>NC_134354.1:141958075-142264325 GCF_048569485.1 Anomaloglossus baeobatrachus | reverse complement strand
ACAGGCAAGGTCAGACAGGACTGGCACGGGAACACAGTACAGTTAAGGAAAAGGTCAGGATCAGGCTGGTCCCAGGACAGGAATAGACCAGAACCTCAGGCAGGATGGATCAAGGATACTGGCTGATCCCGGCCATGGAGATGGACACAAGCACAGGACAACTGACTCAGGAACAGGATAGATTTAGAACGTCATCAGGCAAGGCTCCAAGCATTGGGCAGAGGTCATCAGACACCGGACATCGAGTAAGGCTCCAGATATTGGGGAGAAATCATCAGATACCAGACATCGGGTAAGACTCTAGACATCAGGCAGAAGTCATCAGACACCGGACATCAGGTAAGGCTCCAAACATTGGGCAGAGGTCATCAGAAACCAGACATCGGGTAAGGCTCCAGACATCGAGCAGAGGTCATCAGACACAGGATATAAGGCACAGCAGGCATAGATTGCAGCAGGGTGGCACAGGCACAATAAGCACAGACCGCAGCAAGGCAGTGCTGGTAAGCGGGCTTGGACCACAACAGGGTGGTGCAGGCACAGCGGGCTTAGCCAACTACAGGGTGGTGCAGGAACAGTAGGAACTCCGGGATTCAGGCTTAAAACACAAACAGGACTTTATTCACAGAAGGGTTAAAGGAACAGGATACAGCAGGGTTTCAGGTATAGAAAACAGCAGGATTTCAGCTCCAGAAAACAGCAGGAATTCAAGAACAGGATACAGACTGGTACCAGGGCAACACATGAACAAACAAGACAGGTCCAGGGCAGACATCAGCAAACCAGAACTATAGTAGTCAAGACTGGAGCTTGGTACAGGCAGACCAGAGCAACATGGCAGGACCAACACAGAGCTAGGTTTAGTAACCTAAAGAAGTTACTCGGCCATGCCCATGAGGGAAGGGGAACTTTTATACCAGATACCTCCCAGCCATAGGCCGGGGACACCAATTTAAGGTGTGCACACTGCCCCAATATAAACGGGGAAGTGAGCAAGCGTGCATCCTAGGCATTAACCATGAACCTAGCAGGACAAGCTCAGGTCGTGAGGCCTAAAGACCGACCACATGTGGATGGCCATACAGGACAGCAGAGGACCAAACAGCACATGAGGGCAGTGCAGCAGAGCAGAGAACTGCGCAAGAAACCAAAAGGAAATGGCAATGGTATCCCAGCTGGCGAGTGGGGAGGGGAACGCAGGGACATTGGTACTGGGACACCGGCATAAGTGGCATGAATGGGACCAGAATGCCGACGTTACACATATATATCATTATCTCTGCACAGTAAAAACATTTCTAAAACAACCAACTGTGATATTTAAATTTATTCAAAGATCTATTGATTATAATGTACTTTGTTTCTGAGTAAAACCCTTTAATAATTTTTTTATTGACTTAAGTAGAAAGAGCTCCACCTTGTGTAAATTGCAAATAGTCAGAGCTTTATAACTAAAGAGTTCCTGTCTATGTTTTCACGCTGTATAAGTCAGTAAAGTATCTATGTCAGCAAATTATTTTCACAATGTGAGGCTTTTTAATTTTTACTTTGATCTAGCGACTTTTCTAAAAAGAAAAAAACATATGCAGGACATTTTGAGAGGGGCATGGTGAAAGACAAATTCAGTTTAATATATGCCAGCAATCTAATCCAGCCCATTGTAGCCCTAGATTTCTGTTCATGGCACATTGGCAGCCCAAAGATGTATCAAATGTATTAGCAATTGCAAGTGGTTAAAATCCCTGAATGTTTAGGGAGAAGATTGTTTTTATGGGAGAATGGTGGTGCTACAAAATTAAAAAATCATTTTGTATCTTTTACTTTTTGTTATGAAAAATACTTTGTCCACACCTTTATTCACAAGTAGTATTCCATGAAAATATTAAATATTAAAGCAGACTACATCCACTATTGGTTCTCCCACTTCAGAGCTGCTACATCTAAAACCTGCTTTACACCTTACGATATCACATACGATATCATATGCGATCGCACCCACCCCCATCGTATGTGTGGCAAGTTCAATTGTTGACCGTGTCGCACAAACGATTATTTGCCGTCACACGTACTTACCCTTCCATACGACCTCGATGTGGGCGGCGAACATCCACTTCCTGGAGTGGGAGGGACGTTCGGCTTCACAGCGACGTCACGCGGCAGCCGGCCAATAGAAGTGGAGGGGCGGAGATGAGTGGGACGTAAACATCCCGCCCACCTTCTTTCTTCCGCATTGCTGGCGGGAGCCGCGGAACGCAGGTAAGATCTGTTCATCGTTCCCAGGGTGTCACACACTGCGATGTGCGGTACCTCGGGAACATTGAACAACCCGATGTGCAATTTTAAGGAAATGAACGACGTGTATGCGATGAACGGTTTTACGTTCAATCGCAATCGCACATAGCTGTCAAACGCTACACCACCACTAATGATGCTGGATGTGCGTCACTTACGACGTGACCCCGCCGACACATCATTAGATTTTTTGTAGCGTGTAAAGCCCGCTTAATAAAGGCCAGTACAGCTCTGATTTTGTCCCTTTTTACAGTATTGGGTTTATTTCCTTTTGAAATTGGTGTTGATTATTTACAAGGAAAATCTAAAGTGTACACAGTGCCATGAAAAAGTATTTAACCCCCTGAGATTCAAAAGTGATCCAGCAGTTCTAGATGATAAAATTCCAAGCTTTATTTCACATGATTAAACTTCTATGGTGCAAACGCCATTAAAACCAAGATCAGATCGGATCCTTAATCATATCTTATTTTCAGTGGCCAAACAGATATTTTAACGGAAGAATAAATGCAGACACGCATCACTTGATTATCTGGTCCAATGCTGAAGATGGATGGGAAACAGATGAGAATTTCTGGCTGTTGCTGGAGCTTCAGAGGTGCACGCTTGTGCAAACAGGCAGATCCAAAGTTGAGCCAACAAAAAGAGGAAAAAAGGCACACCCGCTGTAAAATAAAATCCAGACTTTATTGCGAACAGTACAATAAAAATCATGGAGGTCCGGGTCTGGGCGCTGGAACCCAAAAGGATAAAGCGTTCATTTACTGTACAGACTTTTCAGTAGGCGCCAACATTTCTGAGTTTAAAATCATTTTTTCAGTTGGTCTTATATAATATTCTAATTTTCTGAGATAGTTTTTTAGAAAGAGAAAAGACAAAGCATAGAAGGAACACACCACCAACAATCACAATTAAATATTGTATTGATACAAAACACACATGGGTTAAAAACACGTAAAATCACTAAATACCAAAGATGTTAGACATGAGCCAACAGCAGATAACGAGAACCCCCATCAGTAGTACAATGCTATAAAGGGGTACCATATTTCAACCTCTATTATTGTCAAAAATTACAATACATGCTGGACACCATGGGAAGAATACATACTCCACAAATAGTTCTATAATACACTGTATGTATAAACAAACAGACACTCCAAAAGCCTGACTAAATGAGCAGACCATTAAATGAATTCAAACCTGCTGGTTGTGTCCTGTACAGGTGGGAAAATCTAGTGTGAATAGAGGAGTAAAGCCCACTTGTGCCCAGGGAACCACCTGGATATTAGGGATCCAAAAAGTGGCCTAGATATCAGCAATACTTGTGACTCAAGTAGCTAGATTATAGATGGGGCTGCTGAAGCATAATCATTCTCCGACGCGTATCACCGCTGCAAATGCAGCTTCGTCAGGGAGAGGCATGCAGCTAAGCGCTTTGTGTGTACTACCATATTTTTTGGACTATAAGACGCACTTTTTTCCCCCAAATGTTGGGGGAAATGGAGGGTGCATCTTATAGTCTGAATGTAAGGCTGCGGGGAATGAGGGAGCTGTGGTGGAGCAGGTCATCGGCGGCACGAGCAGGCTGTAGCAGCCTGCCGTGACCACGTGGACCCGCTCATTTAATATGCACTCCCATCCTCCCGCCCATCATCTCTCAGCGCTGAAGCCGCCACTTACAGGTGGGCGGAGTGATGGGCGGGGATTGCACGCATATTAAACAGCTTGCCCACATGATCACCCCTGGCAACTACAGCCTGGAGTGATCATGTGCGGCTGTATTCACTGCCCCATGCGCATCATCATCATCATCATCATCAGCGCGGGGTGCAGGGAATCAGTACACTCATCAGCCACGATCCCCGCAGCATCGCGATGTCCTCCTGTCTGTGCCAGTGGCGAGGTTGTGGAGACTAGCGGTGCACACAGCAATGATGTCATCGTTGTGCGCACGTGTCCACATGCAGCCACCAGCACAGACAGGAGGACATTGCGATGATGCAGGGGAACGGGGACAGCTCCACACTTCAGCGGCGCTGCTGCTGGCACAGATGGAGGGGGAGCGATGCTGCATGGAGTGAGGTAAGGTGAGTATGAACGTTTATTTTTTTTATGTGCCACAGCATGCAGGACATATACCAGGATGGGGGTATATAGCAGGATGAGGATGTATAGCAGGATGAGGGCATATAGCAGGATGGGGGTATAATATGAGCAGGATGGGGGTATATTATGAGCAGGATGGGGGTATATGAGCAGGATGGGGGTATATGAGCAGGATGGGGGTATATGAGCAGGATGGGGGTATATAGCAGGATGGAGGTATATAGCAGGATGGGGCCATATGCCAGGATGGGGTATATAGTAGGATGCGGCCATATGCCAGTATATAGCAGGATGCGGCCATATGCCAGGATGATGGTATATAGCAGGATGGGGGCTATACCATAATGAGGTACATATACTGTATATACAAGGCAGGAGGATAACTACCAGGCTGGGGTACCTTAGTAGAGAATTTGGGGACATTACCCCCATAACAGTGTCAGCAGCAGATCCTCGCCCCATAACAGTGGGTCATGATCACATTTTTTGCTTAGAATTTTATTTTCCTATTGTCCTCCTCTAAAACCAGGGTGCATCTTATGGTCTTTGTCTTATAGTCCAAAAAATACGGTATATATACAATCTCATTATCAAGAAATGCAGTACCTGTGTGTGAGGATGTCATGTGACATCCCATGTGCTCGTGGGGCCGGTGTCAAAACAGTGGGGAGGCTGGAAGTTACAAGTATCAGTGTCTATATACACTTGCAAGGTGATTCCACCATTTGACCACTACTCGCTGAATAATTCGGAATGAGAGCAGCGCTCAACCGTCAATTTTCTGAGATAATGACTTTTGGGTTTTAAGTGGCTGTAAGCCATAATCATCAACATTAACAGAAATAAACACTTCAAATAGATCACTCTATCACTCTATCTGTGTAATGACTCTATATAATATATGTGTTTCCCTTTTTGTATTGAATTACTGAAATAAATTAACTTTTTCATGATATTCTAACTTATTGAGATGCACTTGTATATCTTGAGGTTACTTTGACATTACTAAGACTGTGTTTGCTTTAAGAGCTTGAAAGGGCTTGGATACAGCCCTTGGAGACCTTAGAGCATTATAAACGTATTTTCAGGACAATTGTGGTATTGTACTTTGCAAAAAATATATTTGTCATAAATCAAATATTTGGAAAATAGTTACCAAATTTGGCAAATTTAAATTAAAAAAAAAATGATTCATCTCTAGTTACTGGTAATTCTGATAGTATTGATCAGAATTATTTTGCGTTAATTGTAGTCATACCTGGATATACAAGTGTTGAATCATTAAAAATTCCACATTGGTGCCTTTTATCCCAACTTTATACCCAAACTTTTAATTCTGCATCATTTAATGCCCCCTAATTGGACATGATGTTCAAACTAATTTATAGTTCAATTCTAATACACAGAAAACATTGAATCAAAACTGAATGGACGTCTACTGAGGCTGAAAATACATTTTTTGTTTAATAAACTAAATACACATTCAGCCTGATTTGCTTGTCACTGAAAGCAAATATGTAATCTGGGATAATATATTATATACAACATATCACAAATCTGAGTACACCCTTCACATTTTTGTAAATGTTTTATTATATCTTTCATGGGATAATACTCTTGTGATATACTGTATATAATTGTGAATCTCCTCTCCAAAAATCCTCTTTTTGGATTTAGTTAAAAGAAGAGAAAGTTAAGCAAAGTAAGAAAAATGTGCTGTTATTAAAACTATACCAAAGCCTGTTAAAAGCAATATAACCAATATAACTGCTAAAAATGTGCATCAATATCATTCTAAGCTGAATTCTTACAAATCAGATTACAATATACCATGCATATGTACCAAAAGCAAAACTGATTTTATATATATATATATATATATATATATATATATATATATATATGTATATATATATATATGTGTGTGTGTGTAATAGGGTTATGAAGGGGGACTGATTCAAATGAAATCTGATTGGTTGCTAAGGGCAAGTGAGTCAGTTTCACAGATCCAGTTTCCACAGATAAATCTCCCCCAAATCTGTTTTCTTTTCAGATAATTCAGATAACCCATAATGGCAAATAATTTAAATACTGTTCAAAGAAAGTAAATTTTAAGAGTATTGGAAATCTCAAAAAGCTGAAGCCGTTAAAGCAAATTGGGTTGAAACATTTGGTACTCAAGCCCCAAAGAGACAAACCATTTACCGAATTCATGACAAATTCGATGCCACTGGCTCAATCCTTAATGCTCCAAAAACTGGTTGACCCAAAACAGCCTGTACAGAAAATAATAAACAACTTGTTGCTGAAACATTTGTTCAGAGTCCAAAAAAGTCCAACAGAAGAGTCTCTTTAGAATTGGGAATTTCATGAGCTTCAATCATGCGATTCCTGAAATCTATTGGGTGGAAAGCTTATCGTCCACGTCTAATTCATGGTTTATTGGAGGATGATGCAGACAAGGTGCAATTTACTGAGATTATGCTTAACAATATTGAAGAAAATCCAGTAATTTTAGATAACATTATGTGGAGTGATGAAGCTTCTTTCAAATTATCTGGCCATATTAACAGACATAATTGTATTTACTGGTATAATGAGAACATGCATTTAACATTAGAGCAACAACTAAATGAGCCTGGTGTTAATGCGTGGGGTGGTATTTCAAGTTTTGGTGTTTTAGGACCATTATTTTTTGATGGAACAGTCCCAAGAGATAAGTATCTCGAAATTCTAATGAATCAAGTTGTTCCCCAGTTACAGCAACAGCCTAATTCAAATGACCTTTATTTCCAACAAGATGCGACCCCTCCACATTATTCAAGAGTAGTCAGCAAGTATCTTGATAAAACATTTCCTAATAAATGGATTGGCCAAAGAAGCCCATTTGATTGGCTGACAGGTTAACCAGACTTGACCCCAATGGTTTGTTTCTTTTGGGGAATACTGAAGGACAAAGTTTATAGTCGAAAACCAAAAAGTGTCAGTGATTTGAAAAATTACATATAGAAGCATTTCAAGAAATTAATATCCAAAAAGCTTTGTGCAAAAATGTTTGTCAAAGCGTAAGAGGCAAACTTCAAAGCTGTGCAAATTGTAATGGAAAACAGTTTGAGCACCTGCGTTGATATAATTTGAAGACTAGAGTTGAGCGCAGTTCGTGGTTCTCCAGTTCGCGGTTCAAGTGATTTTGGGGGGTGTTCTAAATAGAACTAAAACTCGAGCTTTTTGCTAAAAGTTCGGCAGTTTGAGTTACGTTCGAGAAGGGTTCGATCAGCAAAAGCGTGGCTTTTTACAGCTACAGTGTGCAGGGAGCCATCGCTGGCAGCCTGCGGTAAGCTGGTAACAAAGATAAATATCGGGTATCCAAGCAAAGTGCTTTGGTTAGTAACCCGATATTTACACTGGTTACATGTGCAGGGAGCCGACACTTCCCCGCTCGGCTCCGCCCCCTCCTGCACTCGACATGTACACACTCACACACTCACACTCACCTGTCCCCAGCCATGCAGTCCCCGGCACTGACGCCATCAGCGCCACATGGCCCCGCTAGGCTCCACCCACTTCGCACTCAGCCACCCGCACACATGGCTCCGCTAGGCTCCACCCACTTCGCACTCCGCCGACCGCACACATGGCCCCGCTTTGCTCCACCCACCTCGCACGCCGCACACATTACCCCGCTCGGCTTACCTGCGGTGATGAAGTCCTGCCCTCCCGACCTCAGCGCTGTCACAGTCCTCCATGGCCGCCGCTTCACATCTCCTCCTCTTGCTGCGGAGCCGAGACTGTGACTAGCGGTGACGTCACAGGCTCCCGCGATACTTGTCTGTGAAGTCGGCGGTCATTGAAGTCAGTGACAGCTCTGCTGTCAGCAGTGCAGGAGATCATCACCGCAGGTAATGTACCTCGCTGACAGCAGCACTTCTCATGCCCTGCAGTGACCTGGGCTGACCAACTAATGTTAGCTCAGGTCACTGTATTACTCTCCCAGCCAATGGGGAACATTCTGTTCTTCATTGACTCGGACAGTGACTATGGTATGGATCGTCATGGGAACCCCTCGAATTACAGCAGACCTGGATTTGTTTTTCTTTCTAATAAATTGATGAAAGAGGGAATGTGTTGGGGAGTGTTTTTTCGAATAAAAATGTGTTTGTCGTCTATTTTTTTTTTATTACTGACTGGGTTGGTGATGTCGGGTATCTGATAGACGCCTGACATCACCAACCCCAGGGCTTGATGCCAGGTGACATTACACATCTGGTATTAACCCCATATATTACCCCATTTGCCACTGCACCAAGGCACGGGATGAGCTGGGGCGAAGCTCCAGGATTGGCGCATCTAATGGATGCGCCACTTCTGGGGCGGCTGCGAAATGCTATTTTTAGGCTGGGGAGAGTCCAATAACCATGGACCTCCCTAGTCTGAGAATATCAGACCCCAGCTGTCTGCTTTACCTTGGCTGGTGATCCAATTTTGGAATTTTGGGGGGACCCCCACATGTTTTTTTTTTTAATTATTTATTTAATTTAAAATAACAGCATGGGGTGCCCTCCGTTTTGGATTACCAGCCAAGGTGAAGCTGCTAGCTATGATCTGCAAGCTGCAGCTCTCTGCTTTATCCTATCTGGCTATCAAAAATAGGGGGAATCTCACGTCATTTTTTTTAAAATGTATTTATTTTTTTGGTAAATACAAGGCTAAGCACCCCTTTGTGCCACATGAAAGGCACCGCAGGGTGCAAAATTACAAAATGCAGGAGAGTGGGACATTATGTGTCTTTCTTCCATTATAATGACAAAAAAGACTAATATGAAGTGTACAAGCACAAAAAAATCACCAGAGCGCTCTACGCTGTGAAAAGTAGTAGAAAATGGCACTGGAGTGAACATGTGACCGCCTCATGTAGGTTGAAGCTATGGATCCTGGGTATATTTATGTATTTTCCCTCCTTCAGTTTTTTTGCAGTATGCAAAAAAAACGGAAGGCAAACGGATGACAATCGGATGACATACGGGCCGTATACGGAACGGAAACGGATGCCACATGGATGCACCCGTGAAAAAAAAGGACCGATTTTTGCGGACCGCAAAAACGGATCAGTCGTGTGAATGTAGCCTTATTCTAATCTGCTGTTTATAAACAGCAGGCAGAAATAAGTAAATAGCGACCCCCAGCGTCAGAAAATCTCCGGGGCTTCAGGGGTAGCTGAGACCCTGGAGATCATGATTCAGGCCGTTTTTTCCGATCCCCGCTCAGGTGATCACCGGTATACACCGTATACCAATGATCACATTACAGTAAATGACAGCGCTGGTAAAAACTTATTTATCTCCCATCTGGCATGAACAAACATGTCAGATGGGAGATAAATCTCCTCCCTGGTCCCCTCCGGTCCCCGGTGTCGCCAAAGTGACCTCCCCAACCCCCTCCCAGAAATCCAAGATGGCCGCGCGCACAGCAGCGCATCGGCAGCATTCACCCTACTCCTCTGATTTCTGTCACATGTGCCATGACACATGCGACAGAAAACTCCTCCCCAGGCCCTGCCAGGTCACCCCCTATAACCCCACCGGTGTTCCCCGGTGTCCCACGGTAGCTGTGCAGCGTTGATCCCCCGCGGCCCCCTCCTTCACAATAGACGCTGCCGCATGCACAGAGCGGCTGTTAGCTCAGCTTCCTATGTTCAGACACAGTGAGTGGCGGTAACCATGCATCTGTAAGCTACTGCAATGCCCTGCTCATGAGGTAAGGCACATAGTTGATCAGGAGAGCTATACTACATTTCCAAATGGAGGTATTTGATGTTATAGTTGCCCTGCTGAATGACTACCAAACATGAGAGTCTGTTAAATGCCACAAAAAAACATGTCTAAATAGCGAGCTCTGTTGTTTAGCATTCATTCAGCTGGATAACTGGACTTAAAGGGGTATTCCATCTCCAATATCCTATCCCCAATATCTAGTAGGTGGAATAGCAATAATATCAGCAAATTCCAATATTTGGAAATGTAGAATAGTTCTCCTGATTAGGCATGCCCTTATCTCATGAGCAGGGCATTGCAGCTTTGGTAGCTAGTTACGACATGGACTCTGCTGCTGTGGACCCGGGGATAGTGGGTGCAGATTCATTGCACCCACACTCCTCACATGGAGGGTCTGCACTCCTAGAAAATGGGGGATACGTTCCCTGAGCGTGTCCCCCCATATTCTAGATGGTCCAGAGTCATCGTGGGACCCCCTTATTTCTTATCCTTACAATAAATTGATGAAAGAGGGAATGTTTTGGGGAGTGTTTTTTCAAATAAATTTTTTTTGTCGATTTTTTTTGTTAGTACTGACAGTTTGTGATGTCGGGTATCTGATAGACGCCATGACATCACCAACTGCTGGGCTTGATGTCAGGTGACTTTACAGCTAGCATCAACCCCATTTATTTCCCCGTTTGCCACTGCACCAGCGCACGGAATGAGCTGTGGTGAAGAGCCAGGATTGGCGCATCTAGTGGATGCACCACTTCTGGGGCAACTGCGGCCTGCTATATTTAGGCTGTGAAGGGCCAATAACTATGGACCTTCCCACCCTGAGAATACCAGACCACAGCTGTCCGCTTTACCTTGGCTGCTGATCCAATTTGTGGGGGACCCTACTTTTTTTTTGTAATTATTAATATTTATAAAATAATTATAAAAAAAGAGCCTGGGGTGACCTCCACATTGGATCCCCAACCACAGTAAAGCTGCCAGCTGTGGTTTTCAGGCTACAGCTTTCTGCTTTACCCTAGCTGGCTATCAAAAATGGGGGGACCCAACGTTATTTTTTTTTAACTATTTTTTTAAATAAAAAAAAATAATGGGCTTCCCTGTATTTTGATATCCAGCCAAGGTAACGCCAGGCAGATGGGGGTGGCAACCCATAGCTATCTGCTTTATCTGCTCTGAGAATCAAAAATACCACGGAGCGATACGTAATTTTTTTTAAAGATTTATTTTACAGCACTGTGATGTCAAGCAATGAAAATACAGGGAAGCCCTTTTTGTTTTTAGTTATTTAAATAAATAATTAAAAAAAAATATATATGGGCTCCCACTGCATTTTTTGTATTGCTAGCTAAGGGTAATCCAAGCAGCTACTGGCTGCTAACCCCCACTGCTTGGTGTTACCTTCACTGGCAATGGAAAATCCAGGGAAGAATTTTTTATTTTTTTTACCAAAAAAACTACAAAAAAAAGACGTGAGCTTCACCATATTTTTGTATGCTAGCCAGGTACAGCAGGCAGGTACGGGCTGCCCCCAACTCCCAGCTGCCTATTTGTACCTGGCTGGGAACTAAAAATATAAGGAAGCCCTTTTTTTACTTATTTCATGAATTTCATGAAATAATTAAAAAAAAAAAACGACGTAGGCTTCGCCCCATTTTTGTGTCCAGCCGGGTACAACTAGGCTGCTGCCCTGATGCCGGTGGCTTGCTGGGTAATAATGATTTCAGTTGATAATATACAGCTAGCCCTAACCCCATTATTACCCAGTGAACCACCCGTCACCAGGGCAGCTGAAAGAGTTGGATACAGCGCCAGAAGATGGCGCTTGTATGAAAGCACCATTTTCTGGGGTGACTGCGGACTGCAATTCACAGCAGAGGGGTTCAGAAAGCTCAGGCCAACCAATTCTGCGGATTCCAATCCCCAGCTTCCAGTTGTACCTGGCTGAACACAAAAATATGGCGAAGCCCATGTCATTTGTTTTCTAATTATTTCATGAAATTCATGAAATAATAAAAAAAGGGCTTCCCTATATTTTTGTTTCCCAGCCAGTCCAGCTGCCAGTTGTACCTGGCTGAACACAAAAATATGGCGAAGCCCATGTCATTTGTTTTCTAATTATTTCATGAAATTCATGAATTAATAAAAAAAGGGCTTCCCTATATTTTTGTTTCCCAGCCAGGTGCAAATAGGCAGCTTGGGGTTGAGGGCAGCCCGTAGCTGCCTACTGTACCTGGCTAGCATACAAAAATATGGCGAAGCCCACGTCATTTTTTTAGGGGGCAAAAAACTCCTGCATACAGTCCTGGATGGAGTATGCTGAGCCTTGTAGTTCTGCAGCTGCTGTCTGTCTGTATGGAGGAGAGCAGACAGCATCTGCAGAACGACAAGGCTCAGCATGCTCCATTCACTAGTGCATGCAGGAGAACAGACAGCAGCTGCAGAACTACAAGGCTGCTGCCTATTTGTACCCGGCTGGGAAACAAAAATATAGGGAAGCCCGTTTTTTTTAATTAGTTCACTTATTTCATGAAATAATTAAAAAAACAAATTGCGTGGACTTCGCCCTATTTTTGTGTCCAGCCAGGTACAACTAGGCAGCTGGGGATTGGAATCCGCACACATGTTAGCCCAAGGTTTCTGGGCACCTCTGCTGCGAATTGCAATCCGCAGCCGCCCCAGAAAATAGCGCTTTCATAGAAGTGCCATCATCTGGCGCTGTATCCTGCTCTTCCAGCAGCCCTGAAGCTGGGTGGCTTGCTGGGTAATCATGAGTTAATACTAGCTTTGTTTTACCAGCTAGTATTAAGTCAGAGATTCTTAATGTCAGGCAAGTTTGACCCAGCCATTAAGAATCTTCAATAAAGGGTTAAAAAAAAAGACATCACACAGAGAAAAAAATACTTTAATAAAAATAAATACACAGACACACTTAGAGCCTCCATGTTTATTAATCCCTCTTATCCCTCCATGATCCATGCTCTTCTGTCTTTCTCCTTCAGCCCAAGCAGCTCTGCTCCATCAGCAGCACTGCATAGGAGAAAGACGCTGCTACTCCCCGTGCAGTCTTCACTCCGTGAGTGATCAGTGCTGCTGGCTGTTAGTGGTAACATTACCGCTGACAGACGGTTACCTACCAATGGTGCTTCGATCATGTGATTCCCGGTGCCGCTGTTAGCAGTGATGTCACCGCTAACAGGCGCGTTGCTATGGCAACGGTGATCTCTGTTATTGACCGGCTGTGTCAGCCGGTCCCTAACGAAACAGCGAAGCAGAACGGGGAGTCGACTGTGTGCCAGAGCATGTCGCCATTACACGGCGATACACACACATGCACCGTGTACCGGAGAGATGCAATGACAGGACCTAGCATGACGTCAAAGCCATGTGACCAGTCTGTAGCCAATGAGATAACAGACACGTGACTGATCATATGGCTATTTTGATGTCCCAATAGGACCTGTCATCAGTGCTGGTTTCCAGAGGACGCAGCGATCATCGGGAGGAATAGCGACAGGAGACAGAGTGCAGGACGGATCGCGGGCATCGGTAAGTGTTATGGAAATGTTTATTAACTGTATGTGTACATTTATAATGTGTTTTTATGTGTTTGTGATTGGCTCCCATTGTTTCCTATGTGGTTCGAGTGGTTCGCCGAACCGAACTCGAACGCGACCTCTGTTCGGCGAACCAGCTCGAGCCGAACCGCGACCGGCTCGCTCATCTCTATTAAAGACTTTTGTATTATTGTTCAAAATAAAATTTCACTGTCAGTATTATGCTTGTGTCAGTAAATATAATTCTATATATAAATCAAACTAAATGTTTTTATTTTCTGTCCACCTACTTTTGCACCACACTATATATACTATATATATATATGTATATATATATATATATATATATATATACATATATAATGATTTACAGTCTGCATAATGGTTTTTTTATTCAGTAATAGAGTTGAGCGCGGTTCTAGGTTCGAGGTTTTCCAGTTCTAGGCTCGAGTGATTTTGGGGGCTGTTCGAGATCGAACTAGAACTCGAGCTTTTTGCAAAAGTTCGATAGTTCTAGATCCGTTCGAGAACGGTTCTAGCAGCAAAAAGCAGGGAGCCATCGCTGGCAGCCTGCCAGAAGCTGGTAACCAAGATAAACATCGGGTATCCAAGCAAAGCGCTTTGGTTAGTAACCCGATGTTTATCTTAGTTACGTGCAGGAAGCCCACACTTTCCCGCTCAGCTCACTCCGCCCCCTCCTGCCCGCGGCATGTACACACGTACACACACACACACACACACACACACACACACATGGTCCCGCTCGGCTTACCTGCGGTGATGAAGTCCCGCCATCCCGACCTCAGCGCTGTCACTGTCCTCCATGGCCGCCGCTTGTCACATCACCTCTCGCTTCCGACCCGAGACTGACTAGCGGTGACGTCACGGGCCTCTCACGATACTTGGTGTGAAGGCGCCGGTCATTGAACTCAGTGACAGGGGCTGTCAGTGTGCTGGAGATCAACGCAGGTAATGTACCTCGCTCCTGACAGCAGCACTTGTCATACCCTGCAGTGACCTGGGCTGACCCATTGATGTTAGCTCAGGTCACTGCACTGCTCTCCCAGCCAATGGGGAACATCCTGCTCTTCATTGACTGGGACAGTGTGGATCATCATGGCAACCCCTTGGATTACACCAGACCTGGATTTGTTTTTCTTTCTAATAAATTGGTTAAAGAGGGAATGTTTTGGGGAGTGTTTTTTCAAATAAAAATGTTTGTCGTCTATTTTTTTTTTATTACTGACTGGGTTGGTTATGTCGGGTATCTGATAGACGCCTGACCTCACCAACCCCAGGGCTTGATGCCAGGTGACATTACACATCTGGTATTAACCTCATATATTATCCCGTTTGCCACCGCACCAGGGCACGGGATGAGCTGGGGCGAAGCACCAGGATTGCCGCATCTAATGGATGCGCCACTTCTGGGGCGGCTGCGGCCTGCTATTTTTAGGCTGGGGAGAGTCCAATAACCATGGACCTCCTTAGTCTGAGAATATCAGACCCCAGCTGTCTGCTTTACCTTGGCTGGTGATCCAATTTTGGGGGGACCCCTACGTGTTTTTTTTTTTAAATTATTTATTTAATTTAAAATAACAGCGTGGGGTGCCCTCAGTTTCGGATTACCAGCCAAGGTGAGGTTGCCAGCTGTGGTCTGCAGGCTGCAGCCGTCTGCTTTACCCTAGCTGGCTACAAAAATAGGGGGAACCCTACGTCATTTGTTTTTTTTTCATTTTTTTGGCTAAATACAAAGCTAAGCACCCCTTAGTGCCACATGAAAGGCACCAAAGGGTGCAAAATTACAAAATGCAGGAGAGTGGGACATTATGTGTCTTTCTGCCATTATAATGACAGAAAAGACTGATATGAAGTGTACAAGCACAAGAAAATCACCAGAGCGTTCTACGCTGTGAAAAGCAGTAGAAAATGGCACTGGAGTGAACATGTGACCGCCTCATGTAGGATGAAGCTATGGATCCTAGGTAAATTTATGCATTTACCCTCATTCAGTTTTTTTGCAGTACACAAAAAAAACGGAAGGCACACGGATGACAAACAGATGACATACGGACCGTCTACGGAACGAAAACGGATGCCACACGGATGCACCCGTGAAAAAAAACGGACTGTTTTTTGCAGACCACAAAAATGGATCGGTCATGTTAATGTAGACTTATTCTGATCTGCCGTTTATAAACAGCAGGCAGAAATAAGTGAATAACGCCCCCCAGTGTCAGAAAATCTCCGGGGTTTTAGGGCTAGCTGAGACCCTGGAGATCATGATTCAGGACGGTTTTTCCGGTCCCCGCTCACGTGATCACAGGTATACACCGTACACCGATGATCACGTTACAGTAAATGACAGCGCCGGTAAAAAATTATTTTTCTCCCATCTGGCATGAACAAACACTTCTCCACTTCTTCTCCACTTCTTCTCCACTTTTTCTCCACTTTATCTCCACTTTTTCTCCACTTTTTCTCCATTTTTTCTCCACTCTTTCTCCACTTTTTCTCCACTTTTTCTCCACTTTTTCTCCATTTTTTCTCCACTTTTTCTACATTTTTTCTCCACTTTTTCTCCACTTTTTCTCCACTTTTGCTCCACTTTTTCTCCACTGTTTCTCCAATTTTTCTCCACTTTTTCTCTACTTTTTCTCCACTTTTTCTCCACTTTTTTTCCATTTTTTCTCCACTTTTTCTCCACTTTTTCTCCACTTTTTCTCCACTTTTTCTCCACTTTTTCTCCATTTTTTCTCTCCACTTTTTCTCCACTTTTTCTACATTTTTTCTCCACTTTTTCTACATTTTTTCTCCACTTTTTCTCCACTTTTTCTCCACTTTTTCTCCACTTTTTCTACATTTTTTCTCCACTTTTTCTCTACTTTTTCTCCATTTTTTCTCCACTTTTTCTCCACTTTTTCTCCATTTCTTCTCCATTTTTTCTCCACTTTTTCTCCACTTTTTCTCCACTTTTTCTCCACTTTTTCTACATTTTTTCTCCACTTTTTCTACATTTTTTCTCCACTTTTTCTCCACTTTTTCTCCACTTTTTCTCCATTTTTTCTCCACTTTTTCTCCACTTTTTCTCCACTTTTTCTCCATTTTTTCTCCACTTTTTCTCCACTTTTTCTCCATTTTTTCTCCACTTTTTCTCCATTTTTTCTCCACTTTTTCTCCACTTTTTCTCCACTTTTTCTCCACTTTTTCTCCATTTTTCTCCACCTTTTCTCCACTTTTTCTCCACTTTTTCTCCATTTTTTCTCCACTTTTTCTCCACTTTTTCTCCATTTTTTCTCCACTTTTTCTCCACTTTTTCTCCACTTTTTCTCCATTTTTTCTCCACTTTTTCTCCACTTTTCTCCATTTTTTCTCCACTTTTTCTCCATTTTTTCTCCACTTTTTCTCCACTTTTTCTCCATTTTTTCTCCATTTTTTCTCCACTTTTTCTCCATTTTTTCTCCACTTTTTCTCCACTTTTTCTCCACTTTTTCTCCATTTTTTCTCCACCTTTTCTCCACTTTTTCTCCATTTTTTCTCCACTTTTTCTCCACTTTTTCTCCATTTTTTCTCCACTTTTTCTCCACTTTTTCTCCATTTTTTCTCCACTTTTTCTCCACTTTTTCTCCATAATTTCTCCACTTTTTCTCCACTTTTTCTCCACTTTTTCTCCATTTTTTCTCCACTTTTTCTCCACTTTTTCTCCGTTCTTTTTCTATGGTCGGTCTACCCATTAGCTCTGCCATGCATAGTGTAGCTCTACACCTACTGCACATGTTACTTTATGATTGACATCTCTTCGTACCAGAGCTGTCTAAGCCTACTCTGACCCCATATTTGTCATTACTATATTGTCCTTGTACTGTATTATGACATTTGTATCATGTGTTTCATTTCTTGCTGTGTTGCAATTTTTTTGCTGCATCCCAATTGTACCTCTACATTGTTCGAGTTTATGTTATTGTTCTCTCACTCTTATGTGATACTGATTATTGTCATTTTTGATGATTACATGCAGATAAGTCCAATCTGACGAAGGCTCAGGCCGAAACGTCATTTGTAACTTGTTTTGGACAAAAACATATATGCTTATGAAACAAAAAATATTCTTAATACGGACCAATAAAGAGTGATTTTGCATTACTATCCGTTGTGACTTACTGACTTAGTCTGGGAGATTTAGAGTGCCGAGGTTACTCACTAATTTTATCTATTATTACCTCTGAGCACCTATATACCAGTGAGCAGAGCTTCCTCTACAGTAGTTCTCCTGATTAGGCATGCCCTTACCTCATGATCAGGGCATTGCAGCTTTGGTAGCAACCATTACGACATGGACTCTGCTGCTGTGGACACGGGGAGAGTGAGTGCAGATTCATTGCACCCACACTCCTCACATGAAGGGTCCGCACTCCTAGAAAATGGGGGATACGTTCCCTGAGTGTCTCCCCCCCCATATTCTAGATGGTCCAGAGTCGTCGTGGGACCCCTTTATTTTTTTCTTACAATAAATTGGTGAAAGAGGAAATGTTTTGGGGACTGTTTTATCAAATAAATTTCTTTTGTCGATTTTTTGATTTTGTTAGTACTGACAGTTTATGATGTTGGGTATCTAATAGACGCCATGACATCACAAACTGCTGGGCTTGATCTCAGGTGACTTTACAGCTAGTATCAACCCGATTTATTACCCCGTTTGCCACTGCACCAGGGCACGTGATGAGCTGGGGTGAAGCGCCAGGAGGATTGGCGCATCTAGCGGATGCGCCACGTCTGGGGTGCCTGCGGCCTGCTATTTTTAGGCTGTGAAGGCCCAGTAACTATGGACCTTCCCACCCTGAGAATACCAGACCACAGCTGTCCGCTTTACCTTGGCTGGTGATCCAATTTGGAGGGGACCCTACTTTTTTTGTGTAATTATTAATATTTATAAAATAATTATAAAAAAAGAGCCTGGGGGGACCTCCACTTTGGATCCCCAACCACGGTAAAGCTGCCAGCTGTGGTTTTCAGGCTACAGACGTCTGCTTTACCCTAGCTGGCTATCAAAAATGGGGGGACCCAACATCATTTTTTTTTTAACTATTTTTTAAATAGAAAAAATTAATGGGCTTCCCTGTATTTTGATTGCCAACCAAGGTAACGACAGGCAGATGGGGGTGGCAACCCATAGCTGTCTGCTTTATCTGCGCTGAGAATCAAAAATACCGTGGAGCGCTATGTCATTTTTTTTTAAAGATTTATTTTTACAGCACTGTGATGTCCAGCAATCAAAATACAGGGAAGCCCATTTTGTTTTTAGTTATTTAAATAAATAATTAAATAAATATATATGGGCTCCCGCTGCATTTTTTGTATTGCTAGCTAAGGGTAATCCAAGCAGCTACTGGCTGCTAACCCCCACTGCTTGGTGTTACCTTCACTGGCAATGGAAAATCCAGGGAAGCATTTTTTAATTTTTTGGCCAAAAAACTACAAAAAAAGGACGTGAGCTTCGCCAGGTGCTGGAAGAGTTGGATACAGCGCCAGAAGATGGCGCTTCTATGAAAGTGCCATTTTCTGAGGCGGCTGCAGACTGCAATTTGCAGCAGTGGGGCCCAGAAAGCTCAGGCCAACCTGTGCTGTGTATTCCAATCCCCAGCTGCCTAGATGTACCTGGCTGGACACAAAAATGGAGCGAAGCCTACGTCATTTGTTTTCTAATTATTTCATGAAATTCATGAAATAATAAAAAAAGGGCTTCCCTTTATTTTTGGTTCCCAGCCGGGTACAAATAGGCAACTGGGGGTTGGGGGCAGCCGTACCTGCCTGCTGTACCTGGCTAGCATACAAAAATATGGCGAAGCCCACATAATGTTTTCAGCAAAAAACTTCTGCATACAGTCCTGGATGGAGTATGCTGAGTATGCTGAGCCTTGTAGTTCTGCAGCTGCTGTGTGTCTGTATGGAGAAGAGCAGACAGCAGCTGCAGAACTACAAGGCTCAGCATACTCCATCCAGGACTGTATGCAGAAGTTTTTTGCCCACCAAAAAAATGACATGGGCTTCGCCATATTTTTGTATGCTAGCCAGGTACAGCATGCAGCTACGGGCTGCCTCCAACCCCCAGTTGCCTATTTGTACCCGGCTGGGAATTAAAAATATAGGGAAGCCCTTTTTTTTTTAATTATTTCACTTATTTCATGAAATAATTAAAAAAAAAATGACGTGGGCTTCGCCCCATTTTTGTGTCCAGCTGGGTACAATTAGGCAGCTGGGGATTGGAATCCGCAGCACAGGTTAGCCCGAGGTTTCTGGGCGCCTCTGCTGCGAATTTCAGTCCGCAGCCGTCCCAGAAAATGGCGCTCTCATAGAAGCGCCATCATCTGGCGCTGTATCCAACTCCTCCAACAGCCCTGGAGCCGGGTGGCTTGTTGGGTAATCATGAGTTAATACTGGCTTTGTTTTACTAGCCAGTATTAAGCCAGAGATTCTTAATGTCAGGCACGTTTGACCCGGCCATTAAGAATCTCCAATAAAGGGTTAAAAAAAAGACACCACACAGAGAAAAAATACTTTAATAGAAATAAATACACAGACACATTAGAGATTCCATCTTTATTACCCCCTGTCAGCCCAATAAATCCCCAATAAACCAGCGCTGATAAGAGGTTTTTAATAGAGGCTTAAATTATAAGCAGCAATTTCAGCGTTCCAAGTGCCTTTAAATGAAATTGAAGAAACTGCACTTCAGGATTGTAGTGAGGATTGTAGTGAGGAGGAGGTGCCCCAGCCCATTACTTGATGGGTTACTTGATACTAGTTGTATACTTCACAGCTAGATTTGCATCAAGCACATTCAAAAATACGCCATACTTAACCATCCCCAGGATGACACCGGGGTAGGTAGCAAAGTCTTTCCTGATTCCAGCTCTGTTCATCTTGGCTCCTTTTTAAAAACAATGTAAGCAAGTGTTACTCCAAGCGGAGTCTCCCTTTTTTTTCCAAAAATTGGGCCCCACACACACCCACCCATTCAGTGGCAGCACTTGTGCCCTAGTTGTACACTTCACAGCTAAATTTGCATCAAGCACATTAAAAAATACGCCATACTTAACCGTCCCCAGGATGACACCGGGGTAGGTAGCAAAGTCTTTCCTGATCCCAGCTCTGTTCATCTTGGCTCCTTTTTAAAAACAATGTAAGCAAGGGTTACTCCAAGCGGAGTCTCCCTTTTTTCCAAAAATTGGGCCACACACACACCCACCACTTCAGGTGCAGCACTTGTGCCCCAGTTGTACACTTCACAGCTAGATTTGCATCAAGCACATTCAAAAATACGCCATACTTAACCGTCCCCAGGATGACACCGGGGTAGGTAGCAAAGTCTTTCCTGATCCCAGCTCTGTTCATCTTGGCTCCTTTTTAAAAACAATGTAAGCAAGTGTTACTCCAAGCGGAGTCTCCCTTTTTTTTCCAAAAATTGGGCCCCACACACACCCACCCATTCAGTGGCAGCACTTGTGCCCTAGTTGTACACTTCACAGCTAGATTTGCATCAAGCACATTCAAAAATACGCCATACTTAACCGTCCCCAGGATGACACCGGGGTAGGTAGCAAAGTCTTTCCTGATCCCAGCTCTGTTCATCTTGGCTCCTTTTCAAAAACAATGTAAGCAAGGGTTACTCCAAGCGGAGTCTCCCTTTTTTCCAAAAATTGGGCCACACACACACCCACCACTTCAGGTGCAGCACTTGTGCCCCAGTTGTACACTTCACAGCTAGATTTGCATCAAGCACATTCAAAAATACGCCATACTTAACCGTCCCCAAGATGACACCGGGGTAGGTAACAAAGTCTTTCCTGATCCCAGCTCTGTTCATCTTGGATCATTTTTAAAAACAATGTAAGCAAGGGTTACTCCAAGCGGAGTCTCCCTTTTTTTTCCAAAAATTGGGCCCCACACACACCCACCCATTCAGTGGCAGCACTTGTGCCCTAGTTGTACACTTCACAGCTAGATTTGCATCAAGCACATTCAAAAATACGCCATACTTAACCGTCCCCAGGATGACACCGGGGTAGGTAGCAAAGTCTTTCCTGATCCCAGCTCTGTTCATCTTGGCTCCTTTTTAAAAACAATGTAAGCAAGGGTTACTCCAAGCGGAGTCTCCCTTTTTTCCAAAAATTGGGCCACACACACACCCACCACTTCAGGTGCAGCACTTGTGCCCCAGTTGTACACTTCACAGCTAGATTTGCATCAAGCACATTCAAAAATACGCCATACATAACCGTCCCCAGGATGACACCGGGGTAGGTAGCAAAGTCTTTCCTGATCCCAGCTCTGTTCATCTTGGCTCCTTTTTAAAAACAATTTAAGCAAGGGTTACTCCAAGCGGAGTCTCCCTTTTTTCCAAAAATTGGGCCACACACACACCCACCACTTCAGTGGCAGCACTTGTGCCCTAGTTGTACACTTCACAGCTAGATTTGCATCAAGCACATTAAAAAATATGCCATACTTAACCGTCCCCAGGATGACACCGGGGAAGGTAGCAAAGTCTTTCCTGATCCCAGCTCTGTTCATCTTGGCTCCTTTTTAAAAATAATGTAAGCAAGTGTTACTCCAAGCGGAGTCTCTCTTTTTTACAAAAATTGGGCCACACACACACCCACCCTTTCAGTAGCAGCACTTGTGCCCTAGTTGTACACTTCACAGCAAATTTGCATCAAGCACATTCAAAAATATGCCATACTTAACCGTCCCCAGGATGACACCGGGGTAGGTAGCAAAGTCTTTCCTGATCCCAGCTCTGTTCATCTTGGATCCTTTTTAAAAACAATGTAAGCAAGGGTTACTCCAAGCGGAGTCTCCCTTTTTTCCAAACATTGGGCCACACACACACCCACCACTTCAGTGGCAGCACTTGTGCCCTAGTTGTACATGTCACAGCTAGATTTGCATCAAGCACATTAAAAAATACGCCATACTTAACCGTCTTCAGGATAACACCGGGGTAGGTAACAAAGTCTTTCCTGATCCCAGCTCTGTTCATCTTGGCTCCTTTTTAAAAACAATGTAAGCAAGGGTTACTCCAAGCGGAGTCTCCCTTTTTTCCAAAAATTGGGCCACACACACACCCATTACTTCAGTGGCAGCACTTGTGCCCTAGTTGTACACTTCACAGCTAGATTTGCATCAAGCACATTCAAAAATATGCCATACTTAACCGTCCCCAGGATGACACCGGGGTAGGAAGTAAAGTCTTTCCTGATCCCAGCTCTGTTCATCTTGGCTCCTTTTTAAAAACAATGTAAGCAAGGGTTACTCCAAGCGGAGTCTCCCTTTTTTCCAAAAATTGGGCCACACACACCCATCACTTCAGTGGCAGCACTTGTGCCCTAGTTGTACACGTCACAGCTAGATTTGCATCAAGCACATTCAAAAATATGCCATACTTAACCGTCCCCAGGATGACACCGGGGTAGGTAACAAAGTCTTTCCTGATCCCAGCTCTGTTCATCTTAGATCATTTTTAAAAACAATGTAAGCAAGGGTTACTCCAAGCGGAGTCTCCCTTTTTTTTCCAAAAATTGGGCCCCACACACACCCACCCATTCAGTGGCAGCACTTGTGCCCTAGTTGTACACTTCACAGCTAGATTTGCATCAAGCACATTCAAAAATACGCCATACTTAACCGTCCCCAGGATGACACCGGGGTAGGTAGCAAAGTCTTTCCTGATCCCAGCTCTGTTCATCTTGGCTCCTTTTTAAAAACAATGTAAGCAAGGGTTACTCCAAGCGGAGTCTCCCTTTTTTCCAAAAATTGGGCCACACACACACCCACCACTTCAGTGGCAGCACTTGTGCCCTAGTTGTACACTTCACAGCATCAAGCACATTCAAAAATACGCCATACATAACCATCCCCAGGATGACACCGGGGTAGGTAGCAAAGTCTTTCCTGATCGCAGCTCTGTTCATCTTGGCTCCTTTTTTAAAAACAATGTAAGCAAGGGTTACTCCAAGCGGAGGCTCCCTTTTTTCCAAAAATTGGGCCACACACACACCCACCACTTCACTGGCAGCACTTGTGCCCTAGTTGTACACTTGACAGCTAGATTTGCATCAAGCATATTCAAAAATATGCCATACTTAACCGTCCCCAGGATGACACCGGGGTAGGTAGCAAAGTCTTTCCTGATCGCAGCTCTGTTCATCTTGGCTCCTTTTTTAAAAACAATGTAAGCAAGGGTTACTCCAAGCGGAGGCTCCCTTTTTTCCAAAAATTGGGCCACACACACACCCACCACTTCACTGGCAGCACTTGTGCCCCAGTTGTACACTTCACAGCTAGATTTGCATCAAGCACATTCAAAAATACGCCATACTTAACCGTCCCCAGGATGACACCGGGGTAGGTAGCAAAGTCTTTCCTGATCCCAGCTCTGTTCATCTTGGCTCCTTTTTAAAAACAATGTAAGCAAGGGTTACTCCAAGCGGAGTCTCCCTTTTTCCAAAAATTGGGCCACACACACACCCACCACTTCAGTGGCAGCACTTGTGCCCTAGTTGTACACTTCACAGCTAGATTTGCATCAAGCACATTCAAAAATACGCCATACTTAACCATCCCCAGGATGACACCGGGGTAGGTAGCAAAGTCTTTCCTGATCCCAGCTCTGTTCATCTTGGATCATTTTTAAAAACAATGTAAGCAAGGGTTACTCCAAGCGGAGTCTCCCTTTTTTTTCCAAAAATTGGGCCCCACACACACCCACCCATTCAGTGGCAGCACTTGTGCCCTAGTTGTACACTTCACAGCTAGATTTGCATCAAGCACATTCAAAAATACGCCATACTTAACCGTCCCCAGGATAACACCGGGGTAGGTAGCAAAGTCTTTCCTGATCCCAGCTCTGTTCATCTTGGCTCCTTTTTAAAAACAATGTAAGCAAGGGTTACTCCAAGCGGAGTCTCCCTTTTTTCCAAAAATTGGGCCACACACACACCCACCACTTCAGGTGCAGCACTTGTGCCCCAGTTGTACACTTCACAGCTAGATTTGCATCAAGCACATTCAAAAATACGCCATACATAACCGTCCACAGGATGACACCGGGGTAGGTAACAAAGTCTTTCCTGATCCCAGCTCAGTTCATCTTGGCTCCTTTTTAAAAACAATTTAAGCAAGGGTTACTCCAAGCGGATTCTCCCTTTTTTCCAAAAATTGGGCCACACACACACCCACCACTTCAGTGGCAGCACTTGTGCCCTAGTTGTACACTTCACAGCTAGATTTGCATCAAGCACATTAAAAAATATGCCATACTTAACCGTCCCCAGGATGACACCGGGGAAGGTAGCAAAGTCTTTCCTGATCCCAGCTCTGTTCATCTTGGCTCCTTTTTAAAAATAATGTAAGCAAGTGTTACTCCAAGCGGAGTCTCCCTTTTTTCCAAAAATTGGGCCACACACACACCCACCCTTTCAGTAGCAGCACTTGTGCCCTAGTTGTACACTTCACAGCAAATTTGCATCAAGCACATTCAAAAATATGCCATACTTAACCGTCCCCAGGATGACACCAGGGTAGGTAGCAAAGTCTTTCCTGATCCCAGCTCTGTTCATCTTGGCTCCTTTTTAAAAACAATGTAAGCAAGGGTTACTCCAAGCGGAGTCTCCCTTTTTTCCAAAAATTGGGCCACACACACACCCACCACTTCAGTGGCAGCACTTGTGGTCTTTTCTGATCCCAGCTCTGTTCATCTTGGATCATTTTTAAAAACAATGTAAGCAAGGGTTACTCCAAGCGGAGTCTCCCTTTTTTTTCAAAAATTGGGCCCCACACACACCCACCCATTCAGTGGCAGCACTTGTGCCCTAGTTGTACACTTCACAGCTAGATTTGCATCAAGCACATTCAAAAATACGCCATACTTAACCGTCCCCAGGATGACACCGGGTTAGGTAGCAAAGTCTTTCCTGATCCCAGCTCTGTTCATCTTGGCTCCTTTTTAAAAACAATGTAAGCAAGGGTTACTCCAAGCCGAGTCTCCCTTTTTTCCAAAAATTGGGCCACACACACACCCACCACTTCAGTGGCAGCACTTGTGCCCTAGTTGTACACTTCACAGCTAGATTTGCATCAAGCACATTCAAAAATATGCCATACTTAACCGTCCCCAGGATGACACCGGGGTAGGTAGCAAAGTCTTTCCTGATCCCAGCTCTGTTCATCTTGGCTCCTTTTTAAAAACAATGTAAGGAAGGGTTACTCCAAGCGGTATCTCCCTTTTTTCCAAAAATTGGGCCACAGACACACCCACCACTTCAGTGGCATCACTTGTGCCCTAGTTGTACACTTCACAGCTAGATTTCCATCAAGCACATTCAAAAATACGCCATAATTAACCATCCCCAGGATGACACCGGGGTAGGTAGCAAAGTCTTTCCTGATCCCAGCTCTGTTCATCTTGGCTCCTTTTTAAAAACAATGTAAGCAAGGGTTACTCCAAGCGGAGTCTCCCTTTTTTCCAAAAATTGGGCCACACACACACCCATTACTTCAGTGGCAGCACTTGTGCCCTAGTAGTACACTTCACAGCTAGATTTGCATCAAGCACTTTCAAAAATACGCCATACTTAACCGTCCCCAGGATTACACCGGGGTAGGTAGCAAAGTCTTTCCTGATCCCAGCTCTGTTCATCTTGGCTCCTTTTTAAAAACAATGTAAGCAAGGGTTATTTCAAGCGGAGTCTCCCTTTTTTCCAAAAATTGGGCCACACACACACCCACCACTTCAGTGGCAGCACTTGTGCCCTAGTTGTACACGTCACAGCTAGATTTGCATCAAGCACATTCAAAAATACGCCATACTTAACCGTCCCCAGGATGACACCGGGGTAGGTAACAAAGTCTTTCCTGATCCCAGCTCTGTTCATCTTGGATCATTTTTAAAAACAATGTAAATAAGGGTTACACCAAGCGGAGTCTCCCTTTTTTTTCCAAAAATTGGGCCCCACACACACCCACCCATTCAGTGGCAGCACTTGTGCCCTAGTTGTACACTTCACAGCTAGATTTGCATCAAGCACATTCAAAAATACGCCATACTTAACCGTCCCCAGGATAACACCGGGGTAGGTAGCAAAGTCTTTCCTGATCCCAGCTCTGTTCATCTTGGCTCCTTTTTAAAAACAATGTAAGCAAGGGTTACTCTAAGCGGAGTCTCCCTTTTTTCCAAAAATTGGGCCCAACACACACCCACCACTTCAGGTGCAGCACTTGTGCCCCAGTTGTACACTTCACAGCTAGATTTGCATCAAGCACATTCAAAAATACGCCATACATAACCGTCCCCAGGATGACACCGGGGAAGGTAGCAAAGTCTTTCCTGATCCCAGCTCTGTTCATCTTGGGTCCTTTTTAAAAACAATGTAAGCAAGGGTTCTTCAAGCGGAGTCTCCCTTTTTTCCAAAAATTGGGACACACACACCCACCACTTCAGTGGCAGCACTTGTGCCCCAGTTGTACACTTCACAGCTAGATTTGCATCAAGCACATTCAAAAATACGCCATACTTAACCGTCCCCAGGATGACACCGGGGTAGGTAGCAAATTCTTTCCTGATCCCAGCTCTGTTCTTTTTGGCTCCTTTTTAAAAACAATGTAAGCAAGGGTTACTCCAAGCAGAGTCTCCCTTTTTTCCAAAAATTGGGCCACACACACACCCACCACTTCAGTGGCAGCACTTGTGCCCCAGTTGTACACTTCACAGCTAGATTTGCATCAAGCACATTCAAAAATACGCCATACTTAACCATCCCCAGGATGACACCGGGGTAGGTAGCAAAGTCTTTCCTGATCCCAGCTCTGTTCATCTTGGCTCCTTTTTAAAAACAATGTAAGCAAAGGTTACTCTAAGCGGAGTCTCCCTTTTTTCCAAAAATTGGGCCACACACACACCCACCACTTCAGTGGCAGCACTTGTGCCATAGTTGTACACTTCACAGCTAGATTTGCATCAAGCACATTCAAAAATATGCCATACTTAACCGTCCACAGGATGACACCGGGGTAGGTAGCAAAGTCTTTCCTGATCCCAGCTCTGTTCATCTTGGCTCCTTTTTAAAAATAATGTAAGCAAGTGTTACTCCAAGCGGAGTCTCCCTTTTTTCCAAAAAATGGGCCACACACACACCCACCCTTTCAGTAGCAGCACTTGTGCCCTAGTTGTACACTTCACAGCAAATTTGCATCAAGCACATTCAAAAATATGCCATACTTAACCGTCCCCAGGATGACACCGGGGTAGGTAGCAAAGTCTTTCCTGATCCCAGCTCTGTTCATCTTGGCTCCTTTTTAAAAACAATGTAAGCAAGGGTTACTCCAAGCGGAGTCTCCCTTTTTTTTCAAAAATTGGGCCCCACACACACCCACCCATTCAGTGGCAGCACTTGTGCCCTAGTTGTACACTTCACAGCTAGATTTGCATCAAGCACATTCAAAAATACGCCATACTTAACCGTCCCCAGGATGACACCGGGTTAGGTAGCAAAGTCTTTCCTGATCCCAGCTCTGTTCATCTTGGCTCCTTTTTAAAAACAATGTAAGCAAGGGTTACTCCAAGCGGAGTCTCCCTTTTTTCCAAAAATTGGGCCACACACACACCCACCACTTCAGTGGCAGCACTTGTGCCCTAGTTGTACACTTCACAGCTAGATTTGCATCAAGCACATTCAAAAATATGCCATACTTAACCGTCCCCAGGATGACACCGGGGTAGGTAGCAAAGTCTTTCCTGATCCCAGCTCTGTTCATCTTGGCTCCTTTTAAAAAACAATGTAAGCAAGGGTTACTCCAAGCAGAGTCTCCCTTTTTTCCAAATATTAGGCCACACACACACCCACCATTTCAGTGGCTGCACTTGTGCCCTAGTTGTACACTTCACAGCTAGATTTGCATCAAGCACATTCAAAAATACGCCATACTTAACCGTCCCCAGGATGACACCGGGGTAGGTAGCAAAGTCTTTCCTGATCCCAGCTCTGTTCATCTTGGCTCCTTTTTAAAAACAATGTAAGCAAGGGTTACTCCAAGCGGAGTCTCCCTTTTTTCCAAAAATTGGGCCACACACACACCCACCACTTCAGGTGCAGCACTTGTGCCCCAGTTGTACACTTCACAACTAGATTTGCATCAAGCACATTCAAAAATACGCCATACTTAACCGTCCCCAGGATGACACCGGGGTAGGTAGCAAAGTCTTTCCTGATCCCAGCTCTATTCATTTTGGATCATTTTTAAAAACAATGTAAGCAAGGGTTACTCCAAGCGGAGTCTCCCTTTTTTCCAAAAATTGGGCCACACACACACCCACCACTTCAGTGGCAGCACTTGTGCCCTAGTTGTACACTTCACAGCTTAATTTGCATCAAGCACATTCAAAAATACGCCATACTTAACCGTCCCCAAGATGACACCGGGGTAGGTAACAAAGTCTTTCCTGATCCCAACTCTGTTCATCTTGGCTCCTTTTTAAAAACAATGTAAGCAAGGGTTACTCCAAGCGGAGTCTCCCTTTTTTCCAAAAATTGGGCCACACACACACCCACCACTTCAGGTGCAGCACTTGTGCCCCAGTTGTACACTTCACAGCTAGATTTGCATCAAGCACATTCAAAAATACGCCATACTTAACCGTCCCCAAGATGACACCGGGGTAGGTAACAAAGTCTTTCCTGATCCCAGCTCTGTTCATCTTGGCTCCTTTTTAAAAACAATGTAAGCAAGGGTTACTCCAAGCGGAGTCTCCCTTTTTTCCAAAAATTGGGCCACACACACACTCACCACTTCAGGTGCAGCACGTGTGCCCCAGTTGTACACTTCACAGCTAGATTTGCATCAAGCACATTCAAAAATACGCCATACATAACCGTCCCCAGGATGACACCGGGGTAGGTAGCAAAGTCTTTCCTGATCCCAGCTCTGTTCATCTTGGCTCCTTTTTAAAAACAATTTAAGCAAGGGTTACTCCAAGCGGAGTTTCCCTTTTTTCCAAAAATTGGGCCACACACACACCCACCACTTCAGTGGCAGCACTTGCGCCCTAGTTGTACACTTCACAGCTAGATTTGCATCAAGCACATTCAAAAATATGCCATACTTAACCGTCCCCAGGATGACACCGGGGTAGGTAGCAAAGTCTTTCCTGATCCCAGCTCTGTTCATCTTGGCTCCTTTTTAAAAACAAATGTAAGCAAGGGTTACTCCAAGCGGAGTCTCCCTTTTTTCCAAAAATTGGGCCACACACACACCCACCACTTCAGTGGCAGCACTTGTGCCCCAGTTGTACACTTCAAAGCTAGATTTGCATCAAGCACATTCAAAAATACGCCATACTTAACCGTACCCAGGATGACACCGGGGTTGGTAGCAAAGTCTTTCCTGATCCCAGCTCTGTTCATCTTGGCTCCTTTTTAAAAACAATGTAAGCAAGGGTTACTCCAAGCGGAGTCTCCCTTTTTTCCAAAAATTGGGCCACACACACACCCACCACTTCAGTGGCAGCACTTGTGGTCTTTTCTGATCCCAGCTCTGTTCATCTTGGATCATTTTTAAAAACAATGTAAGCAAGGGTTACTCCAAGCGGAGTCTCCCTTTTTTTTCAAAAATTGGGCCCCACACACACCCACCCATTCAGTGGCAGCACTTGTGCCCTAGTTGTACACTTCACAGCTAGATTTGCATCAAGCACATTCAAAAATACGCCATACTTAACCGTCCCCAGGATGACACCGGGTTAGGTAGCAAAGTCTTTCCTGATCCCAGCTCTGTTCATCTTGGCTCCTTTTTAAAAACAATGTAAGCAAGGGTTACTCCAAGCGGAGTCTCCCTTTTTTCCAAAAATTGGGCCACACACACACCCACCACTTCAGTGGCAGCACTTGTGCCCTAGTTGTACACTTCACAGCTAGATTTGCATCAAGCACATTCAAAAATATGCCATACTTAACCGTCCCCAGGATGACACCGGGGTAGGTAGCAAAGTCTTTCCTGATCCCAGCTCTGTTCATCTTGGCTCCTTTTAAAAAACAATGTAAGCAAGGGTTACTCCAAGCAGAGTCTCCCTTTTTTCCAAATATTAGGCCACACACACACCCACCATTTCAGTGGCTGCACTTGTGCCCTAGTTGTACACTTCACAGCTAGATTTGCATCAAGCACATTCAAAAATAAGCCATACTTAACCGTCCCCAGGATGACACCGGGGTAGGTAGCAAAGTCTTTCCTGATCCCAGCTCTGTTCATCTTGGCTCCTTTTTAAAAACAATGTAAGCAAGGGTTACTCCAAGCGGAGTCTCCCTTTTTTCCAAAAATTGGGCCACACACACACCCACCACTTCAGTGGCAGCACTTGTGCCCTAGTTGTACACTTCACAGCTTAATTTGCATCAAGCACATTCAAAAATACGCCATACTTAACCGTCCCCAAGATGACACCGGGGTAGGTAACAAAGTCTTTCCTGATCCCAACTCTGTTCATCTTGGCTCCTTTTTAAAAACAATGTAAGCAAGGGTTACTCCAAGCGGAGTCTCCCTTTTTTCCAAAAATTGGGCCACACACACACCCACCACTTCAGGTGCAGCACTTGTGCCCCAGTTGTACACTTCACAGCTAGATTTGCATCAAGCACATTCAAAAATACGCCATACTTAACCGTCCCCAAGATGACACCGGGGTAGGTAACAAAGTCTTTCCTGATCCCAACTCTGTTCATCTTGGCTCCTTTTTAAAAACAATGTAAGCAAGGGTTACTCCAAGCGGAGTCTCCCTTTTTTCCAAAAATTGGGCCACACACACACCCACCACTTCAGGTGCAGCACTTGTGCCCCAGTTGTACACTTCACAGCTAGATTTGCATCAAGCACTTTCAAAAATACGCCATACATAACCGTCCCCAGGATGACACCGGGGTAGGTAGCAAAGTCTTTCCTGATCCCAGCGCTGTTCATCTTGGCTCCTTTTTAAAAACAATTTAAGCAAGGGTTACTCCAAGCGGAGTTTCCCTTTTTTCCAAAAATTGGGCCACACACACACCCACCACTTCAGTGGCAGCACTTGCGCCCTAGTTGTACACTTCACAGCTAGATTTGCATCAAGCACATTCAAAAATATGCCATACTTAACCGTCCCCAGGATGACACCGGGGTAGGTAGCAAAGTCTTTCCTGATCCCAGCTCTGTTCATCTTGGCTCCTTTTTAAAAACAAATGTAAGCAAGGGTTACTCCAAGCGGAGTCTCCCTTTTTTCCAAAAATTGGGCCACACACACACCCACCACTTCAGTGGCAGCACTTGTGCCCCAGTTGTACACTTCACAGCTAGATTTGCATCAAGCACATTCAAAAATACGCCATACTTAACCGTACCCAGGATGACACCGGGGTTGGTAGCAAAGTCTTTCCTGATCCCAGCTCTGTTCATCTTGGCTCCTTTTTAAAAACAATGTAAGCAAGGGTTACTCCAAGCGGAGTCTCCCTTTTTTCCAAAAATTGGGCCACACACACACCCACCACTTCAGTGGCAGCACTTGTGGTCTTTTCTGATCCCAGCTCTGTTCATCTTGGATCATTTTTAAAAACAATGTAAGCAAGGGTTACTCCAAGCGGAGTCTCCCTTTTTTTTCAAAAATTGGGCCCCACACACACCCACCCATTCAGTGGCAGCACTTGTGCCCTAGTTGTACACTTCACAGCTAGATTTGCATCAAGCACATTCAAAAATACGCCATACTTAACCGTCCCCAGGATGACACCGGGTTAGGTAGCAAAGTCTTTCCTGATCCCAGCTCTGTTCATCTTGGCTCCTTTTTAAAAACAATGTAAGCAAGGGTTACTCCAAGCGGAGTCTCCCTTTTTTCCAAAAATTGGGCCACACACACACCCACCACTTCAGTGGCAGCACTTGTGCCCTAGTTGTACACTTCACAGCTTAATTTGCATCAAGCACATTCAAAAATACGCCATACTTAACCGTCCCCAAGATGACACCGGGGTAGGTAACAAAGTCTTTCCTGATCCCAACTCTGTTCATCTTGGCTCCTTTTTAAAAACAATGTAAGCAAGGGTTACTCCAAGCGGAGTCTCCCTTTTTTCCAAAAATTGGGCCACACACACACCCACCACTTCAGGTGCAGCACTTGTGCCCCAGTTGTACACTTCACAGCTAGATTTGCATCAAGCACATTCAAAAATACGCCATACTTAACCGTCCCCAAGATGACACCGGGGTAGGTAACAAAGTCTTTCCTGATCCCAACTCTGTTCATCTTGGCTCCTTTTTAAAAACAATGTAAGCAAGGGTTACTCCAAGCGGAGTCTCCCTTTTTTCCAAAAATTGGGCCACACACACACCCACCACTTCAGGTGCAGCACTTGTGCCCCAGTTGTACACTTCACAGCTAGATTTGCATCAAGCACTTTCAAAAATACGCCATACATAACCGTCCCCAGGATGACACCGGGGTAGGTAGCAAAGTCTTTCCTGATCCCAGCGCTGTTCATCTTGGCTCCTTTTTAAAAACAATTTAAGCAAGGGTTACTCCAAGCGGAGTTTCCCTTTTTTCCAAAAATTGGGCCACACACACACCCACCACTTCAGTGGCAGCACTTGCGCCCTAGTTGTACACTTCACAGCTAGATTTGCATCAAGCACATTCAAAAATATGCCATACTTAACCGTCCCCAGGATGACACCGGGGTAGGTAGCAAAGTCTTTCCTGATCCCAGCTCTGTTCATCTTGGCTCCTTTTTAAAAACAAATGTAAGCAAGGGTTACTCCAAGCGGAGTCTCCCTTTTTTCCAAAAATTGGGCCACACACACACCCACCACTTCAGTGGCAGCACTTGTGCCCCAGTTGTACACTTCACAGCTAGATTTGCATCAAGCACATTCAAAAATACGCCATACTTAACCGTACCCAGGATGACACCGGGGTTGGTAGCAAAGTCTTTCCTGATCCCAGCTCTGTTCATCTTGGCTCCTTTTTAAAAACAATGTAAGCAAGGGTTACTCCAAGCGGAGTCTCCCTTTTTTCCAAAAATTGGGCCACACACACACCCACCACTTCAGTGGCAGCACTTGTGGTCTTTTCTGATCCCAGCTCTGTTCATCTTGGATCATTTTTAAAAACAATGTAAGCAAGGGTTACTCCAAGCGGAGTCTCCCTTTTTTTTCAAAAATTGGGCCCCACACACACCCACCCATTCAGTGGCAGCACTTGTGCCCTAGTTGTACACTTCACAGCTAGATTTGCATCAAGCACATTCAAAAATACGCCATACTTAACCGTCCCCAGGATGACACCGGGTTAGGTAGCAAAGTCTTTCCTGATCCCAGCTCTGTTCATCTTGGCTCCTTTTTAAAAACAATGTAAGCAAGGGTTACTCCAAGTGGAGTCTCCCTTTTTTCCAAAAATTGGGCCACACACACACCCACCACTTCAGTGGCAGCACTTGTGCCCTAGTTGTACACTTCACAGCTAGATTTGCATCAAACACATTCAAAAATATGCCGTACTTAACCGTCCCCAGGATGACACCGGGGTAGGTAGCAAAGTCTTTCCTGATCCCAGCTCTGTTCATCTTGGCTCCTTTTAAAAAACAATGTAAGCAAGGGTTACTCCAAGCAGAGTCTCCCTTTTTTCCAAATATTAGGCCACACACACACCCACCATTTCAGTGGCTGCACTTGTGCCCTAGTTGTACACTTCACAGCTAGATTTGCATCAAGCACATTCAAAAATAAGCCATACTTAACCGTCCCCAGGATGACACCGGGGTAGGTAGCAAAGTCTTTCCTGATCCCAGCTCTGTTCATCTTGGCTCCTTTTTAAAAACAATGTAAGCAAGGGTTACTCCAAGCGGAGTCTCCCTTTTTTCCAAAAATTGGGCCACACACACACCCACCACTTCAGGTGCAGCACTTGTGCCCCAGTTGTACATTTCACAACTAGATTTGCATCAAGCACATTCAAAAATACGCCATACTTAACCGTCCCCAAGATGACACCGGGGTAGGTAACAAAGTCTTTCCTGATCCCAACTCTGTTCATCTTGGCTCCTTTTTAAAAACAATGTAAGCAAGGGTTACTCCAAGCGGAGTCTCCCTTTTTTCCAAAAATTGGGCCACACACACACCCACCACTTCAGGTGCAGCACTTGTGCCCCAGTTGTACACTTCACAGCTAGATTTGCATCAAGCACATTCAAAAATACGCCATACATAACCGTCCCCAGGATGACACCGGGGTAGGTAGCAAAGTCTTTCCTGATCCCAGCTCTGTTCATCTTTGCTCCTTTTTAAAAACAATTTAAGCAAGGGTTACTCCAAGCGGAGTTTCCCTTTTTTCCAAAAATTGGGCCACACACACACCCACCACTTCAGTGGCAGCACTTGTGCCCTAGTTGTACACTTCACAGCTAGATTTGCATCAAGCACATTCAAAAATATGCCATACTTAACCGTCCCCAGGATGACACCGGGGTAGGTAGCAAAGTCTTTCCTGATCCCAGCTCTGTTCATCTTGGCTCCTTTTTAAAAACAATGTAAGCAAGGGTTACTCCAAACAGAGTCTCCCTTTTTTACAAAAATTGGGCCACACACACACCCACCCCTTCAGTGGCAGCACTTGCGCCCTAGTTGTACACTTCACAGCTAGATTTGCATCAAGCACATTCAAAAATATGCCATACTTAACCATCCTCAGGATGACACCGGGGTAGGTAGCAAAGTCTTTCCTGATCCCAGCTCTGTTCATCTTGGCTCCTTTTTAAAAACAAATGTAAGCAAGGGTTACTCCAAGCGGAGTCTCCCTTTTTTCCAAAAATTGGGCCACACACACACCCACCACTTCAGTGGCAGCACTTGTGCCCCAGTTGTACACTTCACAGCTAGATTTGCATCAAGCACATTCAAAAATACGCCATACTTAACCGTACCCAGGATGACACCGGGGTTGGTAGCAAAGTCTTTCCTGATCCCAGCTCTGTTCATCTTGGCTCCTTTTTAAAAACAATGTAAGCAAGGGTTACTCCAAGCGGAGTCTCCCTTTTTTCCAAAAATTGGGCCACACACACACCCACCACTTCAGTGGCAGCACTTGTGCCCCAGTTGTACACTTCACAGCTAGATTTGCATCAAGCACATTCAAAAATACGCCATACTTAACCATCCCCAGGATGACACCGGGGTAGGTAGCAAAGTCTTTCCTGATCCCAGCTCTGTTCATCTTGGCTCCTTTTTAAAAACAATGTAAGCAAGGGTTACTCCAAGCGGAGTCTCCCTTTTTTCCAAAAATTGGGCCACACACACACCCACCACGTCAGTCGCAGCACTTGTGCCCTAGTTGTACACTTCACAGCTAGATTTGCATCAAGCACATTCAAAAATATGCCATACTTAACCGTCCCCAGGATGACACCGGGGTAGGTAGCAAAGTCTTTCCTGATCCCAGCTCTGTTCATCTTGGCTCCTTTTTAAAAATAATGTAAGCAAGTGATACTCCAAGCGGAGTCTCCCTTTTTTCCAAAAATTGGGCCACACACACACCCACCCTTTCAGTAGCAGCACTTGTGCCCTAGTTGTACACTTCACAGCAAATTTGCATCAAGCACATTCAAAAATATGCCATACTTAACCGTCCCCAGGATGACACCGGGGTAGGTAGCAAAGTCTTTCCTGATCCCAGCTCTGTTCATCTTGGCTCATTTTTAAAAACAATGTAAGCAAGGGTTACTCCAAGCAGAGTCTCCCTTTTTTCCAAAAATTGGGCCACACACACACCCACCACTTCAGTGGCAGCACTTGTGGTCTTTTCTGATCCCAGCTCTGTTCATCTTGGATCATTTTTAAAAACAATGTAAGCAAGGGTTACTCCAAGCGGAGTCTCCCTTTTTTTTCAAAAATTGGGCCCCACACACACCCACCCATTCAGTGGCATCACTTGTGCCCTAGTTGTACACTTCACAGCTAGATTTGCATCAAGCACATTCAAAAATACGCCATACTTAACCGTCCCCAGGATGACACCGGGGTAGGTAGCAAAGTCTTTCCTGATCCCAGCTCTGTTCATCTTGGCACCTTTTTAAAAACAATGTAAGCAAGGGTTACTCCAAGCGGTATCTCCCTTTTATCCAAAAATTGGGCCACACACACACCCACCACTTCAGTGGCATCACTTGTGCCCTAGTTGTACACTTCACAGCTAGATTTGCATCAAGCACATTCAAAAATACGCCATACTTAACCATCCCCAGGATGACACCGGGGTAGGTAGAAAAGTCTTTCCTGATCCCAGCTCTGTTCATCTTGGCTCCTTTTTAAAAACAATGTAAGCAAGGGTTACTCCAAGCGGAGTCTCCCTTTTTTCCAAAAATTGGGCCACACACACACCCACCACTTCAGTGGCAGCACTTGTGCCCTAGTTGTACACTTCACAGCTAGATTTGCATCAAGCACATTCAAAAATATGCCATACTTAACCGTCCCCAGGATGACACCGGGTTAGGTAGCAAAGTCTTTCCTGATCCCAGCTCTGTTCATCTTGGTTCCTTTTAAAAAATAATGTAAGCAAGGGTTACTCCAAGCAGAGTCTCCCTTTTTTCCAAATATTAGGCCACACACACACCCACCACTTCAGTGGCTGCACTTGTGCCCTAGTTGTACACTTCACAGCTAGATTTGCATCAATCACATTCAAAAATAAGCCATACTTAACCGTCCCCAGGATGACACCGGGGTAGGTAGCAAAGTCTTTCCTGATCCCAGCTCTGTTCATCTTGGCTCCTTTTTAAAAACAATGTAAGCAAGGGTTACTCCAAGCGGAGTCTCCCTTGTTTCCAAAAATTGGGCCACACACACACCCACCACTTCAGGTGCAGCACTTGTGCTCCAGTTGTACACTTCACAGCTAGATTTGCATCAAGCACATTCAAAAATACGCCATACTTAACCAACCCCAGGATGACACCGTGGTAAGTATCAAAGTCTTTCCTGATCCCAGCTCTGTTCGTCTTGGCTCCTTTTTAAAAACAATGTAAGCAAGGGTTACTCCAAACAGAGTCTCCCTTTTTTCCAAAAACTGGGCCACACACACACCCACCCCTTCAGTGGCAGCACTGGTGCCCTAGTTGTAAACTTCACAGCTAGATTTGCATCAAGCACATTCAAAAATATGCCATACTTAACCGTCCCCAGGATGACACCGGGGTAGGTAGCAAAGTCTTTCCTGATCCCAGCTCTGTTCATCTTGGCTCCTTTTTAAAAAAAAATGTAAGCAAGGGTTACTCCAAGCGGAGTCTCCCTTTTTTCCAAAAATTGGGCCACACACACACCCACCACTTCAGTGGCAGCACTTGTGCCCCAGTTGTACACTTCACAGCTAGATTTGCATCAAGCACATTCAAAAATACGCCATACTTAACCATCCCCAGGATGACACCGGGGTAGGTAGCAAAGTCTTTCCTGATCCCAGCTCTCTTCATCTTGGCTCCTTTTTAAAAACAATGTAAGCAAGGGTTACTCCAAGCGGAGTCTCCCTTTTTTCCAAAAATTGGGCCACACACACACCCACCACTTCAGTGGCAGCACTTGTGCCCCAGTTGTACACTTCACAGCTAGATTTGCGTCAAACACATTCAAAAATACGCCATACTTAACCATCCCCAGGATGACACCGGGGTAGGTAGCAAAGTCTTTCCTGATCCCAGCTCTGTTCATCTTGGCTCCTTTTTAAAAACAATGTAAGCAAGGGTTACTCCAAGCGGTATCTCCCTTTTATCCAAAAATTGGGCCACACACACACCCACCACTTCAGTGGCATCACTTGTGCCCTAGTTGTACACTTCACAGCTAGATTTGCAACAAGCACATTCAAAAATACGCCATACTTAACCATCCCCAGGATGACACCGGGGTAGGTAGCAAAGTCTTTCCTGATCCCAGCTCTGTTCATCTTGGCTCCTTTTTAAAAACAATGTAAGCAAGGGTTACTCCAAGCGGAGTCTCCCTTTTTTCCAAAAATTGGGCCACACACACACCCACCACTTCAGTGGCAGCACTTGTGCCCTAGTTGTACACTTCACAGCTAGATTTGCATCAAGCACATTCAAAAATATGCCATACTTAACCGTCCCCAGGATGACACCGGGGTAGGTAGCAAAGTCTTTCCTGATCCCAGCTCTGTTCATCTTGGCTCCTTTTAAAAAACAATGTAAGCAAGGGTTACTCCAAGCAGAGTCTCCCTTTTTTCCAAAAATTAGGCCACACACACACCCACCACTTCACTGGCAGCACTTGTGCTTTAGTTGTACACTTCACAGCTAGATTTGCATCAATCACATTCAAAAATAAGCCATACTTAACCGTCCCCAGGATGACACCGGGGTAGGTAGCAAAGTCTTTCCTGATCCCAGCTCTGTTCATCTTGGCTCCTTTTTAAAAACAATGTAAGCAAGTGTTACTCCAAGCGGAGTCTCCCTTTTTTCCAAAAATTGGGCCACACACACACCCACCACTTCAGGTGCAGCACTTGTGCCCCAGTTGTACACTTCACAGCTAGATTTGCATCAAGCACATTCAAAAATACGCCATACTTAACCAACCCCAGGATGACACCGGGGTAGGTAGCAAAGTCTTTCCTGATCCCAGCTCTGTTCATCTTGGCTCCTTTTTAAAAACAATGTAAGCAAGGGTTACTCCAAGCGGAGTCTCCCTTTTTTCCAAAAATTGGGCCACACACACACCCACCACTTCAGTAGCAGCACTTGTGCCCCAGTTGTACACTTCACAGCTAGATTTGCATCAAGCACATTCAAAAATACGCCATACATAACCGTCCCCAGGATGACACCGGGGTAGGTAGCAAAGTCTTTCCTGATCCCAGCTCTGTTCATCTTTGCTCCTTTTTAAAAACAATTTAAGCAAGGGTTACTCCAAGCGGAGTTTCCCTTTTTTCCAAAAATTGGGCCACACACACACCCACCACTTCAGTGGCAGCACTTGTGCCCTAGTTGTACACTTCTTAGCTAGATTTGCATCAAGCACATTCAAAAATATGCCATACTTAACCGTCCCCAGGATGACACCGGGGTAGGTAGCAAAGTCTTTCCTGATCCCAGCTCTGTTCATCTTGGCTCCTTTTTAAAAACAATGTAAGCAAGGGTTACTCCAAACAGAGTCTCCCTTTTTTACAAAAATTGGGCCACACACACACCCACCCCTTCAGTGGCAGCACTTGCGCCCTAGTTGTACACTTCACAGCTAGATTTGCATCAAGCACATTCAAAAATATGCCATACTTAACCATCCTCAGGATGACACCGGGGTAGGTAGCAAAGTCTTTCCTGATCCCAGCTCTGTTCATCTTGGCTCCTTTTTAAAAACAAATGTAAGCAAGGGTTACTCCAAGCGGAGTCTCCCTTTTTTCCAAAAATTGGGCCACACACACACCCACCACTTCAGTGGCAGCACTTGTGCCCTAGTTGTACACTTCACAGCTAGATTTGCATCAAGCACATTCAAAAATATGCCATACTTAACCGTCCCCAGGATGACACCGGGTTAGGTAGCAAAGTCTTTCCTGATCCCAGCTCTGTTCATCTTGGCTCCTTTTAAAAAATAATGTAAGCAAGGGTTACTCCAAGCAGAGTCTCCCTTTTTTCCAAATATTAGGCCACACACACACCCACCACTTCAGTGGCTGCACTTGTGCCCTAGTTGTACACTTCACAGCTAGATTTGCATCAATCACATTCAAAAATAAGCCATACTTAACCGTCCCCAGGATGACACCGGGGTAGGTAGCAAAGTCTTTCCTGATCCCAGCTCTGTTCATCTTGGCTCCTTTTTAAAAACAATGTAAGCAAGGGTTACTCCAAGCGGAGTCTCCCTTTTTTCCAAAAATTGGGCCACACACACACCCACCACTTCAGGTGCAGCACTTGTGCCCCAGTTGTACACTTCACAGCTAGATTTGCATCAAGCACATTCAAAAATACGCCATACTTAACCAACCCCAGGATGACACCGTGGTAAGTATCAAAGTCTTTCCTGATCCCAGCTCTGTTCGTCTTGGCTCCTTTTTAAAAACAATGTAAGCAAGGGTTACTCCAAACAGAGTCTCCCTTTTTTCCAAAAACTGGGCCACACACACACCCACCCCTTCAGTGGCAGCACTTGTGCCCTAGTTGTACACTTCACAGCTAGATTTGCATCAAGCACATTCAAAAATATGCCATACTTAACCGTCCCCAGGATGACACCGGGGTAGGTAGCAAAGTCTTTCCTGATCCCAGCTCTGTTCATCTTGGCTCCTTTTTAAAAAAAAATGTAAGCAAGGGTTACTCCAAGCGGAGTCTCCCTTTTTTCCAAAAATTGGGCCACACACACACCCACCACTTCAGTGGCAGCACTTGTGCCCTAGTTGTACACTTCACAGCTAGATTTGCATCAAGCACATTCAAAAATACGCCATACTTAACCATCCCCAGGATGACACCGGGGTAGGTAGCAAAGTCTTTCCTGATCCCAGCTCTCTTCATCTTGGCTCCTTTTTAAAAACAATGTAAGCAAGGGTTACTCCAAGCGGAGTCTCCCTTTTTTCCAAAAATTGGGCCACACACACACCCACCACTTCAGTGGCAGCACTTGTGCCCCAGTTGTACACTTCACAGCTAGATTTGCATCAAACACATTCAAAAATACGCCATACTTAACCATCCCCAGGATGACACCGGGGTAGGTAGCAAAGTCTTTCCTGATCCCAGCTCTGTTCATCTTGGCTCCTTTTTAAAAACAATGTAAGCAAGGGTTACTCCAAGCGGTATCTCCCTTTTATCCAAAAATTGGGCCACACACACACCCACCACTTCAGTGGCATCACTTGTGCCCTAGTTGTACACTTCACAGCTAGATTTGCAACAAGCACATTCAAAAATACGCCATACTTAACCATCCCCAGGATGACACCGGGGTAGGTAGCAAAGTCTTTCCTGATCCCAGCTCTGTTCATCTTGGCTCCTTTTTAAAAACAATGTAAGCAAGGGTTACTCCAAGCGGAGTCTCCCTTTTTTCCAAAAATTGGGCCACATACACACCCACCACTTCAGTGGCAGCACTTGTGCCCTAGTTGTACACTTCACAGCTAGATTTGCATCAAGCACATTCAAAAATATGCCATACTTAACCGTCCCCAGGATGACACCGGGGTAGGTAGCAAAGTCTTTCCTGATCCCAGCTCTGTTCATCTTGGCTCCTTTTAAAAAACAATGTAAGCAAGGGTTACTCCAAGCAGAGTCTCCCTTTTTTCCAAATATTAGGCCACACACACACCCACCACTTCAGTGGCTGCACTTGTGCTTTAGTTGTACACTTCACAGCTAGATTTGCATCAATCACATTCAAAAATAAGCCATACTTAACCGTCCCCAGGATGACACCGGGGTAGGTAGCAAAGTCTTTCCTGATCCCAGCTCTGTTCATCTTGGCTCCTTTTTAAAAACAATGTAAGCAAGTGTTACTCCAAGCGGAGTCTCCCTTTTTTCCAAAAATTGGGCCACACACACACCCACCACTTCAGGTGCAGCACTTGTGCCCCAGTTGTACACTTCACAGCTAGATTTGCATCAAGCACATTCAAAAATACGCCATACTTAACCAACCCCAGGATGACACCGGGGTAGGTAGCAAAGTCTTTCCTGATCCCAGCTCTGTTCATCTTGGATCATTTTTAAAAACAATGTAAGCAAGGGTTACTCCAAGCGGAGTCTCCCTTTTTTTTCAAAAATTGGGCCCCACACACACCCACCCATTCAGTGGCAGCACTTGTGCCCTAGTTGTACACTTCACAGCTAGATTTGCATCAAGCACATTCAAAAATACGCCATACTTAACCGTCCCAAGGATGACACCGGGTTAGGTAGCAAAGTCTTTCCTGATCTCAGCTCTGTTCATCTTGGCTCCTTTTTAAAAACAATGTAAGCAAGGGTTACTCCAAGCGGAGTCTCCCTTTTTTCCATAAATTGGGCCACACACACACCCACCACTTCAGTGGCAGCACTTGTGCCCTAGTTGTACACTTCACAGCTAGATTTGCATCAAACACATTCAAAAATATGCCGTACTTAACCGTCCCCAGGATGACACCGGGGTAGGTAGCAAAGTCTTTCCTGATCCCAGCTCTGTTCATCTTGGCTCCTTTTAAAAAACAATGTAAGCAAGGGTTACTCCAAGCAGAGTCTCCCTTTTTTCCAAATATTAGGCCACACACACACCCACCATTTCAGTGGCTGCACTTGTGCCCTAGTTGTACACTTCACAGCTAGATTTGCATCAAGCACATTCAAAAATAAGCCATACTTAACCGTCCCCAGGATGACACCGGGGTAGGTAGCAAAGTCTTTCCTGATCCCAGCTCTGTTCATCTTGGCTCCTTTTTAAAAACAATGTAAGCAAGGGTTACTCCAAGCGGAGTCTCCCTTTTTTCCAAAAATTGGGCCACACACACACCCACCACTTCAGGTGCAGCACTTGTGCCCCAGTTGTACATTTCACAACTAGATTTGCATCAAGCACATTCAAAAATACGCCATACTTAACCGTCCCCAAGATGACACCGGGGTAGGTAACAAAGTCTTTCCTGATCCCAACTCTGTTCATCTTGGCTCCTTTTTAAAAACAATGTAAGCAAGGGTTACTCCAAGCGGAGTCTCCCTTTTTTCCAAAAATTGGGCCACACACACACCCACCACTTCAGGTGCAGCACTTGTGCCCCAGTTGTACACTTCACAGCTAGATTTGCATCAAGCACATTCAAAAATACGCCATACATAACCGTCCCCAGGATGACACCGGGGTAGGTAGCAAAGTCTTTCCTGATCCCAGCTCTGTTCATCTTTGCTCCTTTTTAAAAACAATTTAAGCAAGGGTTACTCCAAGCGGAGTTTCCCTTTTTTCCAAAAATTGGGCCACACACACACCCACCACTTCAGTGGCAGCACTTGTGCCCTAGTTGTACACTTCACAGCTAGATTTGCATCAAGCACATTCAAAAATATGCCATACTTAACCGTCCCCAGGATGACACCGGGGTAGGTAGCAAAGTCTTTCCTGATCCCAGCTCTGTTCATCTTGGCTCCTTTTTAAAAACAATGTAAGCAAGGGTTACTCCAAACAGAGTCTCCCTTTTTTACAAAAATTGGGCCACACACACACCCACCCCTTCAGTGGCAGCACTTGCGCCCTAGTTGTACACTTCACAGCTAGATTTGCATCAAGCACATTCAAAAATATGCCATACTTAACCATCCTCAGGATGACACCGGGGTAGGTAGCAAAGTCTTTCCTGATCCCAGCTCTGTTCATCTTGGCTCCTTTTTAAAAACAAATGTAAGCAAGGGTTACTCCAAGCGGAGTCTCCCTTTTTTCCAAAAATTGGGCCACACACACACCCACCACTTCAGTGGCAGCACTTGTGCCCCAGTTGTACACTTCACAGCTAGATTTGCATCAAGCACATTCAAAAATACGCCATACTTAACCGTACCCAGGATGACACCGGGGTTGGTAGCAAAGTCTTTCCTGATCCCAGCTCTGTTCATCTTGGCTCCTTTTTAAAAACAATGTAAGCAAGGGTTACTCCAAGCGGAGTCTCCCTTTTTTCCAAAAATTGGGCCACACACACACCCACCACTTCAGTGGCAGCACTTGTGCCCCAGTTGTACACTTCACAGCTAGATTTGCATCAAGCACATTCAAAAATACGCCATACTTAACCATCCCCAGGATGACACCGGGGTAGGTAGCAAAGTCTTTCCTGATCCCAGCTCTGTTCATCTTGGCTCCTTTTTAAAAACAATGTAAGCAAGGGTTACTCCAAGCGGAGTCTCCCTTTTTTCCAAAAATTGGGCCACACACACACCCACCACGTCAGTCGCAGCACTTGTGCCCTAGTTGTACACTTCACAGCTAGATTTGCATCAAGCACATTCAAAAATATGCCATACTTAACCGTCCCCAGGATGACACCGGGGTAGGTAGCAAAGTCTTTCCTGATCCCAGCTCTGTTCATCTTGGCTCCTTTTTAAAAATAATGTAAGCAAGTGATACTCCAAGCGGAGTCTCCCTTTTTTCCAAAAATTGGGCCACACACACACCCACCCTTTCAGTAGCAGCACTTGTGCCCTAGTTGTACACTTCACAGCAAATTTGCATCAAGCACATTCAAAAATATGCCATACTTAACCGTCCCCAGGATGACACCGGGGTTGGTAGCAAAGTCTTTCCTGATCCCAGCTCTGTTCATCTTGGCTCATTTTTAAAAACAATGTAAGCAAGGGTTACTCCAAGCAGAGTCTCCCTTTTTTCCAAAAATTGGGCCACACACACACCCACCACTTCAGTGGCAGCACTTGTGGTCTTTTCTGATCCCAGCTCTGTTCATCTTGGATCATTTTTAAAAACAATGTAAGCAAGGGTTACTCCAAGCGGAGTCTCCCTTTTTTTTCAAAAATTGGGCCCCACACACACCCACCCATTCAGTGGCATCACTTGTGCCCTAGTTGTACACTTCACAGCTAGATTTGCATCAAGCACATTCAAAAATACGCCATACTTAACCGTCCCCAGGATGACACCGGGGTAGGTAGCAAAGTCTTTCCTGATCCCAGCTCTGTTCATCTTGGCACCTTTTTAAAAACAATGTAAGCAAGGGTTACTCCAAGCGGTATCTCCCTTTTATCCAAAAATTGGGCCACACACACACCCACCACTTCAGTGGCATCACTTGTGCCCTAGTTGTACACTTCACAGCTAGATTTGCATCAAGCACATTCAAAAATACGCCATACTTAACCATCCCCAGGATGACACCGGGGTAGGTAGCAAAGTCTTTCCTGATCCCAGCTCTGTTCATCTTGGCTCCTTTTTAAAAACAATGTAAGCAAGGGTTACTCCAAGCGGAGTCTCCCTTTTTTCCAAAAATTGGGCCACACACACACCCACCACTTCAGTGGCAGCACTTGTGCCCTAGTTGTACACTTCACAGCTAGATTTGCATCAAGCACATTCAAAAATATGCCATACTTAACCGTCCCCAGGATGACACCGGGTTAGGTAGCAAAGTCTTTCCTGATCCCAGCTCTGTTCATCTTGGCTCCTTTTAAAAAATAATGTAAGCAAGGGTTACTCCAAGCAGAGTCTCCCTTTTTTCCAAATATTAGGCCACACACACACCCACCACTTCAGTGGCTGCACTTGTGCCCTAGTTGTACACTTCACAGCTAGATTTGCATCAATCACATTCAAAAATAAGCCATACTTAACCGTCCCCAGGATGACACCGGGGTAGGTAGCAAAGTCTTTCCTGATCCCAGCTCTGTTCATCTTGGCTCCTTTTTAAAAACAATGTAAGCAAGGGTTACTCCAAGCGGAGTCTCCCTTTTTTCCAAAAATTGGGCCACACACACACCCACCACTTCAGGTGCAGCACTTGTGCCCCAGTTGTACACTTCACAGCTAGATTTGCATCAAGCACATTCAAAAATACGCCATACTTAACCAACCCCAGGATGACACCGTGGTAAGTATCAAAGTCTTTCCTGATCCCAGCTCTGTTCGTCTTGGCTCCTTTTTAAAAACAATGTAAGCAAGGGTTACTCCAAACAGAGTCTCCCTTTTTTCCAAAAACTGGGCCACACACACACCCACCATTTCAGTGGCAGCACTTGTGCCCTAGTTGTACACTTCACAGCTAGATTTGCATCAAGCACATTCAAAAATATGCCATACTTAACCGTCCCCAGGATGACACCGGGGTAGGTAGCAAAGTCTTTCCTGATCCCAGCTCTGTTCATCTTGGCTCCTTTTTAAAAAAAAATGTAAGCAAGGGTTACTCCAAGCGGAGTCTCCCTTTTTTCCAAAAATTGGGCCACACACACACCCACCACTTCAGTGGCAGCACTTGTGCCCCAGTTGTACACTTCACAGCTAGATTTGCATCAAGCACATTCAAAAATACGCCATACTTAACCATCCCCAGGATGACACCGGGGTAGGTAGCAAAGTCTTTCCTGATCCCAGCTCTCTTCATCTTGGCTCCTTTTTAAAAACAATGTAAGCAAGGGTTACTCCAAGCGGAGTCTCCCTTTTTTCCAAAAATTGGGCCACACACACACCCACCACTTCAGTGGCAGCACTTGTGCCCCAGTTGTACACTTCACAGCTAGATTTGCATCAAACACATTCAAAAATACGCCATACTTAACCATCCCCAGGATGACACCGGGGTAGGTAGCAAAGTCTTTCCTGATCCCAGCTCTGTTCATCTTGGCTCCTTTTTAAAAACAATGTAAGCAAGGGTTACTCCAAGCGGTATCTCCCTTTTATCCAAAAATTGGGCCACACACACACCCACCACTTCAGTGGCATCACTTGTGCCCTAGTTGTACACTTCACAGCTAGATTTGCAACAAGCACATTCAAAAATACGCCATACTTAACCATCCCCAGGATGACACCGGGGTAGGTAGCAAAGTCTTTCCTGATCCCAGCTCTGTTCATCTTGGCTCCTTTTTAAAAACAATGTAAGCAAGGGTTACTCCAAGCGGAGTCTCCCTTTTTGACAAAAATTGGGCCACACACACACCCACCACTTCAGTGGCAGCACTTGTGCCCTAGTTGTACACTTCACAGCTAGATTTGCATCAAGCACATTCAAAAATATGCCATACTTAACCGTCCCCAGGATGACACCGGGGTAGGTAGCAAAGTCTTTCCTGATCCCAGCTCTGTTCATCTTGGCTCCTTTTAAAAAACAATGTAAGCAAGGGTTACTCCAAGCAGAGTCTCCCTTTTTTCCAAATATTAGGCCACACACACACCCACCACTTCAGTGGCTGCACTTGTGCTTTAGTTGTACACTTCACAGCTAGATTTGCATCAATCACATTCAAAAATAAGCCATACTTAACCGTCCCCAGGATGACACCGGGGTAGGTAGCAAAGTCTTTCCTGATCCCAGCTCTGTTCATCTTGGCTCCTTTTTAAAAACAATGTAAGCAAGTGTTACTCCAAGCGGAGTCTCCCTTTTTTCCAAAAATTGGGCCACACACACACCCACCACTTCAGGTGCAGCACTTGTGCCCCAGTTGTACACTTCACAGCTAGATTTGCATCAAGCACATTCAAAAATACGCCATACTTAACCAACCCCAGGATGACACCGGGGTAGGTAGCAAAGTCTTTCCTGATCCCAGCTCTGTTCATCTTGGCTCCTTTTTAAAAACAATGTAAGCAAGGGTTACTCCAAGCGGAGTCTCCCTTTTTTCCAAAAATTGGGCCACACACACACCCACCACTTCAGTAGCAGCACTTGTGCCCCAGTTGTACACTTCACAGCTAGATTTGCATCAAGCACATTCAAAAATACGCCATACATAACCGTCCCCAGGATGACACCGGGGTAGGTAGCAAAGTCTTTCCTGATCCCAGCTCTGTTCATCTTTGCTCCTTTTTAAAAACAATTTAAGCAAGGGTTACTCCAAGCGGAGTTTCCCTTTTTTCCAAAAATTGGGCCACACACACACCCACCACTTCAGTGGCAGCACTTGTGCCCTAGTTGTACACTTCACAGCTAGATTTGCATCAAGCACATTCAAAAATATGCCATACTTAACCGTCCCCAGGATGACACCGGGGTAGGTAGCAAAGTCTTTCCTGATCCCAGCTCTGTTCATCTTGGCTCCTTTTTAAAAACAATGTAAGCAAGGGTTACTCCAAACAGAGTCTCCCTTTTTTACAAAAATTGGGCCACACACACACCCACCCCTTCAGTGGCAGCACTTGCGCCCTAGTTGTACACTTCACAGCTAGATTTGCATCAAGCACATTCAAAAATATGCCATACTTAACCATCCTCAGGATGACACCGGGGTAGGTAGCAAAGTCTTTCCTGATCCCAGCTCTGTTCATCTTGGCTCCTTTTTAAAAACAAATGTAAGCAAGGGTTACTCCAAGCGGAGTCTCCCTTTTTTCCAAAAATTGGGCCACACACACACCCACCACTTCAGTGGCAGCACTTGTGCCCCAGTTGTACACTTCACAGCTAGATTTGCATCAAGCACATTCAAAAATACGCCATACTTAACCGTACCCAGGATGACACCGGGGTTGGTAGCAAAGTCTTTCCTGATCCCAGCTCTGTTCATCTTGGCTCCTTTTTAAAAACAATGTAAGCAAGGGTTACTCCAAGCGGAGTCTCCCTTTTTTCCAAAAATTGGGCCACACACACACCCACCACTTCAGTGGCAGCACTTGTGCCCCAGTTGTACACTTCACAGCTAGATTTGCATCAAGCACATTCAAAAATACGCCATACTTAACCATCCCCAGGATGACACCGGGGTAGGTAGCAAAGTCTTTCCTGATCCCAGCTCTGTTCATCTTGGCTCCTTTTTAAAAACAATGTAAGCAAGGGTTACTCCAAGCGGAGTCTCCCTTTTTTCCAAAAATTGGGCCACACACACACCCACCACGTCAGTCGCAGCACTTGTGCCCTAGTTGTACACTTCACAGCTAGATTTGCATCAAGCACATTCAAAAATATGCCATACTTAACCGTCCCCAGGATGACACCGGGGTAGGTAGCAAAGTCTTTCCTGATCCCAGCTCTGTTCATCTTGGCTCCTTTTTAAAAATAATGTAAGCAAGTGATACTCCAAGCAGAGTCTCCCTTTTTTCCAAAAATTGGGCCACACACACACCCACCACTTCAGTGGCAGCACTTGTGGTCTTTTCTGATCCCAGCTCTGTTCATCTTGGATCATTTTTAAAAACAATGTAAGCAAGGGTTACTCCAAGCGGAGTCTCCCTTTTTTTTCAAAAATTGGGCCCCACACACACCCACCCATTCAGTGGCATCACTTGTGCCCTAGTTGTACACTTCACAGCTAGATTTGCATCAAGCACATTCAAAAATACGCCATACTTAACCGTCCCCAGGATGACACCGGGGTAGGTAGCAAAGTCCTTCTTGATCCCAGCTCTGTTCATCTTGGCACCTTTTTAAAAACAATGTAAGCAAGGGTTACTCCAAGCGGTATCTCCCTTTTATCCAAAAATTGGGCCACACACACACCCACCACTTCAGTGGCATCACTTGTGCCCTAGTTGTACACTTCACAGCTAGATTTGCATCAAGCACATTCAAAAATACGCCATACTTAACCATCCCCAGGATGACACCGGGGTAGGTAGCAAAGTCTTTCCTGATCCCAGCTCTGTTCATCTTGGATCCTTTTTAAAAACAATGTAAGCAAGGGTTACTCCAAGCGGAGTCTCCCTTTTTTCCAAAAATTGGGCCACACACACACCCACCACTTCAGTGGCAGCACTTGTGCCCTAGTTGTACACTTCACAGCTAGATTTGCATCAAGCACATTCAAAAATATGCCATACTTAACCGTCCCCAGGATGACACCGGGTTAGGTAGCAAAGTCTTTCCTGATCCCAGCTCTGTTCATCTTGGCTCCTTTTAAAAAATAATGTAAGCAAGGGTTACTCCAAGCAGAGTCTCCCTTTTTTCCAAATATTAGGCCACACACACACCCACCACTTCAGTGGCTGCACTTGTGCCCTAGTTGTACACTTCACAGCTAGATTTGCATCAATCACATTCAAAAATAAGCCATACTTAACCGTCCCCAGGATGACACCGGGGTAGGTAGCAAAGTCTTTCCTGATCCCAGCTCTGTTCATCTTGGCTCCTTTTTAAAAACAATGTAAGCAAGGGTTACTCCAAGCGGAGTCTCCCTTTTTTCCAAAAATTGGGCCACACACACACCCACCACTTCAGGTGCAGCACTTGTGCCCCAGTTGTACACTTCACAGCTAGATTTGCATCAAGCACATTCAAAAATACGCCATACTTAACCAACCCCAGGATGACACCGTGGTAAGTATCAAAGTCTTTCCTGATCCCAGCTCTGTTCGTCTTGGCTCCTTTTTAAAAACAATGTAAGCAAGGGTTACTCCAAACAGAGTCTCCCTTTTTTCCAAAAACTGGGCCACACACACACCCACCCCTTCAGTGGCAGCACTTGTGCCCTAGTTGTACACTTCACAGCTAGATTTGCATCAAGCACATTCAAAAATATGCCATACTTAACCGTCCCCAGGATGACACCGGGGTAGGTAGCAAAGTCTTTCCTGATCCCAGCTCTCTTCATCTTGGCTCCTTTTTAAAAACAATGTAAGCAAGGGTTACTCCAAGCGGAGTCTCCCTTTTTTCCAAAAATTGGGCCACACACACACCCACCACTTCAGTGGCAGCACTTGTGCCCCAGTTGTACACTTCACAGCTAGATTTGCATCAAACACATTCAAAAATACGCCATACTTAACCATCCCCAGGATGACACCGGGGTAGGTAGCAAAGTCTTTCCTGATCCCAGCTCTGTTCATCTTGGCTCCTTTTTAAAAACAATGTAAGCAAGGGTTACTCCAAGCGGTATCTCCCTTTTATCCAAAAATTGGGCCACACACACACCCACCACTTCAGTGGCATCACTTGTGCCCTAGTTGTACACTTCACAGCTAGATTTGCAACAAGCACATTCAAAAATACGCCATACTTAACCATCCCCAGGATGACACCGGGGTAGGTAGCAAAGTCTTTCCTGATCCCAGCTCTGTTCATCTTGGCTCCTTTTTAAAAACAATGTAAGCAAGGGTTACTCCAAGCGGAGTCTCCCTTTTTTCCAAAAATTGGGCCACACACACACCCACCACTTCAGTGGCAGCACTTGTGCCCTAGTTGTACACTTCACAGCTAGATTTGCATCAAGCACATTCAAAAATATGCCATACTTAACCGTCCCCAGGATGACACCGGGGTAGGTAGCAAAGTCTTTCCTGATCCCAGCTCTGTTCATCTTGGCTCCTTTTAAAAAACAATGTAAGCAAGGGTTACTCCAAGCAGAGTCTCCCTTTTTTCCAAATATTAGGCCACACACACACCCACCACTTCAGTGGCTGCACTTGTGTTTTAGTTGTACACTTCACAGCTAGATTTGCATCAATCACATTCAAAAATAAGCCATACTTAACCGTCCCCAGGATGACACCGGGGTAGGTAGCAAAGTCTTTCCTGATCCCAGCTCTGTTCATCTTGGCTCCTTTTTAAAAACAATGTAAGCAAGTGTTACTCCAAGCGGAGTCTCCCTTTTTTCCAAAAATTGGGCCACACACACACCCACCACTTCAGGTGCAGCACTTGTGCCCCAGTTGTACACTTCACAGCTAGATTTGCATCAAGCACATTCAAAAATACGCCATACTTAACCAACCCCAGGATGACACCGGGGTAGGTAGCAAAGTCTTTCCTGATCCCAGCTCTGTTCATCTTGGCTCCTTTTTAAAAACAATGTAAGCAAGGGTTACTCCAAGCGGAGTCTCCCTTTTTTCCAAAAATTGGGCCACACACACACCCACCACTTCAGTAGCAGCACTTGTGCCCCAGTTGTACACTTCACAGCTAGATTTGCATCAAGCACATTCAAAAATACGCCATACTTAACCGTCCCCAGGATGACACCGGGGTAGGTAGCAAAGTCTTTCCTGATCCCAGCTCTGTTCATCTTAGATCATTTTTAAAAACAATGTAAGCAAGGGTTACTCAAAGCGGAGTCTCCCTTTTTTCCAAAAATTGGGCCACACACACACCCACCACTTCAGTGGCAGCACTTGTGCCCTAGTTGTACACTTCACAGCTAGATTTGCATCAAGCACATTCAAAAATATGCCATACTTAACCGTCCCCAGGATGACACCGGGGTAGGTAGCAAAGTCTTTCCTGATCCCAGCTCTGTTCATCTTGGCTCCTTTTTAAAAATATTGTAAGCAAGTGTTACTCCAAGCGGAGTCTCCCTTTTTTCCAAAAATTGGGCCACACACACACCCACCCTTTCAGTAGCAGCACTTGTGCCCTAGTTGTACACTTCACAGCAAATTTGCATCAAGCACATTCAAAAATATGCCATACTTAACCGTCCCCAGGATGACACCGGGGTAGGTAGCAAAGTCTTTCCTGATCCCAGCTCTGTTCATCTTGGCTCCTTTTTAAAAACAATGTAAGCAAGGGTTTCTCCAAGCGGAGTCTCCCTTTTTTCCAAAAATTGGGCCACACACACACCCACCACTTCAGTGGCAGCACTTGTGCCCTAGTTGTACACTTGACAGCTAGATTTGCATCAAGCATATTCAAAAATATGCCATACTTAACCGTCCCCAGGGTGACACCGGGGTAGGTAGCAAAGTCTTTCCTGATCCCAGCTCTGTTCATCTTGGCTCCTTTTTTAAAAACAATGTAAGCAAGGGTTACTCCAAGCGGAGGCTCCCTTTTTTCCAAAAATTGGGCCACACACACACCCACCACTTCACTGGCAGCACTTGTGCCCCAGTTGTACACTTCACAGCTAGATTTGCATGAAGCACATTCAAAAATACGCCATACCTAACCGTCCCCAGGATGACACCGGGGTAGGTAGCAAAGTCTTTCCTGATCTCAGCTCTGTTCATCTTGGCTCCTTTTTAAAAACAATGTAAGCAAGGGTTACTCCAAGCGGAGTCTCCCTTTTTTATTTCAAAAATTGGGCCCCACACACACCCAACCATTCAGTGGCAGCACTTGTGCCCTAGTTGTACACTTCACAGCTAGATTTGCATCAAGCACATTCAAAAATACGCCATACTTAACCGTCCCCAGGATAACACCGGGGTAGGTAGCAAAGTCTTTCCTGATCCCAGCTCTGTTCATCTTGGCTCCTTTTTAAAAACAATGTAAGCAAGGGTTACTCCAAGCGGAGTCTCCCTTTTTTCCAAAAATTGGGCCACACACACACCCACCACTTCAGGTGCAGCACTTGTGCCCCAGTTGTACACTTCGCAGCTAGATTTGCATCAAGCACATTCAAAAATACGCCATACATAACCGTCCCCAGGATGACACCGGGGAAGGTAGCAAAGTCTTTCCTGATCCCAGCTCTGTTCATCTTGGGTCCTTTTTAAAAACAATGTAAGCAAGGGTTCTTCAAGCGGAGTCTCCCTTTTTTCCAAAAATTGGGACACACACACCCACCACTTCAGTGGCAGCACTTGTGCCCCAGTTGTACACTTCAAAGCTAGATTTGCATCAAGCACATTCAAAAATACGCCATACTTAACCGTACCCAGGATGACACCGGGGTTGGTAGCAAAGTCTTTCCTGATCCCAGCTCTGTTCATCTTGGATCATTTTTAAAAACAATGTAAGCAAGGGTTACTCCAAGCGGAGTCTCCCTTTTTTTTCCAAAAATTGGGCCCCACACACACCCACCCATTCAGTGGCAGCACTTGTGCCCTAGTTGTACACTTCACAGCTAGATTTGCATCAAGCACTTTCAAAAATACGCCATACTTAACCGTCCCCAGGATGACACCGGGGTGGGTAGCAAAGTCTTTCCTGATCCCAGCTCTGTTCATCTTGGCTCCTTTTTAAAAACAATGAAAGCAAGTGTTATTTCAAGCGGAGTCTCCCTTTTTTCCAAAAATTGTGCCACACACACACCCACCACTTCAGTGGCAGCACTTGTGCCCTAGTTGTACACGTCACAGCTAGATTTGCATCAAGCACATTTAAAAATACGCCATACTTAACCGTCCCCAGGATGACACCGGGGTAGGTAACAAAGTCTTTCCTGATCCCAGCTCTGTTCATCTTGGATCATTTTTAAAAACAATGTAAATAAGGGTTACTCCAAGCGGAGTCTCCCTTTTTTTTGCAAAAATTGGGCCCCACACACACCCACCCATTCAGTGGCAGCACTTGTGCCCCAGTTGTACACTTCACAGCTAGATTTGCATCAAGCACATTCAAAAATACGCCATACTTAACCATCCCCAGGATTACACCGGGGTAGGTAGCAAAGTCTTTCCTGATCCCAGCTCTGTTCATCTTGGCTCCTTTTTAAAAACAATGTGAGCAAGGGTTACTCCAAGCGGAGTCTCCCTTTTTTCCAAAAATTGGGCCACACACACACCCACCACTTCAGTGGCAGCACTTGTGCCCTAGTTGTACACTTCACAGCTAGATTTGCATCAAGCACATTCAAAAATATGCCATACTTAACCGTCCCCAGGATGACACCGGGGTAGGTAGCAAAGTCTTTCCTGATCCCAGCTCTGTTCATCTTGGCTCCTTTTTAAAAATAATGTAAGCAAGTGTTACTCCAAGCGGAGTCTCCCTTTTTTCCAAAAATTGGGCCACACACACACCCACCCTTTCAGTAGCAGCACTTGTGCCCTAGTTGTACACTTCACAGCAAATTTGCATCAAGCACATTCAAAAATATGCCATACTTAACCGTACCCAGGATGACACCGGGGTAGGTAGCAAAGTCTTTCCTGATCCCAGCTCTGTTCATCTTGGCTCCTTTTTAAAAACAATGTAAGCAAGGGTTACTCCAAGCGGAGTCTCACTTTTTTCCAAAAATTGGGCCACACACACACCCACCACTTCAGTGGCTGCACTTGTGCCCCAGTTGTACACTTCACAGCTAGATTTGCATCAAGCACATTCAAAAATACGCCATACTTAACCATCCCCAGGATGACACCGGGGTAGGTAGCTGTCAGGGCCGGGCGGTCGGGCAGACCCAGGAGGTGGATCCACTGGGCCGAACTCTAAGATGGTGGTAGGGAGTCCGGTAGTTGAAGCACTGATGGGCAGCAGAACAGTCCGTGCAAGTGAAGGTAGCGGAGGAGTCCCTGGGACCACGGAGTCACAGATGGCAGTCCGGGTGACGTAGCTCAGGTTCGGAAGCCAAGATGATGTCAGGCGGGGTCCGGAACCTTTGGAGCGAGATGACGGGTCACCGCAGGGATCCGAGATGGTACGGACTGTCAGATGGCAGACGGACAGCGTGCGGGGCTCGGGATTCAGCAGGACTGGATGGCGAGGCGGGATCAGCTCTAGAAGAGAGATACGTAAGTATGGCAGGAAAACACAAGGAGACCTGACTCCTAGCTCAGAAAACACGAAGATCAGGCCCCGCCCCCTTGGACAAGAACCCCCTTTATACCCCGTACCTGTCTAACCTCATTTCCTGTTAATGGGCGCTGGCCCTTTAAGAAAGGGTCAGTGACCGCGCGCGCGCCCTAATGCGCATGCGCGCGGCCCGGGTGCCAGAAGCCAGGGAAGGAGGCTGAGAGGAGGACGCAGGGGAGCCGGCCAGGGCCTGGGAGGCCGTCGGGCGCCGGGATCGGCGGCCAGGGAGCCTAGGAAGGACGGGCACAAGAGACTGGGACGCGGGGAGCGTGGCAGGTGAGCCGGGGAGCGGGACAGGAGACCCGGGAAGGGGAGCCGAGGGCCCGGGGAGCGTGACAGTACCCCCCTCCCCACGCCCCCCTCCCCGCAACCGGGACATGAAGGCACGGATCAGAGGAGAGCCCACGTTCTCCCTGGGTTCCCAGGATCTATCCTCAGGACCATACCCCTCCCAGTCCACCAGGAAGAACTGCCGGCCACGAACAGTCTTCATGGCCACGATATCCCTTACCGCATAGATGTCGTCCTCAGCAATAGGAGGAGGAGCCGGACTGGCAGCAGCGGAGAAGGGACCAAGGAACACCGGCTTGAGTAGAGAGACGTGGAAGGAGTTGGGTATTTTCATCGTGGTCGGAAGCCTCAGTTTGTAGGAGACCTCATTGATCTTGCTGAGGACCTTAAACGGCCCGATGTAGCGAGGACCCAGCTTGTAGGAAGGTATCTTCAGTCGGATGTACTGGGAAGCAAGCCAGACCGGGTCACCAGGAGAGAAACACGGAGGATCTAGACGTTTTTTTGTCAGCGTGTTTCTTCATCCGCTGGGAAGCGCGCCCAAGGGACGCCTTGACAGAGTCCCAAATGGTAGCGAAGTCACGGGCTACAGTATCAGCAGCAGGGACATCCGAAGAAGGGGATATAGGCAACGGGACGGAAGGCTGCAGTCCGTAAACGACATGGAAGGGAGATTTGGAGGACGACTCACTGACGTGGTGGTTATGGGAGAATTCAGCCCAAGGCAGAAGCGTGGACCAGTCGTCGTGATGGGCGTTGACATAGTGACGTAAGAAGGAGGTCAAGATCTGATTGACCCTTTCCACTTGGCCATTAGACTGAGGATGGTAAGCGGAAGAAAAGTCCAGAGTCACTCCCAGATGTTTGCAGAGAGCCCTCCAGAAGCGGGAGGTGAACTGAGTTCCTCTGTCGGACACGATGTGGGAAGGAAAGCCATGCAAGCGGAAGATATGTTGTATATAGGCTTCCGCGAGTTCCTGAGCAGAGGGCAGTCCGGGCATAGGGACGAAGTGAGCCATTTTGGAGAACCGATCCACCACGACCCATATGACTGTGTGTCCGGATGATACTGGCAAGTCCGTAATAAAGTCCATCGCTATGTGTTGCCATGGAACTGAGGGTATCAGCAGAGGCAGAAGACGGCCATAGGGCAGGTGTTTGGGCGTCTTGTTCCTGGCACAAGAGGGGCAGGCAGAGACAAAGGCGGCAACGTCCGTGCGAAGGGATGGCCACCAGTAATGGCGTACAATCGCACCCCATGTTCTCTTCTGGCCTGCATGGCCGGCTGTTTTCGAGGCATGACCCCAGTGTAACACTTTTTGCCTGTCGGTCTCAGAGACATAGGTCTTCCCGGGTGGTATCTGGGCCAGAGTGACAGGAGCCACCGGAACAATCTTGCTAGGAGAGATGATAGGTTGGGTAGTCTCTTCCTCCTGCTCCAGAGGCATGAGAGACCTAGACAAGGCATCAGCGCGTATATTCTTGTCTGCGGGTCGGAAGTGAAGCTGGAAGTCAAACCTGGCAAAGAATAAGGACCACCTGGCTTGTCTTGGGTTCAGTCGCTGAGCGGACCGCAGGTATTCCAGGTTCTTGTGGTCCGTGTAGATAATCACAGGGTACACTGCTCCTTCCAGGAGGTAGCGCCACTCCTCCAGAGCCAGTTTGACCGCCAATAGTTCTCGGTCACCGATGGTGTAATTACGTTCAGGTGCTGAGAAGCTTTTAGAGAAGAAACCGCAAGTCACCATCTTCCCGGAGGAGGATTTTTGCATGAGCACTGCTCCGGCTCCTGAGGAGGAGGCATCCACCTCTAAGGTGAACTGGCGGTTTAACTCCGGTCGGTGGAGTACAGGAGAGGAGGCGAATGCTCGCTTCAGGGAGCAAAACGCGGCGTCGGCCGCAGGTGACCAGTCCTTTGGATTAGCCTCCTTTTTGGTCAGAGCGGAGAGAGGAGCAGTCAGGGCGGAGAAGTGAGGGATAAACTGGCGGTAGTAGTTGGCAAATCCCAGGAACCGTTGGATTGCCTTCAGTCCAGAAGGGGGAGGCCAGTGGAGGATGGAGGAGACCTTCTTGGGATCCATCTGCAGCCCAGTACCCGAGATGATGTATCCCAGGAAAGGAAGAGAAGACTGCTCAAAGACGCACTTTTCATATTTGGCGTAGAGACGATTCTCTCTCAGTCTTTGTAGAACCAGCTTTACGTTCTCTCTGTGGGTCTGGAGGTCCGGAGAGAAGACAAGGATGTCATCCAGATAAACTACTACACATACGTAGAGGAGGTCCCGGAAAATGTCGTTCACCAGTTCTTGGAATACGGCAGGAGCGTTACACAGACCGAAGGGCATCACGCAGTATTCATAGTGCCCATCGCGAGTATTAAACGCGGTCTTCCATTCGTCTCCAGAGCGGATACGAACTAGGTTGTAGGCACCCCGAAGATCCAGTTTGGTGAACACACGGGCTCCTCTGAGCCGATCGAATAATTCGGGGATGAGCGGTAGGGGGTACTTGTTTTTTATGGTAATCTGATTCAAGCCCCGGTAGTCAATGCATGGGCGTAGGTCACCCTCTTTCTTCTTAACGAAGAAGAAGCCTGCTCCCGCAGGAGAGGAGGATCTCCGGATGAATCCCTTTGCCAGGCTTTCCGCGATGTAGGTGGACATGGCCCTGGTTTCGGCTGGAGACAACGGATATATCCGTCCTCGAGGTGGTGTTGTTCCTGGGAGCAGGTCGATGGCGCAATCGTAGGGACGGTGTGGCGGGAGTACCTCAGACTCCTTCTTGTCAAAAACGTCCGCGAAGGACCAATAGGCCGAGGGCAGACCCGGTAGGTACTCAGGAACCGGAGGTCGTCGGACTGGTTGTATAGACTTTAAACATCTTTCATGACAGGCAGAGCCCCAACGGGTGATTTCGCCAGTACCCCAGCTGACTGATGGTTCGTGTGTTCGCAACCAAGGAAGTCCCAGCAGGATTTGATGGGACATGTGTGGAAGGACGTAGAGAGAGATGTTCTCGGTGTGCAGAGCACCGATACGCAGTTCCACCGGCTTGGTGATCCAGGAGATGGTATCAGAGAGGGGTCTCCCATCCACCGAGGCAATCAGTAGGGGCTTCTCGAGTAGAGTAACAGGCAGCTGGTATTTGTCCACCGTGGCCTGCTGGATAAAATTGCCTGCTGCTCCGGAGTCGAGGTATGCCTCAGCCGTGAAGCGCGTCTCTCCTGTTGATACTTGTACCGTCCACATAACTGGGTCTGAGAGAGTCCCAGCACCTAGGGTGGCCTCTCCTACCAACCCTAGGCTTTGGAGTTTCCCGGCCTTTCCGGACAGGAGCGTAGGAGATGTGTGCCCTCTCCGCAGTAAAAGCAGAGGCCCTTGGCGAGCCGCTCTGCTCGACGTTGGTCAGACTGTCGTACTCGGTCAACCTGCATGGGTTCGTGGACAGGAATCCCAGCTGTTGATGACTGTGGCACAGAGGATTTCTGTGGCGGGGAGGAGTGCCGTACCGCACGTCGCTCACGAACCAGCTCTTTGGAGCGCTCCTGAAAACGAATGTCCACTCGAGTGGCTAGGGCAATCAGGGCATCTAGGGTGGAGGGCACGTCACGACCCGCCAACTCATCTTTGATGCGACTCGAAAGTCCTTCCCAGAAGGCGGCTGTCAGGGCCTCATTATTCCACCCGAGTTCAGAAGCCAAAGTGCGGAAACGGATGGCGTATTGGCCCACCGTCAGTGTTCCTTGACGTAGGCGGAGAAGTGATGAAGCAGACGCAGAGGCGCGTCCCGGCTCGTCAAAGGTACTGCGAAAGGCCTGCAGGAACTCTTGAAGATCCTTGGTCATGGGGTCCTCCTTCTCCCACAAGGGGTTCATCCACGCCAGTGCCTCGCCCTCCAGGTGAGACATTATAAAGGCGACCTTGGCTTGGTCGGAGGCGAACAGATGTGGCAGCTGCGTGAAATGAAGGGAACATTGGTTTATGAAGCCCCTGCAGGTCTTGGGATCTCCAGCATAACGAGGTGGTGACGCCAAACGGAGTCGGGAGGCATCCGACGCGGCTGCCACTGGTGCGGGAGCCGTGGATTGCCTAGTGGGGGACCTGGTCGCCGCAGGCGTCATTGATGCTTGTAACGTGTACAGGCGGGTGTCCACGGAGGTCATAAATTGCAGCATGCGGGTCTGGACTTCACGCTGGCGTTGGAGTTCCTCTTGCAGGGCCAATAGTGCTGCAGCGGGATCCATGGCCTGATCTTACTGTCAGGGCCGGGCGGTCGGGCAGACCCAGGAGGTGGATCCACTGGGCCGAACTCTAAGATGGTGGTAGGGAGTCCGGTAGCTGAAGCACTGATGGGCAGCAGAACAGTCCGTGCAAGTGAAGGTAGCGGAGGAGTCCCTGGGACCACGGAGTCACAGATGGCAGTCCGGGTGACGTAGCTCAGGTTCGGAAGCCAAGATGATGTCAGGCGGGGTCCGGAACCTTTGGAGCGAGATGACGGGTCACCGCAGGGATCCGAGATGGTACGGACTGTCAGATGGCAGACGGACAGCGTGCGGGGCTCGGGATTCAGCAGGACTGGATGGCGAGGCGGGATCAGCTCTAGAAGAGAGATACGTAAGTATGGCAGGAAAACACAAGGAGACCTGACTCCTAGCTCAGAAAACACGAAGATCAGGCCCCGCCCCCTTGGACAAGAACCCCCTTTATACCCCGTACCTGTCTAACCTCATTTCCTGTTAATGGGCGCTGGCCCTTTAAGAAAGGGTCAGTGACCGCGCGCGCGCCCTAATGCGCATGCGCGCGGCCCGGGTGCCAGAAGCCAGGGAAGGAGGCTGAGAGGAGGACGCAGGGGAGCCGGCCAGGGCCTGGGAGGCCGTCGGGCGCCGGGATCGGCGGCCAGGGAGCCTAGGAAGGACGGGCACAAGAGACTGGGACGCGGGGAGCGTGGCAGGTGAGCCGGGGAGCGGGACAGGAGACCCGGGAAGGGGAGCCGAGGGCCCGGGGAGCGTGACAGTAGCAAAGTCTTTCCTGATCCCAGCTCTGTTCATCTTGGCTCCTTTTTAAAAACAATGTAAGCAAGGGTTCCTCCAAGTGGAGTCTCCCTTTTTTCCAAAAACTGAGCCACACACACACCCACCACTTCAGTGGCAGCACTTGTGCCCTAGTTGTACACTTCACAGCTAGATTTGCATCAAGCACATTCAAAAATATGCCATACTTAACCGTCCCCAGGATGACACCGGGGTAGGTAGCAAAGTCTTTCCTGATCCCAGCTCTTTTCATTCTGGCTCCTTTTTAAAAACAATGTAAGCAAGGGTTACTCCAAGCGGTATCTCCCTTTTATCCAAAAATTGGCCCCACACACACACCCACCACTTCAGTGGCATCACTTGTGCCCTAGTTGTACACTTCACAGCTAGATTTGCATCAAGCACATTCAAAAATACGCCATACTTAACCATCCCCAGGATGACACCGGGGTAGGTAGCAAAGTCTTTCCTGATCCCAGCTCTGTTCATCTTGGCTCCTTTTTAAAAAAAAATGTAAGCAAGGGTTACTCCAAGCGGAGTCTCCCTTTTTTCCAAAAATTGGGCCACACACACACCCACCACTTCAGTGGCAACACTTGTGCCCTAGTTGTACACTTCACAGCTAGATTTGCATCAAGCACATTCAAAAATATGCCATACTTAACCGTCCCCAGGATGACACCGGGGTAGGTAGCAAAGTCTTTCCTGATCCCAGCTCTGTTCATCTTGGCTCCTTTTAAAAAACAATGTAAGCAAGGGTTACTCCAAGCAGAGTCTCCCTTTTTTCCAAATATTAGGCCACACACACACCCACCACTTCAGTGGCTGCACTTGTGCCCTAGTTGTACACTTCACAGCTAGATTTGCATCAAGCACATTCAAAAATAAGCCATACTTAACCGTCCCCAGGATGACACCGGGGTAGGTAGCAAAGTCTTTCCTGATCCCAGCTCTGTTCATCTTGGCTCCTTTTTAAAAACATTGTAAGCAAGGGTTACTCCAAGCGGAGTCTCCCTTTTTTCCAAAAATTGGGCCACACACACACCCACCATTTCAGGTGCAGCACTTGTGCCCCAGTTGTACACTTCACAGCTAGATTTGCATCAAGCACATTCAAAAATACGCCATACTTAACCAACCCCAGGATGACACCGTGGTAAGTATCAAAGTCTTTCCTGATCCCAGCTCTGTTCATCATGGCTCCTTTTTAAAAACAATGTAAGCAAGGGTTACTCCAAACAGAGTCTCCCTTTTTTCCAAAAATTGGGCCACACACACCCACTCCTTCAGTGGCAGCACTTGTGCCCTAGTTGTACACTTCACAGCTAGATTTGCATCAAGCACATTCAAAAATATGCCATACTTAACCGTCCCCAGGATGACACCGGGGTAGGTAGCAAAGTCTTTCCTGATCCCAGCTCTGTTCATCTTGGCTCCTTTTAAAAAAAAAATGTAAGCAAGGGTTACTCCAAGCGGAGTCTCCCTTTTTTCCAAAAATTGGGCCACACACACACCCACCACTTCAGTGGCAGCACTTGTGCCCCAGTTGTACACTTCACAGTTAGATTTGCATCAAGCACATTCAAAAATACGCCATACTTAACCGTCCCCAGGATGACACCGGGGTAGGTAGCAAAGTCTTTCCTGATCCCAGCTCTGTTCATCTTGGCTCCTTTTTAAAAACAATGTAAGCAAGGGTTACTCCAAGCGGAGTCTCCCTTTTTTCCAAAAATTGGGCCACACACACACCCACCACTTCAGTGGCAGCACTTGTGCCCCAGTTGTACACTTCACAGCTAGATTTGCATCAAGCACATTCAAAAATACGCCATACTTAACCGTCCCCAGGATGACACCGGGGTAGGTAGCAAAGTCTTTCCTGATCCCAGCTCTGTTCATCTTAGATCATTTTTAAAAACAATGTAAGCAAGGGTTACTCCAAGCGGAGTCTCCCTTTTTTCCAAAAATTGGGCCACACACACACCCACCACTTCAGTGGCAGCACTTGTGCCCTAGTTGTACACTTCACAGCTAGATTTGCATCAAGCACATTCAAAAATATGCCATACTTAACCGTCCCCAGGATGACACCGGGGTAGGTAGCAAAGTCTTTCCTGATCCCAGCTCTGTTCATCTTGGCTCCTTTTTAAAAATAATGTAAGCAAGTGTTATTCCAAGCGGAGTCTCCCTTTTTTCCAAAAATTGGGCCACACACACACCCACCCTTTCAGTAGCAGCACTTGTGCCCTAGTTGTACACTTCACAGCAAATTTGCATCAAGCACATTCAAAAATATGCCATACTTAACCGTCCCCAGGATGACACCGGGGTAGGTAGCAAAGTCTTTCCTGATCCCAGCTCTGTTCATCTTGGCTCCTTTTGAAAAACAATGTAAGCAAGGGTTACTCCAAGCGGAGTCTCCCTTTTTTCCAAAAATTGGGCCACACACACACCCACCACTTCAGTGGCAGCACTTGTGCCCCAGTTGTACACTTCACAGCTAGATTTGCATCAAGCACATTCAAAAATACGCCATACTTAACCGTCCCCAGGATGACACCGGGGTAGGTAGCAAAGTCTTTCCTGATCCCAGCTCTGTTCATCTTGGCTCCTTTTTAAAAACAATGTAAGCAAGGGTTACTCCAAGCGGAGTCTCCTTTTTTTCCAAAAATTGGGCCACACACACACCCACCACTTCAGTGGCAGCACTTGTGCCCCAGTTGTACACTTCACAGCTAGATTTGTATCAAGCACATTCAAAAATACGCCATACTTAACCGTCCCCAGGATGACACCGGGGTAGGTAGCAAAGTCTTTCCTGATCCCAGCTCTGTTCATCTTAGATCATTTTTAAAAACAATGTAAGCAAGGGTTACTCCAAGCGGAGTCTCCCTTTTTTCCAAAAATTGGGCCACACACACACCCACCACTTCAGTGGCAGCACTTGTGCCCTAGTTGTACACTTCACAGCTAGATTTGCATCAAGCACATTCAAAAATATGCCATACTTAACCGTCCCCAGGATGACACCGGGGTAGGTAGCAAAGTCTTTCCTGATCCCAGCTCTGTTCATCTTGGCTCCTTTTTAAAAATAATGTAAGCAAGTGTTACTCCAAGCGGAGTCTCCCTTTTTTACAAAAATTGGGCCACACACACACACACCCTTTCAGTAGCAGCACTTGTGCCCTAGTTGTACACTTCACAGCAAATTTGCATCAAGCACATTCAAAAATATGCCACACTTAACCGTCCCCAGGATGACACCGGGGTAGGTAGCAAAGTCTTTCCTGATCCCAGCTCTGTTCATCTTGGCTCCTTTTGAAAAACAATGTAAGCAAGGGTTACTCCAAACAGAGTCTCCCTTTTTTCCAAAAATTGGGCCACACACACACCCACTCCTTCAGTGGCAGCACTTGTGCCCTAGTTGTACACTTCACAGCTAGATTTGCATCAAGCACATTCAAAAATATGCCATACTTAACCGTCCCCAGGATGACACCGGGGTAGGTAGCAAAGTCTTTCCTGATCCCAGCTCTGTTCATCTTGGCTCCTTTTAAAAAAAAAATGTAAGCAAGGGTTACTCCAAGCGGAGTCTCCCTTTTTTCCAAAAATTGGGCCACACACACACCCACCACTTCAGTGGCAGCACTTGTGCCCCAGTTGTACACTTCACAGCTAGATTTGCATCAAGCACATTCAAAAATACGCCATACTTAACCGTCCCCAGGATGACACCGGGGTAGGTAGCAAAGTCTTTCCTGATCCCAGCTCTGTTCATCTTGGCTCCTTTTTAAAAACAATGTAAGCAAGGGTTACTCCAAGCGGAGTCTCCCTTTTTTCCAAAAATTGGGCCACACACACACCCACCACTTCAGTGGCAGCACTTGTGCCCCAGTTGTACACTTCACAGCTAGATTTGCATCAAGCACATTCAAAAATACGCCATACTTAACCGTCCCCAGGATGACACCGGGGTAGGTAGCAAAGTCTTTCCTGATCCCAGCTCTGTTCATCTTAGATCATTTTTAAAAACAATGTAAGCAAGGGTTACTCCAAGCGGAGTCTCCCTTTTTTCCAAAAATTGGGCCACACACACACCCACCACTTCAGTGGCAGCACTTGTGCCCTAGTTGTACACTTCACAGCTAGATTTGCATCAAGCACATTCAAAAATATGCCATACTTTACCGTCCCCAGGATGACACCGGGGTAGGTAGCAAAGTCTTTCCTGATCCCAGCTCTGTTCATCTTGGCTCCTTTTTAAAAATAATGTAAGCAAGTGTTACTCCAAGCGGAGTCTCCCTTTTTTCCAAAAATTGGGCCACACACACACCCACCCTTTCAGTAGCAGCACTTGTGCCCTAGTTGTACACTTCACAGCAAATTTGCATCAAGCACATTCAAAAATATGCCATACTTACCCGTCCCCAGGATGACACCGGGGTAGGTAGCAAAGTCTTTCCTGATCCCAGCTCTGTTCATCTTGGCTCCTTTTGAAAAACAATGTAAGCAAGGGTTTCTCCAAGCGGAGTCTCCCTTTTTTCCAAAAATTGGGCCACACACACACCCACCACTTCAGTGGCAGCACTTGTGGTCTTTTCTGATCCCAGCTCTGTTCATCTTGGATCATTTTTAAAAACAATGTAAGCAAGGGTTACTCCAAGCGGAGTCTCCCTTTTTTTTCAAAAATTGGGCCCCACACACACCCACCCATTCAGTGGCAGCACTTGTGCCCTAGTTGTACACTTCACAGCTAGATTTGCATCAAGCACATTCAAAAATACGCCATACTTAACCGTCCCCAGGATGACACCGGGGTAGGTAGCAAAGTCTTTCCTGATCCCAGCTCTGTTCATCTTGGCACCTTTTTAAAAACAATGTAAGCAAGAGTTACTCCAAGCGGTATCTCCCTTTTATCCAAAAATTGGGCCACACACACACCCGCCACTTCAGTGGCATCACTTGTGCCCTAGTTGTACACTTCACAGCTAGATTTGCATCAAGCACATTCAAAAATACGCCATACTTAACCAACCCCAGGATGACACCGTGGTAAGTATCAAAGTCTTTCCTGATCCCAGCTCTGTTCATCTTGGCTCCTTTTTAAAAACAATGTAAGCAAGGGTTACTCCAAACAGAGTCTCCCTTTTTTCCAAAAATTGGGCCACACACACACCCACCCCTTCAGTGGCAGCACTTGTGCCCTAGTTGTACACTTCACAGCTAGATTTGCATCAAGCACATTCAAAAATATGCCATACTTAACCGTCCCCAGGATGACACCGGGGTAGGTAGCAAAGTCTTTCCTGATCCCAGCTCTGTTCAACTTGGCTCCTTTTTAAAAAAAAATGAAAGCAAGGGTTACTCCAAGCGGAGTCTCCCTTTTTTCCAAAAATTGGGCCACACACACACCCACCACTTCAGTGGCAGCACTTGTGCCCCAGTTGTACACTTCACAGCTAGATTTGCATCAAGCACATTCAAAAATACGCCATACTTAACCATCCCCAGGATGACACCGGGGTAGGTAGCAAAGTCTTTCCTGATCCCAGCTCTGTTCATCTTGGCTCCTTTTTAAAAACAATGTAAGCAAGGGTTACTCCAAGCGGAGTCTCCCTTTTTTCCAAAAATTGGGCCACACATACACCCACCACTTCAGTGGCAGCACTTGTGCCCCAGTTGTACACTTCACAGCTAGATTTGCATCAAGCACATTCAAAAATACGCCATACTTAACCGTCCCCAGGATGACACCGGGGTAGGTAGCAAAGTCTTTCCTGATCCCAGCTCTGTTCATCTTGGCTCCTTTTTAAAAACAATGTAAGCAAGGGTTACTCCAAGCGGAGTCTCCCTTTTTTCCAAAAATTGGGCCACACACACACCCACCACTTCAGTGGCATCACTTGTGCCCCAGTTGTACACTTCACAGCTAGATTTGCATCAAGCACATTCAAAAATACGCCATACTTAACCGTCCCCATGATGACACCGGGGTAGGTAGCAAAGTCTTTACTGATCCCAGCTCTGTTTATCTTGGCTCTTTTTTAAAAACAATGTAAGCAAGGGTTACTCCAAGCGGAGTCTCCCTTTTTTTCCAAAAATTGGGCCACACAGACACTAACCCCTTCAGGGGCAGCAATTGTGCCCTAGTTGCAAACAGGATGTTTTGATTTACATCAAGCACATTCCAAATCCACAAGCATTTACTCTCCCCAGGATGACGCAGGGGTAATAAATTCCTTGTGGATCCATGACTTGTTCATTTTGATGAACGTTAGTCTGTCCACATTGTCACTGGACAGACGCGTGTGCTTATCTGTCAGCACACACCCAGCAGCACTGAAGACACGTTCAGAGACAACGCTGGCAGCTGGACACGACAAAAAAATCTCCAAGGCGTAACTGGAGAGCTCTGGCCATTTTTCAAGATTTGAAGCACAAAATGAGCAAGGCTCCATTTGCAAAGTCATGGCATCGATGTTAATTTGGAGATACTCCTGTATCATCCTCTCCAGCCGTTGACTATGTGTCAGACTTTTTGTCTCTGGTGGCCTTGCAAAGGAGGGTCTAAAAAAATTATGAAAAGATTCAATAAAATTGCTGTTACCAGCACCAGATACGGTGCTACTGGTATGGGTAGACTGTTGGAGATGACGAGACCGTCCCATGTTTGTCAAGTTACAACTGGGAGATTCACTCCCTGCACCTGCACGGTTGTTTGGTGGAAAAGCCGAGCTAAGATCGAGTAACAGCTTCTGCTGATACTCCTGCATACGTGCGTCCCTTTCTATGGCTCGAATTATGTCACAAAATTTGGACTTGAACAGGGGATCTAATAGTGTGGCAAGCCAGTAGTCATCATCACTTCTAATTTTGACAATACGAGGGTCATGTTGGTGGTAGTGCAGCAAGAAGGCGCTCATGTGTCTTGCGCAGCCATGCGGACCAAGTCCACGCTGTGTTTGTGGCATAGAGGTGCTAACCGTTCTTTCTTCCTGTGACATCTCCCCCCAACCTCTTTCAACTGAAATTTGACCAAGGTCTCCCTCATCCGCTGAGTCTTCCATGTCCATGGACAGTTCGTCCTCCATTTTTTCATGTTCTCCTGCACCTTCCTCAACATTTTGCCTGCTACCATGCGCCCTTGTAGATCCCTGTCCCCCCATGGTCCCATGCCTGCCGCGTTGGTGATGATGAACGTCTGGACCTTGGTGATGTTGTTGTGTCTTGCGCATATGAATCCTCCTGTAGTTCCTCCCTTTCCTGTTGTCCCACCCCCTGACTCCGAATAGTGTTTAGCGTGTGCTCCAGCATGTAAATGACTGGAATTGTCATGCTGATAATGGCATTGTCAGCGCTAAACATATTCGTCGCCATGTCGAAACTGTGCAGAAGGGTGCATAGGTCCTTGATCTGAGACCACTCCATCAGGGTGATCTGCCCCACCTCTGCATCTCGTTGGCCCAGGCTATACGTCATGACGTATTGCACCAGGGCTCGGCGGTGCTGCCACAGTCGCTGTAACATGTGGAGAGTCGAATTCCAGCGTGTCGGCACATCGCATTTCAGACAATGAACCGGCAGGCCGAAAGACTTCTGGAGCGATGCAAGTCGCTCAGCTGCGGCGGTTGAACGGCAGAAGTGAGCAGACAGTTTTCGTGCCCTGTTCAGAAGGCCATCTAGGCCGGGATAGTGTGTTAAAAATTGCTGGACAACAAGGTTCAACACGTGAGCCATACAAGGCACGTGTGTCACCTTGCCCAGGCAAAGGGCCGCACCCAGGTTTGCAGCATTGTCGCACACGGCCTTACCAGGCTGCAGGTTGAGTGGAGACAACCATTTATTAAACTCAGTCTCCAGAGCTGCCCACAACTCAGTCGCTGTGTGACTCTTATTTCCAAGACATGTCAAGCTAAAGACCGCCTAATGCCGTTGCGCTCTGCTGCCAGCATAGTAATGAGGGGTGCTTGATTCCTTCTGCGCAGTGAGAACGCTGGTGGCCTGACCAGGCAGGCTTGGGGCGGAGGTGGAGGACCCAGATGAGGTGGAGGAGGCAGAAGCAGTGGCAGAACTTGAACAGACAGAGGATTGACACACAAGTCGTGGGGATGGCAAGACTTGTGCAGCAGACCCTTCACCATCTATCACCATAGTTACCCAGTGCCCAGTCAGCGACATGTAACGTCCCTGTCCATGCTTACTGGTCCAAGTATCGGTGGTGAAATGCACCCGTTCACACACAGAGTTTCTCAAGGAAGCGGTGATGTTGTGTGTGACATGCTGGTGTAGGGCGGGCACACCTTTCTTAGAGAAGTAATGGCGACTGGGCATCTGGTACTGGGGCACAGCGACAGACATAAGGTCTCTAAAATCCTGTGTGTCCACCAGGCGGAAAGGCAGCATTTCGGTAGCCAAGAGCTTACAGAGGGATAAAGTCAACCTCTTAGCTTTGTCATGGGTCACAGGAAATGGCCTTTTATTTGTCCACATCTGAGGGACAGAGATCTGGCTGCTGTGTGTAGACGGTGTTGAGTAGAGTGTCCCTGGAAAAATGCAAGTTTGTGAGGAAAGTGCAGGCATAGACATGATGTTGCCTTCATCCAAAGTTGGTGCTATCGATGTCTGAGAGAGCTGTACACACGCACTTGTTTCCCCTTCCAAACCAACTGACGACCTACCAAGCAAACTGCCTGATTCGGTTACAGTGGTGGAAGTTGGGCGTTGAAAACCAGGTGTGACAGCTGTCCAAACAGTCCTGGAAGATGAAGAGCGCGTGGATGCACTGGAAGGGGCAGGCGGTGGATGGTTCACTCCGCTAGGCCGCATTGCAGCACGGTGAGCTTCCCACTGGGACATATGATATTTATTCATGTGACGATTCATGGAAGAAGTTGTCAAACTGCTGAGGTTTTGCCCTCTACTAACAGAATCACAACAAATTTTACAGATCACATAATTTGGGCGATCTTTTGCTATGTCAAAAAAGGACCAGGCTAGGCAAGGCTTAGAGGGCATGCGACCTGCTGATCCACCCCGACTATTGCTCAGAGGCACAGTGGTGGCTGAGGATGCAGTTGTAGATGTGCTACCAGTACTTCGACTCTGATCAGGAAGGCGCAAGGTAACTTCGTCGTCAGTTGCATCCTCCTCCCCCGTCTCTGTTGACCTCCTCGAGGGCCTGACTGTGGGTTGACAGTAGGTGGGATCTAGAACTTCCTCATCAATTGTTGTGTTTGCACTCCCCTCACCCTCAGACCGAGCCTCTTCTTGCCCTGATCGAATATTTAAGTTGTCATCCCAATCTGGTATCTGCGTTTCATTGTCATCAGTATGTTCCTCATTGTCTATAACAACAGGTGTTACAGTTTGTGAAAAAGGGTCAACATTATGCTCAGAAACTTGGTCCTCACGGCCTGAATCAGAGTCACAAAGGTTCTGGGCATCACTGCAGACCATTTCCTGGTCTGTACTCACTGTAGCTTGGGAACACACCTCTGATTCCCAGGCTTTAGTGTGACTGAACAGCTCTGCAGACTCAGCCATCTCAGTTCCACCATACTGTGCAGGGCAGATGGAGACTTCAGAGCTGGGATTAAGCAAGTTTGATTGGGATGACAACTCAGAGGACTGGTGTTTTTTGGATGCGGTAGTTGAGGTGGCGGAGAGGGCACTTGTTGGACCACTTGAGATCCATTCAAGCATTTTCCTTTTTTGGCCATCATCTACCTTTGTTCCAGTTGTTCGTGTCCGTAAAAAAGGGAGCTCATCAGATTGTCCACGGTAAGTAGTAGACATCTTACTTTTGCTGGAAGATGGTCTATCTTCAGCAGATGTTAATGGAGTGTTGCCACCTTCCCCACGGACAAACCCTTTTTTTCCTTTTCCAACACGCCTCTTCCCCTTTCCACCAGCATCTGTCATTTTGCCACTCATGTTGATTGCGACAAGATTGTGCACTTAAAATGTGGTAGTAATAATTGAGAGGTGGTGTAGATTTCAGCGGTGGTCTAGCTTTATTAACAGCAGAATAAACAACAATAATTATCCCTGACAATGCAACTACGGCCCTTAAACTGGCAGCATAAATTGCTAGTATAATAGCTTTGTAACAATGAGCTTGGATGTTCAATGCAGAGGTGCTGCAAATATCTTTGCACTAGTGGGACAATACAGAAGTCCAACAGCCACGTTTAGGATGCCACTAAGTTTCCTCAGTGTTTGCTACTATAATGGCTTTCTAACAATGAGTTTGAGTGTGCAATACAGGCAGATGTGCTGCAAATATCTTTGCACTAGTGGGACAATACAGAAGTCCAACAGCCACGTTTAGGGTGCCACTAAGTTTCCTCAGTGTTTGCTACTATAATGGCTTAGTAACAATAAGCTTGAGTGTGCAATGCAGGCAGACGTGCTGCAAATATCTTTGCACTAGTGGGACAATACAGAATTCCAACAGCCACGTTTAGGATGCCACTAAGTTCACTCAGTGTTTGCTAGTATAATGGCTTAGTAACAATGAGCTTGAGTGTGCAATGCAGGCAGACGTGCTGCAAATATCTTTGCACTAGTGGGACAATACAGAAGTCCAACAGCCACGTTTAGGATGCCACTAAGTTTCCTCAGTGTTTGCTACTATAATGGCTTAGTAACAATGAGCTTGAGTGTGAAATGCAGGCAGACGTGCTGCAAATATCTTTGCACTAGTGGGACAATACAGAATTCCAACAGCCACGTTTAGGATGCCACTAAGTTCACTCAGTGTTTGCTAGTATAATGGCTTAGTAACAATGAGCTTGAGTGTGCAATGCAGGCAGACGTGCTGCAAATATCTTTGCACTAGTGGGACAATACAGAAGTCTAACAGCCACGTTTAGGATGCCACTAAGTTTCCTCAGTGTTTGCTACTATAATGGATTAGTAACAATGAGCTTGAGTGTGCAATGCAGGCAGACGTGCTGCAAATATCTTTGCACTAGTGGGACAATACAGAAGTCCAACAGCCACGTTTAGGATGCCACTAAGTTTCCTCAGTGTTTGCTACTATAATGGCTTAGTAACAATGAGCTTGAGTGTGCAATGCAGGCAGACGTGCTGCAAATATCTTTGCACTAGTGGGACAATACAGAAGTCCACCAGCCACGTTTAGGATGCCACTAAGTTTCCTCAGTGTTTGCTACTATAATGGCTTAGTAACAATGAGCTTGAGTGTGCAATGCAGGCAGACGTGCTGCAAATATCTTTGCACTAGTGGGACAATACAGAAGTCCAACAGCGACGTTTAGGATGCCACTAAGTTTCCTCAGTGTTTGCTACTATAATGGCTTAGTAACAATGAGCTTGAGTGTGCAATGCAGGCCGACGAACTGATTTTTTTTTTTAAACCCGGTTGGACACGCCGATTCCGGGTACCTGTGGGTCTGCCCATCACTATTCATTACCCCTTAATGTCAAATCTTGAAGGCTTTGCTACTACTCTTGCACCTTTCCAGATAATCCTTAATTCTTCTGCCCAACTAATACACCTCAGTCCCTGCTACTCCCGCTACCCCCCTCTGCAAATCCTTTCATTCACTTTCAATTTCCTAACATATCCAGTTGAAACTTATATTATTGATCTACATAGCTGTTCAAAATTGGTCTCCTCCATATAACTCCAAACTAATATTCTGATATTTTCCCACATATATTCTCCGGTCCTCCCAAGACTATCTTCCCCTCTCCACCCTACATTCTTCACTCAATAGTATACCCTGTCCCCTGGAATTCTGTGTCCAATTATCCACCACATACAGAACTTTCAGATGGAACTTGAAAACACATGTCTTCAAGAAACCTTCCAGCCTGCAATGACACTACTGGCACCTCATCACCACCGGAGCTGCTGCAACCCCCATCCTACTTTCTCCTTCCCCTACTCTCCAATCTGTCTATGTGAGTTTGCTCATTGTAGTTTATGTTTTTTTGTTTAAACAAATGGAATCAATGGTTGTCTAAAAATAATTAATAATAATGTGTATGTTTTTCTAAGAGAAAATCACTTTAAGGACATAAAAATCCCATAAAACTGTATGCTTCCCGCTGTGTTGTTACTTAAATATCTCACAGATACATCTCTTAGACATTTAATTATAGTTTAAGCTATGTTGTACTAAAGCCTGGACTGACAAAATAGCAGCCATTGCATTGAATATGCTTCAGGCTTATAGCCTGAATGGGCTTAGTGACCCGGTAAATGCTTATTCACACAAGCAGAATTCGTTTTGTACTGAGCATCAATCATTTATATAAATATTCGATCAGCCTTTCACATGGCTACAAGGGTACAGAATATATTGTTAAAGTGAGCTTGTCACTTCATAAAAATGCTAAATCTTTGTTTTTTTGGAGTAATTATTTTTCCATACAATATTTTTTATAGTTTAAAACAGTATTAAAATGATTTTTTGCCCCCTGAAAAAATTATGTGGGCTTTGCCATATTTTTGTATGCTAGCCAGGTACAGCAGGCAGCTACGGGCTGCCCCCAACTCCCAGCTGCCTATTTGTACCCGGCTGGGAACCAAAAATAAAAGGAAAGCCCTTTTTTTATTATTTCACGAATTTCATGAAATAATTAGGAAACAAATGACGTAGGCTTCGTCATATTTTTGTGTCCAGCCAGGTACAACTAGGCAGCTGGGGATTGGAATTCGCAGCACAGGTTGGCCTGAGCTCGCTGGGCCCCTCTGCTGCGAATTGCCATCTGCAGCCGCCTCAGAAAATGGCACTTTCATAGAAGCGCCATCTTCTGGCGCTGTATCCAACTCTTCCAGTTGACCTGGTGAAGGGTGGTTTGCTGGGCAATAATGGGGTTAGGGCTAGCTGCATATTATCAACTGAAATCATTAATACCCAGTGAGCCACCGGCATCAGGGCAGCTGAAAGAGTTGGATACAGCGCCAGATGATGGCGCTTCTAGGAGAGCGTCATTTTCTTGGGCGGCTGTGGACTGCAATTCGCAGCAGAGGGGCCCAGAAAGCTCGGGCTAACCTGTGCTGCGGATCCAATCCCCAGCTGCCTAGTTGTACCCGGCTAGACACAAAAATGGGGCGAAGCCTACATCGTTTTTTTTTTTTTTTAATTATTTCATGAAATTCATTAAATAATTAAAAAAAGGGCTTCCCTATATTTTTAGTTCCCAGCCGGGTACAAATAGGCAGCTGGGGGTTGGGGGCAGCCCGTACCTGCCTGCTGTACCTGGCTAGCATACAAAAATATGGCGAAGCTCACATCATTTTTTTTGTAGTTTTTTGGCAAAAAAAATAAAAAATGCTTCCCTGGATTTTCCATTGCCAGTGAAGGTAACACCAAGCAGTGGGGGTTAGAAGCCAGTAGCTGCTTGGATTACCCTTAGCTAGCAATACAAAAAATGCAGCTGGGGCCCATATATATTTTTTTTAATTATGTATTTAAATAACTAAAAACAAAATGGGCTTCCCTGTATTTTGATTGCTGGACACCACAGTGCTGTAAAAATAAATCTTTAAAAAAAATTACGTAGAGCTCCGCGATATTTTTGATTCTCAGCGCAGATAAAGCAGACAGCTATGGGTTGCCACCCCCATCTGCCTGGCGTTACCTTGGCTGGCAATCAAAATACAGGGAAGCCCATTAATTTTTTCTATTTAAAAAATAGTTAAAAAAAAATGACGTTGGGTCCCCCCATTTTTGATAGCCATCTAGGATAAAGCAGACGGCTGTAGCCTGAAAACCACAGCTGACAGCTTTACCGTGATTGGGGATCCAATGTGGAGGTCACCCCAGGCTCTATTTTATAATTATTTTATAAATATTAATAATTACAAAAAAAAGTAGGGTCCTCCCCAAATTGGAACACCAGTCAAGATAAAGCGGACAGCTGTGGTCTGGTATTCTCAGGGTGGGAAGGTCCATAGTTATTGGGCCTTCACAGCCTAAAAATAGCAGGCCACAGGCACCCCAGACTTGGCGCATCCACTAGATGCGCCGATCCTGGCGCTTCACCCCAGCTCATCCCGTTCCCTGGTGCAGTGGCAAACGGGGTAATAAATTGGGTTGATACTAGCTGTAAAGTCACCTGACATCAAGCCCAGCAGTTTGTGATGTCATGGCGTCTATTAGATACCCAACATCATAAACTGTCAATACTAACAAAAAAAATCGACAAAAAAAATGTATTTAAAAGAACAGTACCCAAAACATTCTCTCTTTCACCAATTTATTGTAAGAAAAAAAATAAAGGGGTCCCACGACGACTCTGGACCGTCTAGAATATGGGGGGGGGAGACACTCAGGGAACGTATCCCCCATTTTCTAGGAGTGCAGACCTTTCATGTGTGGAGTGTGGGTGCAATGAATCTGTACTCACTCTCCCCGGGTCCACAGCAGCAGAGTCCATGTCGTAACGGTTGCTACCAAAGCTGCAATGCCCTGCTCATGAGGTAAGGGCATGCCTAATCAGGAGAACTATTCTACATTTCCAAATATTGGTATTTGCTGATATTATTGCTATTCCACCTACTATATATTGGGGATAGGATCTTGGAGATGGAATACCCCTTTAAGTCCAGTTTTCCAGCTGAATGAATACTTAACAACAGAGCTCACTATTTATATGTGTTTTCTTGTGGCGTATAACGGACTCTCATGTTTGGTAGTCGTTGAGCAGGGCAACTATAAAATCAAATACCTCCATTTGGAAGTGTAGTATATAGCTTTCCTGATCAACTATGTTCCTTACCTCATGAGCAGGGCATTGCAGAAATAATAATAATTTATTCATTTATATAGCGTTATTAATACCACAGCGCTTTGTATACATTGGATACACTGTCCCTATTGGGGCTCACAATCTAAATTCCCTGTCTGAATGTCTTTGGAGTGTGGGAGGAAACTGGAGTACCTGGAGGAAACCCACGCAAAGAACATACAAACTCCTTGCAAATGGTGCCCTTTGTGGGAATTGAACCCAGGACCTCTGCGCTGCAAGACTTCAGTGCTAACCACTGAGCCACCGTGCTGCCCATTTAGCTTACAGATACATAACCACCACTCACTGTGTCTGAACACAGGAAGCTGAGCTGACAGCCGCTCTGTGCATGCGGCAGCGTCTGTTGTGAAGGAGAGGGCCGCGGGGGATCAACGCTGCACAGGTACCGTGGGACACCGGGGTACACCGGTGGGGTTATAGGGGGTGACCTGGCAGGGCCTGGGGAGGAGTTTTCTGACGCATGTGTCATGGCACATGCGACAGAAATCAGAGGAGTAGGGTAAATGCGGCCGGCGCGCTGCTGTGCACGCGGCCATCTTGGATTTCTGGGAGGGGGTCAGGAGGGCACTTTGGTGACACGGGGGGACCGGAGGGGACCGGGGAGGAGATTTATCATGTTTGTTCATGCCAGATAGGAGATAAATAATTTTTTACCGACGCTGCCATTTACTATAACGTGATCATCGGTATATGGTGTATACCTGTGATCACGTGAGCAGGGACCGGAAAAACCGTCCTGAATCATGATCTCCAGGGTCTCAGCTACCCCTGAAACCCCGGAGATTTTCTGACGCTGGGGGGCGCTATTCACTTTTTTCTGCCTGCTGTTTATAAACGGCAAACCAGAATAACCCTTCATTCACACGACCAATTCATTTTTGCGGTCTGCAAAAAACAGTCCGTTTTTTAAATGGGTGCATCCATGTGGCATCCGTTTCCGTTCCGTAGACGGTCCGTATGTCATCTGTTTGTCATCCATGTGCCTTCCATTTTTTTTGCGTACTGCAAAAAAACAGAAGGAGGGAAAATACATAAATTTACCCAGGATCCATAGCTTCAACCTACATGAGGCGGTCACATGTTTACTCCAGTGCCATTTTCTACTGCTTTTCACAACGTAGAGCTCTCTGGTGATTTTCTTGTGCTTGTACACTTCATATCAGTGTTTTCTGTCATTATAATGGCAGAAAGACACATAATGTCCCACTCTCCTGCATTTTGTAATTTTGCACCCTTTGGTGCCTTTCATGTGGCACTAAGGGGTGCTTAGCTTTGTATTTAGCTAAAAAAATGAAAAAAAAATGACTTGGGGTTCCCCCTATTTTTGTAGCCAGCTAAGGTAAAGCAGACGGCTGCAGCCTGCAGACCACAGCTGGCAGCTTCACCTTGGCTGGTAATCCAAAACTGAGGGCAGCTGTTATTTTAAATTAAATAAATAATTAAAAAAAAAAAAAAACACGTAGGGGTCCCCCCAAAATTGGATCATCAGCCAAGGTAAAGCAGACAGCTGGGGTCTGATATTCTCAGACTAGGGAGGTCCATGGTTATTGGACTCTCCCCAGCCTAAAAATAGCAGGCCGCAGCCGCCCCAGAAGTGGCGCATCCATTAGATGCGCCAATCCTTGTGCTTCGCCCCAGCTCATCCCGTGCCCTGGTGCGGTGGCAAACGGGGTAACATATGGGGTTAATACCAGAAGTGTAATGTCACCTGGCATCAAGCCCTGGGGTTGGTGAGGTCAGGCGTCTATCAGATACCCGACATCACCAACGCAGTCAGTAATAAAAAAAATAGACAACAAACACATTTTTATTTGAAAAAACACTACCCAATACATTTCCTCTTTAACCAATTTATTAGAAAGAAAAACAAATCCAGGTCTGCTGTAATCCAAGGGGTTGCCATGACGATCCATTCCATAGTCCCTGTCCCAGTCAATGAAGAGCAGGATGTTCCCCATTGGCTGGGAGAGCAATGCAGTGACCTGAGCTAACATCAATGGGTCAGCCCAGGTCACTGCAGGGGATGACAAGTGCTGCTGTCAGCGAGGTACAATACCTGCGCTGATCTCCTGCACTGCTGACAGCACCTGTCACTGACTTTAATGACCGCCGCCTTCACAGCCAAGTATCGCGAGCGGCCCGTGACGTCACCGCTAGTCAGTCTCGGGTCAGAAGCGAGAGAAGGTGATGTGACAAGCGGCGGCCATGGAGGACAGTGACAGCGCTGAGGTCGGGAGGGCGGGACTTCATTACCGCAGGTAAGCCGAGTGGGACCATGTGTGCAGAGTGCCAGGTGGGCGGAGCCTAGTGGGGTAATATGTGCAGAGTGCCAGGTGGGTGGAGCCTAGCGGGACCATGTGTGCAGAGTGCCAGGTGGGTGGAGCCTAGCGGGACCATGTGTGCAGAGTGCCAGGTGGGCGGAGCCTTGCGGGGTAATGTGTGCAGAGTGCCAGGTAGGCGGAGCCTAGCAGTGCCATGTGTGCAGAGTGCCAGGTGGGAGGAGCCTAGGGGAACCATGTGTGCAGAGTGTCCGGTGGGCGGAGACTAGCGGGACCATGTGTGCTGGCGGCAGAGTGCAAAGTGGGTGGAGCCTAGCGGTGTCATGTGTCGCTGAGGACGTCAGTGTCGTGGACTGCATGGCTGGGGACAGGTGAGTGTGAGTGTGTGTGTGTGTGTACATGCCGCGTGCAGGAGGGGGTGGAGCGAGCTGAGCGGGGAAGTGTCGGCTCCCTGTACACGTAACTAGGATAAATATCGGGTTACTAACCAAAGTGCTTTGCTTGGATACCCAATGTTTATCTTGGTTACCAGCTTCTGGCAGGCTGCCAGCAATGGCTCCCTGCACACTGTAGCTGTAAAAAGCCCTGCTTTTTGCTGCTAGTACCGTTCTCGAATGTAACTAGAACTATCGAACTTTAGCAAAAAGCTCGAGTTCTAGTTCGATCTAGAACACCCCCCAAAATCACTCGAACCGTGAACTGGAGAACCGCGAACCGCAAACCGCACTCAACTCTAATCATCGGTAGACCACAACTATTAGAGAGGTCAAATATTTTCTGTAAGTCTTCATAAGTTTGGCACACACTGTTGGTGGTATGTTGGCCCATTCCTCCATGCGGATCTCCTCTAAAGCAGTGATGTTTTGGGCCTGTCGTTGGGCAACAAAGACTTTCAACTTCTTCCAAAGGTTTTCAATGGTGTTGAGATTTGGAAACTGGCTAGGCCACTCCAGGACCTTCATATGCTTCTTAAAACGCCATTCCTTTGTCGTCCTGACCGTGTGCTTGGGATCATTATCATGCTGAAAGACCCAGCCATGTTTCATCTTCAATGCCTTTGCTGATGGAAGGAGGTTTGCACTCAAAATCTCATCATACATGGCCCCGTTCATTGTTTTATGTACATGGATCAGTCGTTCTGTTCCCTTTGCAGAGAAACAGCCACAAAGCATGATGCTGTCACCCCCATACTTCACAGTAGGTATGGTGTTCTTTGGATGCAACTTAGCATTCTGTCTCCTCTAAGTATGGCGAGTTGTGTTTCTACCAAACAGTTCTAATTTGGTTTCATCAGACCATAGGACATTCTCCCAATACTCTTCTGGATAATCCAAATGCTCTGTAGCAAACTTTAAATGGGCCCGAACATGTACTGGCTCTAGCAGGGGAACACGTCTGGCACTGCAGGATCTGAGTCCCTGGCAGCATAGTGTGTTACTGATGGTAGCCTTTGTTACGGTGGCCCCAGCTCTATGCAGGACATTCACTCTTTCCCCCGTGTGGTTATGGGATTTTTGCTCACTATTCTTGTGATTATTTTGACCCCACAGGGTGAGATCTTGCATGGAGCACCAGATCGAGGGAGATTATCAGTGGTCTTGTATGTCCTCCATTTTCTTATGATTGCTCCCACAGTTGATTTCATCACATGAAGCTGCTTGCCTATTGCAGATTCAGTCTTCCGAGCCTGGTGCAGGGCTACAATTTTGTTTCTTGTGTCTTTTGACAGCTCTTTGGTCTTCACCATAGTGGAGTTTGGAGTGTGACTGTTTGAGGTTGTGAACAGGTGTCTTTTATACTGATAACAAGTTCAAACATTTGCCATTACTACAGGTAATGAGTGGAGGACAGAGGAGACTCTTAAAGAAGAAGTTACAGGTCTGTGAGAGCCAGAAATCTTGCATGGTTTTAGATGGCTAAATACTTATATTCTACCATAATTTAAAAAAAAAAAAAAAAAAATCTTGCTAAATCAGACAAGGTGAATTCCTGGATTTGTATTCTCATTTTGTCTCTCATAATTGTGGGCTATCTATGATGTCAATTACAGGCTTCTCTTATCTTTTTAAGTGGGAGAACTTGCACAATTTGTAGCTGACTAAATAATGTTTTCCCTACTGTAACTCTCTGGTTTAAGGGCATAAACATTAAAATTTAGAAAATTGAGAGATTTTTAAATTTCTGTTTTGTTTTTTTTTGCGCAAAAAATATCATCCTAACTTCACCATTATCATAAAGTACAATATGACATGAAAAAACAGACTCAGACTCACTGGGATCCATTGAAACATTCTAAAGATATAGCCTCATAAATAGAGTTGAGCGCGGTTCTCGGTTCTCCAGTTCGCGGTTCGAGTGATTTTGGGGCTGTTCTAGATCGAACTAGAACTCGAGCTTTTTGCTAAAGTTCGATAGTTCTAGATACGTTCGAGAACGGTTCTAGCAGCAAAAAGCAGGGCTTTTTACAGCTACAGTGTGCAGAAGCCATCGCTGGCAGCCTGCCAGAAGCTGGTAACCAAGATAAACATCGGGTATCCAACCAAAGCGCTTTGGTTAGTAACCCGATGTTTATCCTAGTTACGTGCAGGAAGCCCACACTTCCCCGCGCAGCTCACTCCGCCCCCTCCTGCACGCGGCATGTACGTATACACACACGCACACACACACACACTGCACTCTGCACACATGGTCCCGCCCGGCTTACCTGTGGTTATGAAGTCCCGCCATCCCGACCTCAGCGCTGTCACTGTCCTCCATGGCCGCCGCTTGTCACATCACCTTCTCTCGCTTCCGACCCGAGACTGACTAGCGGTGACGTCACGGGCCTCTCGCGATACTTGGCTGGGAAGGCAGCGGTCATTGAACTCAGTGACAGGTGCTGTCAGTATGCAGGAGATCAGCGCAGGTAATGTACCTCGCTGACAGCAGCACTTGTCATGCCCCGCAGTGACCTAGGCTGACCCATTGAAGTTAGCTCAGGTCACTGCATTGCTCTCTCAGCGAATGGGGAACATTCTGCTCTTCATTGACTGGGACAGTGTGGATCGTCATGGCAACCCCTTGGATTACACCAGACCTGGATTTGTTTTTCTTTCTAATAAATTGGTTAAAGAGGGAATGTATTGGGGAGTGTTTTTTCAAATAAAAATGTGTTTGTCGTCTATTTTTTTTTATTACTGACTGGGTTGGTGATGTCGAGTATCTGATAGACGCCTGACCTCAATAACCCCAGGGCTTGATGCCAGGTGACATTACACATCTGGTATTAACCCCATATATTACCCCGTTTGCCACCGCACCAGGGCGCGGGATGAGCTGGGGCGAAGCACCAGGATTGGCGCATCTAATGGATGCGCCACTTCTGGGGCGGCTGCGGCCTGCTATTTTTAGGCTGGGGAGAGTCCAATAACCATGGACCTCCCTAGTCTGAGAATATCAGACCCCAGCTGTCTGCTTTACCTTGGCTGGTGATCCAATTTTGGGGGGACCCCTACGTGTTTTTTTTTTTTTAAATTATTTATTTAATTTAAAATAACAGCGTGGGGTGCCCTCAGTTTTGGATTACCAGCCAAGGTGAGGTTGCCAGCTGTGGTCTGCAGGCTGCAGCCATCTGCTTTACCCTAGCTGGCTACAAAACTAGGGGGAAACCTACGTCATTTTTTTTCATTTTTTTGGCTAAATACAAAGCTAAGCACCCCTTAGTGCCACATGAAAGGCACCAAAGGGTGCAAAATTACAAAATGCAGGAGAGTGGGACATTATGTGTCTTTCTGCCATTATAATGACAGAAAACACTGATATGAAGTGCACAAGCACAAGAAAATCACCAGAGCGCTCTACGCTGTGAAAAGCAGTAGAAAATGGCACTGAAGTGAACATGTGGCCGCCTCATGTAGGATGAAGCTATGGATCCTGGGTAAATTTATGCATTTACCCTCATTCAGTTTTTTTGCAGTACACAAAAAAAATGGAAGGCACACGGATGACAAACAGATGACATACGGACCGTCTACGGAATGGAAATGGATGCACCCGTGAAAAAAACGGACTGTTTTTTGCAGACCGCAAAAATGGATCGGTCGTGTTAATGTAGCCTTATTCTGATCTGCCATTTATAAACAGCAGGCAGAAATGAAGTGAATAGCGCCCCCCAGCGTCAGAAAATCTCCGGGGTTTCAGGGGTAGCTGAGACCCTGGAGATCATGATTCAGGACGGTTTTTCCGGTCCCCGCTCACGTGATCACAGGTATACACCGTACACCAATGATCACGTTACAGTAAATGACAGCGCCGGTAAAAAATTATTTATCTCCCATCTGGCATGAACAAACATGATAAATCTCCTCCCCGGTTCCCTTCGGTCCCCCGGTGTCGCCAAAGTGCCCCCCCGATGCCCTCCCAGAAATCCAAGATGGCCGCGCGCACAGCAGCGCGCCGGCCGCATTTACCCTACTCCTCTGATTTCTGTCGCATGTGCCATGACACATGCGACAGAAAACTTCTCCCCAGGCCCTGCCAGGTCACCCCCTATAACCCCACCGGTGTTCCCCGGTGTCCCACGGTACCTGTGCAGCGTTAATCCCCCGCGGCCCTCTCCTTCACAATAGACGCTGCCGCATGCACAGAGCGGCTATCAGCTCAGCTTCCTGTGTTCAGACACAGTGAGTGGTGGTTATGCATCTGTAAGCTAAATGGGTGGCACGGTGGCTCAGTGGTTAGCACTGAAGTCTTGCAGCGCTGAGGTCCTGGGTTCAATTCTCACCCAGGACACCATCTGCAAGGAGTTTGTATGTTCTCCCCGTGTTTGCGTGGGTTTCCTCCCACACTCCACAGACATACAGCGCTATGGAATTAATAACGCTATATAAATGAATAAATTATTATTATTACTGCAATGCCCTGCTCATGAGGTAAGGAACATAATTGATCAGGAGAGCTATACTACATTTCCAAATGGAGGGATTTGCTTTTATAGTTGCCCTGCTGAATGACTACCAAACATGAGAGTCCGTTATACGCCACAAGAAAACACATCTAAATAGTGAGCTCTGTTGTTAAGTATTCATTCAGCCGGATAACTTGACTTAAAGGGGTATTCCATCTCCAAGATCCTATCCCCAATATATAGTAGGTGGAATAGCAATAATATCAGCAAATACCAATATTTGGAAATGTAGAATAGTTCTCCTGATTAGGCATGCCCTTACCTCATGAGCAGGGCATTGCAGCTTTGGTAGCAACCATTACGACATGGACTCTGCTGCTGTGGACCTGGGGAGAGTGAGTGCAGATTCATTGCACCCACACTTCTCACATGAAGGGTCTGCAATCCTAGAAAATGGGGGATACGTTCCCTGAGTGTCTCCCCCCATATTCTAGACGGTCCAGAGTCGTCGTGGGACCCCTTTATGTTTTTTCTTACAATAAATTGGTGAAAGAGGGAATGTTTTGGGGACTGTTTTTTCAAATAAATTTCTTTTGTCGATTTTTTTTTTGTTAGTACTGACAGTTTATGATGTTGGGTATCTAATAGACGCCATGACATCACAAACTGCTGGGCTTGATGTCAGGTGACCTTACAGCTAGTATCAACCCGATTTATTACCCTGTTTGCCACTGCACCAGGGCACGGGATGAGCTGTGGTGAAGCGCCAGGATTGGCGCATCTAGTGGATGCGCCACGTCTGGGGTGCCTGCGGCCTGCTATTTTTAGGCTGTGAAGGCCCAATAACTATGGACCTTCCCACCTGAGAATACCAGACCACAGCTGTCCGCTTTACCTTGGCTGGTGATCCAATTTGGGGGGGACCCTACTTTTTTTGTGTAATTATTTATAATTATAAAATAATTATAAAAAAAGAGCCTGGGGGACCTCCACATTGGATCCCCAACCACGGTAAAGCTGCCAGCTGTGGTTTTCAGGCTACAGCCGTCTGCTTTACCCTAGCTGGCTATCAAAAATGGGGGGACCCAACGTCATTTTTTTTTTAACTATTTTTTAAATAGAAAAAATTAATGGGCTTCCCTGTAGTTTGATTGCCAACCAAGGTAACGGCAGGCAGATGGGTGTGGCAACCCATAGCTGTCTGCTTTATCTGCGCTGAGAATCAAAAGTACCGCGGAGCGCTACGTAATTTTTTTTAAAAATTTATTTTTACAGCACTGTGATGTCCAGCAATCAAAATACAGGGAAGCCCATTTTGTTTTTAGTTATTTAAATAAATAATTAAAAAAATACATATGGGCTCCCGCTGCATTTTTTGTATTGCTAGCTAAGGGTAATCCAAGCAGCTACTGGCTGCTATCCCCCACTGCTTGGTGTTACCTTCACTGGCAATGGAAAATCCAGGGAAGCATTTTTTATTTTTTTTGCCAAAAAACTACAAAAAAAGAACGTGAGCTAAAGTTCGGCTTAACCCACTGAACCGAAGTTCCACAGGTTCGCTCATTTTTAGGTATATGTTTTATGCAGAATTCTAGTAGTATGCCCTTAAAATTGCTCTACTTACAGTTAGGTCCAGAAATATTTGGACAGTGACACAATTTTCGCGAGTTGGGCTCTGCATGCCACCACATTGGATTTGAAATTAAACCTCTACAACAGAATTCAAGTGCAATTGTAACGTTTAATTTGAAGGTTTGAACAAAAATATCTGATAGAAATTGTAGGAATTGTACACATTTCTTTACAAACACTCCACATTTTAGGAGGTCAAAAGTAATTGGACAAATAAACCAAACCCAAACAAAATATTTTTATTTTCAATATTTTGTTGCGAATCCTTTGGAGGCAATCACTGCCTTAAGTCTGGAACCCATGGACATCACCAAACGCTGTGTTTCCTCCTTCTTAATGCTTTGCCAGGCCTTTACAGCCGCAGCCTTCAGGTCTTGCTTGTTTGTGGGTCTTTCCGTTTTAAGTCTGGATTTGAGCAAGTGAAATGCATGCTCAATTGGGTTAAGATCTGGTGATTGACTTGGCCATTGCAGAATGTTGCACTTTTTTGCACTCATGAACTCCTGGTTAGCTTTGGCTGTATGCTTGGGGTCATTGTTCATCTGTAGTATGAAGCGCCGTCCGATCAACTTTGCGGCATTTGGCTGAATCTGGGCTGAAAGTATATCCCGGTACACTTCAGAATTCATCCGGCTACTCTTGTCTGCTGTTATGTCATCAATAAACACAAGTGACCCAGTGCCATTGAAAGCCATGCATGCCCATGCCATCACGTTGCCTCCACCATGTTTTACAGAGGATGTGGTGTGCCTTGGATCATGTGCCGTTCACTTTCTTCTCCAAACATTTTTCTTCCCATCGTTCTGGTACAGGTTGATCTTGGTCTCATCTGTCCATAGAATACTTTTCCAGAACTGAGCTGGCTTCATGAGGTGTTTTTCAGCAAATTTAACTCTGGCCTGTTTATTTTTGGAATTGATGAATGGTTTGCATCTAGATGTGAACCCTTTGTATTTACTTTCATGGAGTCTTCTCTTTACTGTTGACTTAGAGACAGATACACCTACTTCACTGAGAGTGTTCTGGACTTCAGTTGATGTTGTGAACGGGTTCTTCTTCACCAAAGAAAGTATGCGGCGATCATCCACCACTGTTGTCATCCGTGGACGCCCAGGCCTTTTTGAGTTCCCAAGCTCACCAGTCAATTACTTTTTTCTCAGAATGTACCCGACTGTTGATTTTGCTACTCCGAGCATATCTGCTATCTCTCTGATGGATTTTTTCTTTTTTTTCAGCCTCAGGATGTTCTGCTTCACCTCAATTGAGAGTTCCTTAGACCGCATGTTGTCTGGTCACAACAACAGCTTCCAAATGCAAAACCACACACCTGTAATCAACCCCAGACCTTTTAACTACTTCATTGATTACAGGTTAACGAGGGAGATGCCTTCAGAGTTAATTGCAGCCCTTAGAGTCCCTTGTCCAATTACTTTTGGTCCCTTGAAAAAGAGGAGGCTATGCATTACAGAGCTATGATTCCTAAACACTTTCTCCGATTTGGATGTGAAAACTCTCAAATTGCAACTGGGAGTGTGCAATTGCATCCCATATTATATATATAATTGTATTTCTGAACATTTTTTGTAAACAGCTAAAATAACAAAACTTGTGTCACTGTCCAAATATTTCTGGACCTAACTGTATGTTTGGTATCACCAGTTACCTTGAAATGGTCCCAGTCTACAAGAATAAACTTTTCCCTTAATTTGTTGAAATCAGCTTTCCTAAAGTTCCAGGTTTTTGCATTTCTGCTTTAATAATAATAATATTTATTCACTTATATAGTGCTAATAATTCCATAGTGCTTTACATACATTATCATCACTGTTCCCATTGGGGCTCACAATGTAAGGTATCTATCACCATGTTTTTGGGGTGTGGGAGGAAACCAGAGTACCTGAAGTAAACCCACACAAACACAGGGAGAGCATACAAACTCCTTGCAGATGTTGTTCTTGGTGGGATTTGAACCTAGGACCCCAGATCTGCAAGACTGCAGTGCTAACCATTGACCACTGTGCTGCCCTATGCTTTGAAATATTCTGTTGGATATTACTTTGAAACTTACCATATTATGGTTGCTGATGCCCAAGTGCTTCCGGACTTGTAGATCTAAAATTCTATCTGATCTGTTTGATAGAATCAGATCTAGCAAATTATTTCCCCTGGTATTCCAAATGTCTTGAATTGTAGATAAGAACATGCAGCTGGATAGTTGAAATCCGAATCCAATTATTATCTGTTGCTTTTTTAATTTCTTTTTAGCATTTCAACCTCTACCTGGTCAGCTATGTTAGGAGTCTTATAGCAAACTCCAATTAGCAGCTTTCCATTATTGCCTTCCCCAGGTACATTTACCCATACCGACGCTACATTATCGTAACTCCCTCCAATGTCGTCATTGAGCACAGATCATAAGTTAGATTTTACAAATATGCACACCCTTCACCTTTTTTGTCTTTCCTGTCCTTTCTGAATGTGGTTTAACCCTCTACATTTGTCACCCAGTCATTGTTTTCATCCAGCCAGGTTTTTGTAATAACCACCATATTGTAATCCGTGGGATTATTAAAATTTATATTTTTCACACTATTTTTCGTACTCACTTTCCCCCCTTATTCCCTTCCCTTTCTTATATGAATCCAGAATTGAACAGCATTTTGTTCACTAGAAGTGAGTTGCATTTTGCAACAGAAGAGAGATTCGGTGAAGCGTGCACTGCTCTCTCCGGTTGTTTTAAGATAGGAGGAGTGGTGAGCAGTAATCAGTAACACTAACACATGTGAGTGAGCTGCTGTGCCTGCAGCTCATGTGCTAAATCCACTGATAGAAAATATTAAATTAAAAGGTCTTATTCTGTAGAATCATGGATTAAAGTGCATATATGGATTTTTCCATTCTATTCCATCACGCCGAATCTTTGTGAAGATGCTTCTATAAAAAAAAATTCTACTGTTAATTTCATCCTGTCTTTGTTAGACATAATCCTTACTAGAAACTATTTTATGTTTGGTGATGATTTCTTCCTTCATTGACAAGTTTCTTCTATGGGGACACCAGTAGCCATAAGTCATACAAATATTCTTATGTCAAAATTTGAGGAAAATTTAGTGTTTAATTATAAATGGAGCACACACTTTCTATTATGTACAGGGTACATAGATGATTATTTTTTTGCTTTGGGCTGATTTTTAAGATGAATTAACAGCATTTATGGATTTTCTTCATTCATCCTATAAAATTAATCAAGTTTCATTAGAAAAAGACCACAATACCTTCCATTATTTAGATGTTAAAGTTTCTAGGAAAACTGATAATAGTATTGCTACTACTTTATTCTCTAGATCAACAAACCATAATAATACTCTCAGATTTGATAGTCACCACACCCCACAAAGGAATTACTAAAGGACAGTATATTAAATCAAGACGAATTTGCAGTTCTAAAATAGAATATCAAAAGAAAAACAGACTGGTTGATCGATTTCAAAACGGGATATCCTAAACTGTGGGTTAAAAAAAATTGGATAAATAAATAAAGAACAATATTTGGCCCCCGAAAACAAGAACGACATTAAGAACAATCAGATTATGTTCCATTCAGCATAATACAAATCTTTATTTAAAGGCCCTCCTAGATTTATTTATAAGAAAGGTAAAACCATTGCTGAGGAACATGTAAAGGCCGCTTTACACGCTGTGACATCGCTAGCGATGTCGCTAGCGATCGCACCCGCCCCCATCATGCGTGCGTCATGGGCAAATCGCTGCCCCTGGCGAACAATATTGCTAGTACGCATCACACGCACATACCTTCCTAACGACGTCGCTGTTGCCGGCGAACAAACTCTTTTTTAAGGGGGAGATTCGTGCGGCGTCACAGCAACGTTACACAGCGCGCCACCAATAAAAGCGGAGGGGCGGAGAGCAACCACATTAAAGTCACTCCCACCTCCTTGCCGGACGAAGCAGGAACATTGTTGTTCGTTGTTCCCGGGGTGTTACACATAGCGATGTGTGCTGCCTCAGGAACGACGAACAACCTGCATCCAAAATAAGCAACAATATTTGGGAAAGGCACGACGTGTCAACAATCAACGATTTTTGCCGTTTTTCGGATTATTAGCGGTCGTAGGTGTCACACGCAACAACGTTGCTAACGAGGCCAGATGTGCGTCACGAATTCCGTGACCCCAGCGATATCTCGTTAGCAATGTTGTTGAGTGTAAAGCAGCCTCAAGAGCTGATATAAATCCATGTAAGCAATCTAAACAATTTTTCCTCAGCAAGTTAGAGTAGAATCCGGGGCACTGCTTCACACACTTGCTCTCCTGTCGTGTACTTAATGTCCATATCCAATAGATAAAAATCGGTGTCCGCAGCAGACAGGCTAATATCGCTGCTGCTCTGGTGTGCTCATTTTAGGAAAAAATTATTCACAAGAACTTTTAGAAGGAAAAATGGCACTCACCAGTTCTTGCTGTGCAAAGGGTTCTTTTATTCAATTGTGGTGGTTACATACTTGGGGCTGGCGGGGAGGGAGAGGACTACGTGACATGTCAGACGATGGTTGTTTCGCACTTACTCTCTTATCTTAATAAGATATGTGCACTGTACATAGGGATTTGTTCATAGTCTTTTTTTTATAGTCCGGCTCTCCAGCGGTTTGTGGGACAGTAAACTGGCCCTCTGTGTAAAACGTTTGGGGACCACTGCCTTAGATGGTTAATTTTTGAAGAGGTTAAAGTGGAAAATTCACTTTATTAAAAAAAATGACTGCTCTAAAGAGAAGCTTTTCAAATTTTTCATTAGTACCTATGGATTAAATGAACAACTTTTATGGAATGTATTTTTGTAACAAGAATATATGGTATTTATCATTTAAATATGTGCCATGTATATACATAGACTACATGAATGGCATATTTGTAGTACTTAGGTATGTGTATCGATTTGTTAACTGTATGTATACAAATGATATGCTATTTTATGTGATTTGTGACATGGTATGTTTTCTACTATTAAGAATATTTATATATAGGTGGTGGTATTGTCTATGTGAAATGTATGTAAACCTATGGATGGCTCTAAAACAGGGGTCTCAAACTCAGTGGGGTGAATGGGCCACACATACAAAAAAAAATAATTTCAGGGGCCGCATTGATTGCAGGACAAAGTGACATTTTTATTGGTACCATATTTTTTTCTCTACACCTTTGAATCATTGTTTTTGAACAATTTGTGCTTGTTTAATATAACAAAATGCACCTTATTTATATATATATATATATATATATATATATATATATATATATATATATATATATGTAGTACAGACCAAAAGTTTGGACACACCTTCTCATCTCTAGAACAACCGTTAAGAGGAGACTTTCTGCAGCAGGCCTTCATGATAAAATAGCTGCTAGGAAACCACTGCTAAAACAGGCAACAAGCAGAAGAGACTTGTTTGGGCTAAAGAACACAAGGAATGGACATTAGACCAGTGGAAATCTGTGCTGATGAGTCTGATGAGTCCAAATTTGAGATCTTTGGATCAAACCACCATGTCTTTGTAGAAAAGGTGAACAGATGGACTCTACATGCCTGGTTCCCACCGTGAAGCATGGAGGAGGAGGTGTGATGGCGTGAGGGTGCTTTGCTGGTGACACTTTTGGGGATTTATTCAAAATTGAAGGCATACAGAACCAGCATGGCTACCACAGAATCTTGCAGCGGCGTGCTATTCCATCAGTTTGCGTTTAGTTGGACCATCATTTATTTTTCAACAGGACAATGACCCCAAACACACCTCCAGGCTGTGTAAGGGCTATTTGACCAAGAAGGAGAGTGATGGGGTGCTACGCCAGATGACCTGGTCTCCACAGTCACCAGACCTGAACCAAATCGAGATGGTTTGGGGTGAGCTGGACCGCAGAGTGAAGGCAAAAGAGCCAACAAGTGCTAAGCATCTCTGGGAACTCCTTCAAGACTGTTGGAAAACCATTTCCGGTGACTACCTCTTGAAGCTCATCAAAAGAATGCCAAGAGTGTGCAAAGCAGTAATCAAAGCAAAAGGTGGCTACTTTGAAGAACCTAGAATATAAGACATACTTTCAGTTGTTTCACACTTTTTTAAGTATTTCATTCCACATGTTTTAATTCATAGTTTTGATGCCTTCAATGTGAATCTTCAATTTTCAGAGTCCTGAAAATAAAGAAAGCTCTTTGAATGAGGAGTTGTGTCCAAACTTTTGGTCTGTACTGTATATATATATATATATATATATATATATATATATATTTGTTTCTTTTGTTCTTACATATACAGTATATATATATATATATGTGTATATATATATATATATATATACATATATATATATAATTGGATGGTAAAAAAAAAATAATACTTTTCTTATTTTTTGTTTATATTTTATCCCTTTGTTGTAAGTAACATAGTATTAGATTTAGCACCATATAGTAATTTTGGCCAACACATTTTAGTGATGTCCCCCATCCTGGTCCCCATCCTCTAGTAATGTGCCTATTCTTGTCTCCTTTTACAAATGTGCTCCATCCTTGTCCTCATCCTGTAGAAATATGTCCATGCTGTAGTAATGTGCAAATCCTGTAGTAATGTCCCCATCCTTGTCCCATTTTACAAATGTGCCCCATCCTTGTCGCATCCTGTAGTAATGTGCCCATCCTGTAGTAATGTGCCCAACCTTGTCCTCTTTTACTTATTAGCCCAACCTCTGTTCCCATCCTGTAGTAATGAAAAATCCTTGTACTCTATTACTAATGTACTCATGCAGGTCCTCCTCTTGTAGTAAAATCCCTTTTACTGATCCTCTTCTTTCTTGTAGCAATGTCCCATCCTGGTCCCCTATTGTGTCATTCTACACACACACACACACACACACTAGCAATGTCCCATCCTGGTCCCATATTGTGCCATTAAACACACACACACACAAACACATTCTTCTCACACATTCTTCTCACCTATCCTACGTTCCCTTGTCATTCCCTCGGCATCCTCTTCCTTGCTTCTTGTGACCTGCAGTCACGAGCCTCCCTTAAAGATCGCGGCCGCTGTAAGCATTTTATCTAAAATTCAGATGAACATTTTTCCGCCATGCAGTCAAGCTCTCTGCCCTAATCCAATGGCAGCTGCCGGCAAATCAGAGGCAAGCAGGTGACATCTTACGCATCTGCTGCTTGCCTCTGATTGGCCAACAGCTGCCATTGGACTAGAGAAAGCTTGACTCTGCGCAGCACTAAGAAAAAGTTCATCTGAAATAAAGCAGTAAGCAGTGTTGGCTGTGGCCTCTGCACCAACTGCAATCGTCAAGGGGGAACGTACCTGTGGGCCACAAGAATCAGCCGGAAGGGGTCACATGCGGCCAATTGGCCGTGTGTTTGAGACCACTGCTCTAAAGCTACATGCATGTGAAAGGGGGTGAATCCCCGAAATGTATCTCGATTTGGAACTTGCTGCCTTGGTAGCTGCTGCAAGTCTCAGAGTCTGGATTCTTTTTTCAACATATTTAATTCTGAAGATAGACTTTGGAGAATGCATTAATGACTTTTCTATGCTTTCAGGTAACATACAAATTATTACATTGTTACCGATACATGATTAGGAGAATAGATTTATACAGTTGTTTTTTTTGCTTATTTAAATGCTGTTTTAGTGCATTTTTTTACATATAAGTGTCACTGACTACTGCTGACAACTCATACCAGAATTAGACAGCCCGGGAGAGCAGTGAACATTTCACTGAATCTTTTTTCTGCTGCCAACTGCAGCTTATTTCTAATGAACACATCACAGTTCCTTCCTGCTGGATTCTTATCACTGCTCTTCCATGTGCTGAACAGCATGGGAAAGCAGTGCATGCGTTGCTGAATCTTTTCTGCTGCAAACTGCAGCTTAGCTTATGAACTAAATGGAACACTTTTCCGATCAGCCGGCTGTACTTGTAGCTGCAGACAGTGCTAGCACGTTGATCCTCCAGCCCACCATTGGGGTAGTTCAACCCTGGCTGTCCCTTATTACATAGAGTCTTCTCTTAATATGTATAGTATCATACAATTGTCACATACCAACCTCTCTAATTATGCATATTGCTGTTCCATATTATATAGCTGCATCTATTTTTATGTAAAGCACCATTCAATTTTTACAAGTCCTTTCTAATTATTTATAGCATCATCCCTTATTACACTGATGAGGAAAAGGGTAACAATGTTTTGAACTTTTTATTTTCATGCTCCAATTTTCAACATCCACTACAGTTTGGAAAGTGAGATTATCTACATTTTATAGACAATCATCTTGACTATCTGATGAATAAATTTCACTTGTAAATATCTAGCACTAGAAATAGGCCCGATGCTATAGCATCGGGAGTACGGTGAAGAGCAGTGACATCACTGCTACTTGCACACTCGCAGTTTGTGCTCAAAAGCTGCGGTGACGTGTATGTCATTTGCACAGGCTCAATTTGAACTGTTCCTGCACAACTGACAGTGCCACGGTGCATGCCGGAATAGGGTTACAGAAACTGGCGATTATGTATTTAGATGTATATGTGTGTGTGTATATGGCTGCATGCTGTGTGTACGTGTCATCTGCGTATATGTGTGTATTTCCTCTCCTCTGCAGAGTCCATGCGGCCTCCTTGACCCTGCAGAATCGCATCTTCGGCTCACAGAGCACTTACCTGCTCCAAGTGTCGGCGGCCTCTCCTCAGTCCTCCTCCGCGGCACTCTGCACACTGACGCTGACAGGTGGCAGTATGGTGAGGTAATCTCACCATGCTGCCGTGACCCCTGCAGCGTCATCACGCCACTGGACGCCGGGTCAGAGAGCAAACGGTTCCACTGAACCCGAAAGTGCGGCATGCATGAATAGGGATTCATTTGTATTGGCATCTAAAAGACGCCATTACAAATGAATACAGGGAACCGGGTCGCGACGCCGATTCTTGCCTATTATTTTAACAACCCGTTCTCCCGAACCGGACAGAACCAGCTGAATCCCACCCCTGTTGTGTGTGTGTGTGTGTGTGTGTGTCTGGGTTCAGTGTATACATGGATGTGCACTATGTGTGTGTATGTGCTCATTGTATCCATGTGTGTCTGCTCGTGTGTAGGAAGAGCGGTGACGTGTATGTCACGTGCACAGCCGCAATTCGAACTGTGTCTGCGCAACTGACAATGCCGTGGTGCATATCGGAATAGGGTTACAGAAACTGGCGATTATGTATGTAGATATGACTAGTTATGCAGTTTCTTGTCATGTTACTGCATTGTTATTATTTTAATCCTAGTGGTGGAAAAATATTTTTTTTCCTGTATTCTACAAATTGCAACCTGTTCTTATATTCCATAATAGTGCAGAGTGTTATTTGCTCGATTCCCCTGCGAAAGGTCACTGGTTCAAATTGACGAGCATCCATGAAGAATATTTCCCAAGAAAAGAGAAACAGCATTATCCAGCTCATTGATAACAGTCTTGGAGAAAAAAATTGGCAAACTGCATCATGTGAGTGCCACAGCAGTTGGATGAATATGAAATGAAGTCTGTTCATCAATTCAAAAACAAAGAGATGGATGTTAAAGAAAAATATCAGAGTCAACAAGTCGGATCATCAAAAGGTCTATCAGTTTTGTAGCAATAAATCAGACAGTGAAGGCGGCTTATATGCTTTGTAATAGTGAGATCACAGTCATCCATGCAAGTACCATGCAACGCACGTTACACAAGTCTGGAATAGTGGCCCAAAAAACCTGAAGAAGCCTCAACTTCAATATTGTCATAAGAAGCGTTGAGTCCAGTTTGCAAAAAAAATTTAAAAATGCATAGTAGATTGGAAATAAATAATTTGGTGCAATGGGACAAAAGTTAGTAGACTAAGCTATGATGAGTGAAAATGTGTGTAGAAGAAACAAGGAAAAAGGGGCTAATGGATTGGGTGGATGAGAGAATGGATGGAGCTAAATACAAGGAAAACCTGGAGGAAAATCTGTTAGAGGCTCCAAAAGAAATAAGATTGGGGTGTAAGTTCACTTCCCAGCAGGACAAAGACCCTAATCATAATGCCAGAGCTACAATTGAATTATTTAGTTCAAAGCATATTTACAACTTTAATCCAATTCAGAATCTTTGGTAAGATTGCTATTCACAGACGCTCTCCAATCAATCTCACTAAGGCGTCCGACACACATCGGTTAAAACCATGCACATGTAATACGGGCCATTTTTCAGGTCCGTGATCCATTTTTTTGTCCGTTTTTATGGTCCGTGTGGCCTTTGTGACCGGCGTATGCTAGCCGTGTGTGCGTATGTAATGCCCGTGTGTGCGTGTGATTTGTAACTGACGTGTGAATGTTTTTTTCCATGGGAAATGTTCCGCGTTTAATATATAATGTCGTGTTTGATTACCCGTAGACAGCAGATGTCGTGTTTGATTACCCGTAGACAGCAGACAGAGTTGCGCGCTGAGAATGAACTCGGGTGAACTTCACCCAAACTTCATTGTCATCCTGTAGCTCTGTCTGTGTCGCGTCCTGATTAGCGGTCACCCGTGAAGGAATCACCGGTGACCGCTAATCCCCTGAGTGACTGAAGTGAGCAGCGCGATTAGCGCTGCTGTCACTCAGGTTACCCATGGCTAGCTGGAGTCCACCCCCCGTGACCGCAACTCACCTGTGACTTCATCGCTGTCACTCGGGCAATTTGCTGTGACAGGTGGAGGATCCAGGGGTGGCCACGTGTTACCTGAGTGACGTCATCGCTGATCGCGATACTCACCTCAGTTTCTGTGTGGATCTGGCAGGAGTGGTGGTGTTCTTCTGCAGCTCCTATCACCTTCATGTAGCAGAACTGAAAGCGACGCGGGACCTCCGTGGATTACGCCGGACATGGATGGGTATTTGGGGCATAATAAATTGGTGAACGAGGGGTTTTTTTAGTGCTTATTATTTCAAATAAAGGATTTTTTGGATGTGTGTGTTTATTTACTGTAACTTAAAGATTAATCATGGAAGTTATCTCGGGGAGACGCCTGCCATGATTGATCTAGGACTTATTGTCAGGTATGGGCTGCCATTAACTCCTTATTACCCCGATTGCCAACGCAGCAGGGCAATTCAGGAAGAGTCGGGTAGAGTCCCAGAGCTCCCCATCCTGAGAATACCAGCCTTCAGCCGTGTGGCTTTACCCTGGCTGGTATCAAAATGGGGGGAACTGCACGTCGTTTTTTTTAATTAATTATTTATTTTTTTTTAGTGCACAGTATAGACCCGCCCACCAGCAGCTATGATTGGTTGCAGTGAGACAGTTGTCACTCAGCGTGGGGGCGTGTCTCACTACAACCAATCATAGGTGCCGGAGGGCAGGGAAAGCAGGGAATACGAGATTGAATAATGAGCGGCCGGCTTTTTCAAAAGAGAAAAAGCCGCCAGAGTTTAGTGAACAGCCGTGCAGCGTCGCGCCGGTGATCGGGGATCGGTAAGTATGAGAGAGGGGGGAGACTGACCGACAGACAGAGAGAGGGACACACAAGACAGAGAGAGACCGACAGACAGACAGAGAGACCGACCGACGGACTGAGGGAGAGTGACCGACATAGACAGAAAAAGAAAAAATGACCGACATCGCTACAAAAAAGCACAAAACGTACACGGAGCATACAGAGATGCATCCGTGTCACGTACTTGTGAGCACAAAACCATTGACTTTCATGGTGTCCGTGTGTGCGTGTTCCATGCAGAAAACGGACATGCTGCCGTGCAAAACGGAAACACATACTGATCACGGACACGGACACACGGACAAGATGAAAAATGCAAGTTTGACCACAAACATAGATTAAGAATGGTGCACGTTTGTCCGTGTCTCCGGTATATACGGAAACGGACGAAACACGCATGTTTTTAACAGATGTGTGTCGGAGGCCTAAGCTAGAGATATTTTGTAATAAATAACGTACAAAAATGTCAGCCTTTAGATGCCAAAAGCTGGTAAAGACATAGCCCAAAAGACTTGCAGCAGTAAATGCAGCAAAAGGGGATACACAAAGTATTGATTTAGGGAAGCATTCGCTAAATACAAATGCATGGCATAATATTCAGATTTATATTGTTATAATATTTAAAAAGCTATGTATTTTTTTTCCATTAAAACCTCTCAAATTGATGCTAGTGTTGGTATGTGAAATAAAATCCCAATAAAAGATATTTAGGTTTGCCTGTATATAAAGAAAAAAATGTGGAAAAGTTCACGAGTTAGAAAAACAGACATATATATATATATATACTGTATATTTGAAGCGCCCCTGAGACCCTCCCGCACTACAGGGAACTGCATCCTCTTGGGGATGCAGGACCTACTCCCTGGGACCTGGAGTATTAGTGAAGATACCACCAAAGCACAACCAAAATCCTAAAATCCTAGTTCTCCACTCCACACTGGGCATAGAGGGTTAACCATGTAAGGGGATGGTCACCATGGAAGGGAACGAGTCAGAGGATTAGCCGGCCTGGTGGGAAGGGTCAGCAGTGAATCTAGAGAACTGAGGCACACAGGAGAGGTGTGCGGATGTGCCTGAGCTGGGTCCGTGCAGCGGTGACCCGGGGGCACAGGAGAGAGTTCGCCAGGTCGGGTACCAGAGCACGCACGGGGCACATGGCCCTAGATCAGGTGCCAGTTCTACATGGCTTGATAAATACCTGCCCGATGAGGACACCTTCACGGACTTCACGAACCAAATAATCCGGGGGCATCAGCAGTAAACTAGGTCAGAGTTCAGACACTTACCTCCCCACAGGGTCCACACTACCTGTCATACAGAGAAGGAGCCTGTACCCCAAAAAGGGACAGTCGGGCCTCAAACGCGCCACGCTACGGGGACCCAACCAACAGAGAGTGCCAGGGGCAGAGCAACCTGGCTCATTACATTGCCACTGATAATCCAAGAGACCTGAACCAGTAATCCAAGTGCCTGAGTGAATAGAGACTGTTAAAGACAACCTGGTGTGGTCTCCATTATTACCTCTCACCATCTCCCAGGCACAGCCCTACCTGCGGAGGGCCTAACACCATTGCTGCAATCACCACCAGCTCTGGGAGTACCCACATTTAGCAGCAGCAGTTGTCCATCCTTAACTGCAACCCGCAGATGCCATCACATGACATTAACTCTATTCTCCCCTTGTAACTATAATCCCCCTTACAAAAAGTGCCCCATGGCACGGAACCGGGCTTCGGCCACCAAAGTGTCATCCCTAATGGTATATTCTGCCCGGGACAGAGTACCCCATTCCCTGGGTCCTACATATATATATACTGCTCAAAAAAATAGGACGACTGAGAGGAGACCTAATAGCTGTCTACAAATAGGAAAGGCTAGGAGCAATGGGATGAAACTGATGGGGAGGAGACACAGATTATATATTAGAATACCCTTTTTGACAGTGAGGGTGATCAATGAGTGGAACAGGCTGCCACGAGACATTGAGAGTTCTCCTTCAAAGGAAGTCTTTAAAAAGAGGTTGGTTGGATATCTGTCTGGGATGATTTAGTGAATCCTGCTTTGAGTAGGGGGTTGGGCCAGATGACCCAGGAGGTCCATTCCAACTCTAATATTCTATGATAAAGGGAACACTTAAACAGCACAATGGTATTTTAGTGTTCCCTTTATTTTTTTGCGCAGCAGATATAATATATATATATATATATATATATATATATATATATATATATATATTTATATATATTCGTATGTCTTATATATTATCTGTAGCTATGTATGCTTCAATTGCTTTGTAGTTTAAAAATGTTATCTGAGGACTTACAACTGGAGTAAAGTTTAATGTTTGTTTGCTTACTTGTAAAGCAAAACAGCATTACTTCTCCTGACAAACTCTGGTCTAGCATAGTAAAACAGGAGAAATACCTTAAAGCACCAATCCGGCATGTTTTTTTATTTATTTTGCCGCTGTAGTGAGGCTTTAAATCTAAAATCCATGACCCTACTCTTATACTTACCAGCGGTGTCTTCATCTTCTATCAGCACCGCTCCCGTCAGTTACAGGTAGTGTTTCCTGAAGTGAGCCGGTGGTTTCTCTTCAATGCAAATCTATGAGAGCCTTGCTCATGCTCCCATAAACTTGCATTGAATGCTTGTGATGTAATTTCTGACTTCTGGCTCTGCAGGACCTATGCAGTGTCAGTAAAAGGTGAAGCCACCAGAGGGTGAGTATATTACTGGGGGCAGGAATCGTAGATTAAATGTACCACAACAGTGCCAAAAAAGAAAATGCTGGAGGGGTGCTTTAAAATAACTCTGATTCCATGTCTCTAATATAAAAGAAGTGAATTAAAAGAGATATAGATAGATAGATAGATAGATACTGTAGATAGATGGATAGATAGATAGATAGATAGATAGATACTGTAGATAGATACTGTAGATAGATAGATACTATAGATAGATAGATAGATAGATAGATAGATAGATACTGTAGATAGATACTGTAGATAGATAGATAGATAGATAGATACTGTAGATAGATACTGTAGATAGATAGATACTATAGATAGATAGATAGATAGATAGATAGATAGATACTGTAGATAGATACTGTAGATAGATAGATACTATAGATAGATAGATAGATAGATAGATACTGTAGATAGATAGATAGATAGATAGATAGATAGATACCCTGTTACCCAAACCTAGTAGAGGTTTTGCTGAATTGCTAAATATAAGGCCTCCCTGAAAGTAAGACCTAGCAAAGCTTTTGTTTGGAAGCATGCCCGCCGAACAGAACACCAGGGCATGTTGTATATGGAAATAATGGTAGCAACAAGAAATTCTTGATAGGATTCAGTTTGTCTGTTGATGGTGGTTTGTGACGACAACTACTGTACAGTATATAATAAATGTTCATTTATTTTGTTCAGCAAAAAATGAGAATTTTTCTTCATGGAAAAATAAGACATCCCCTGAAAATAAGACCTAGCGCATCTGGGAGTAAAAATTAATATATGACACTGTATGGCCCGGTGGCTCAGTGGTTAGCACTAGAGATGAGCGAACCGGTCGCGGTTTGGCTCGAGGACGGTTCGCCGAACAGAGCTCCCGTTCGAGTACGGTTCGTCGAACGTTCGACGAACCGAACTCGAACCAATAGGCTATAATGGGAGGCAATCACAAACACATAAAAATACATTATAAATGTACACATACAGTTAATAAACATTGCCATAACACTTACCAGTCCCCGCTATCCCTCCTGCACTCTGTCTCCTGCCGCTATTCCATCCGATGATCGCTGAATCCTCCCGGTGACCGGCACTGCCAGCAGAGATGAAGGACCTATCGTGACGTCAAAATAGCCATGTGACCAGTCACGTGGCTATTATCTCATTGGCTACAGACTGGTCACATGACTATGACGCGTCATGTAGGACCTGCGAGTGCATCTCTCCGGTACACGGTGCACATTTGTGTATCGCCGTGTACCGGTGACATGCTGTAGCACACGGTCGACTCCCCGTTCCGTTAGGGACCGGCTGACACAGCCGGTCATTAATGGAGATCACCGTTGCCATAGCAACGCAGTTAGCGGTGATGTCACCGCTAACCGCGGCTCCAGGAATCACATGATCGGAGCCCTGTTGCTATGGTAACGCGTCTGTCACCGCCAGCAGCCAGCAGCACTGATCTCCCACTCCATGAAGGCTGCACACTGCTTTCCGTGCACCCTTAACAGAGTGATTTCTGCACGGGAAGCAGCGTCTTCCCTCATGCAGCAGTGATGTAGCAGAGCTGCATTTGTTGAACGAGAAAGACAGAAGACCATGGATCGTGGAGGGCTGACAGGGGGTAATAAAGATGGAGTCTCTAATGTGTCTGTGTATTTATTTCTATTAAAGTATTTTTTCTCTGTGTGGTGTCTTTTTTTTAACCCTTTATTGGAGATTCTTAATGGCTGGGTCAAATGTGCCTGACATTAAGAATCTCTGGCTTAATACTAGCTAGTAAAACAAAGCCAGTATTAACTCATGATTACCCAACAAGCCACCCGGCTTCAGGGCTGTTGGAAGAGTTGGATACAGCGCCAGAAGATGGTGCTTCTATGAAAGCGCCATTTTCTGGGGCGGCTGCGGACTGCAATTCGCAGCAGAGGCGCCCAGAAACCTCGGGCTAACCTGTGCTGCGGATTCCAATCCCCAGCTGCCTAGTTGTACCCGGCTGGACACAAAAATGGAGCAAAGCTCACGTCGTTTTTTTTTTAATTATTTCATGAAATAAGTGAAATAATTAAAAAAAACGGGCTTCCCTATATTTTTGGTTCCCAGCCGGGTACAAATAGGCAACTGGGGGTTGGAGGCAGCCCGTGGCTGCCTGCTGTACCTGGCTAGCATACAAAAATATGGCGAAGCCCACGTCATTTTTTTGGTGGGCAAAAAACTTCTGCATACAGTCCTGGATGGAGTATGCTGAGCCTTGTAGTTGTGCAGCTGCTGTCTGCTCTTCTCCATACAGACAGACAGCAGCTGCAGAACTACAAGGCTCAGCATACTCCATCCAGGACTGTATGCAGAAGTTTTTTGCCCCCTGAAAAAATTATGTGGGCTTCGCCATATTTTTGTATGCTAGCCAGGTACAGCAGGCAGGTACGGCTGCCCCCAACCCCCAGTTGCCTATTTGTACCCGGCTGGGAACCAAAAATAAAGGGAAGCCCTTTTTTTATTATTTCATGAATTTCATGAAATAATTAGAAAACAAATGACGTAGGCTTCGCCCCATTTTTGTGTCCAGCCAGGTACAACTAGGCAGCTGGGGATTGGAATCCGCAGCACAGGTTGGCCTGAGCTTTCTGGGCCCCACTGCTGCGAATTGCAGTCTGCAGCCACCTCAGAAAATGGCACTTTCATAGAAGCGCCATCTTCTGGCGCTGTATCCAACTCTTCCAGCACCTGCCTGCTATACCTGGCTAGCATACAAAAATATGGCGAAGCTCACGTCCTTTTTTTGTAGTTTTTTGGCAAAAAAAATAAAAAATGCTTCCCTGGATTATCCATTGCCAGTGAAGGTAACACCAAGCAGTGGGGGTTAGCAGCCAGTAGCTGCTTGGATTACCCTTAGCTAGCAATACAAAAAATGCAGCGGGAGCCCATATATATTTTTTTTAATTATTTATTTAAATAACTAAAAACAAAATGGGCTTCCCTGTATTTTGATTGCTGGACATCACAGTGTTGTAAAAATAAATCTTTAAAAAAAATGACGTAGCGCTCCGCGGTATTTTTGATTCTCAGCGCAGATAAAGCAGACAGCTATGGGTTGCCACCCCCATCTGCCTGCCGTTACCTTGGTTGGCAATCAAAATACAGGGAATCCCATTAGTTTTTTCTATTTAAAAAATAGTTAAAAAAAAAATGACGTTGGGTCCCCCCATTTTTGATAGCCAGCTAGGGTAAAGCAGATGGCTGTAGCCTGAAAACCACAGCTGGCAGCTTTACCGTGGTTGGGGATCCAATGTGGAGGTCCCCCCAGGCTCTTTTTTTATAATTATTTTATAAATATTAATAATTACACAAAAAAAGTAGGGTCCCCCCCAAATTGGATCACCAGCCAAGGTAAAGCGGACAGCTGTGGTCTTGTATTCTCAGGGTGGGAAGGTCCATAGTTATTGGGCCTTCACAGCCTAAAAATAGCAGGCCGCAGGCACCCCAGACGTGGCGCATCTACTAGATGTGCCAATCCTGGCGCTTCACCCCAGCTCATCCCGTGCCCTGGTGCAGTGGCAAACGGGGTAATAAATCGGGTTGATACTAGCTGTAAGGTCACCTGACATCAAGCCCAGAAGTTTGTGATGTCATGGCGTCTATTAGATACCCAACATCATAAACTGTCAGTACTAACAAAAAAAATCGACAAAAGAAATTTATTTGAAAAAACAGTCCCCAAAGCATTCCCTCTTTCACCAATTTATTGTAAGAAAAAAAATAAAGGGGTCCCACGAAGACTCTGGACCTTCTAGAATATGGGGGAGACACTCAGGGAACGTATCCCCCATTTTCTAGGAGTGCTGTCACGCTCCCCGGCTCCCCTGCCACGCTCCCCAGCTCCCCTGCCACGCTCCCCGGCTCCTTTGCCAGGCGTCCCCTGCTCCACGGCCTCCATGCTCCCTCACCTGCGTCCTCCAGGCAACCCGGTCCCCGGTCCCGGCACCCATCTGCGATGATGAGCGCTCCTGCCTCCTGTGCACTGCTCCCTGCTCTGGCTTCAGGCACCCGGGCCTCGCACATGCGCATTAGGGCGCGCGCGCGGTCATTGACCCTCTCCAGGCCAGCGTCCTCCAACAGTTTATTGAGGATTCAGGTGCAGAGTATATAGGGGGTTCCTTTCCAGGTGGGCGGGGCCTGTTCTTCGTGTTTGCTAAGCTAGGAGTCAGGTCTCCCTGTGCCATTATCTCGTACTTACCTATCTCTCTTGTAGAGCTGCTCCTGTCTCGCCAACCGGTCCTGACGGTTCCAGAACCCCGAACGGACTGTCTGCCATATTCTCAGTTCCTACCGTCTCCGATCCCTGGATCCGTGTGGTGACCGACCTCCCCGTTCCGCTGGTTTCGGACCCTGCCTGACATCATCTCGGCCTCCGAACCTGCGCTCCGTCACTCGGACTACCTTCAGAGACTCCGTGGTCCCAGGGACTTCTACACCCACTCCTCTGAACGGACTGTCCTGCTACCCGTAGTGCTTCGGCTACCAGGCACCTTGCCCTCGGTGGGGTGCTCAGTCCAGTGGATCCACCTCCTGGGCCTACCCGTCATCCTGGTCCTAACAAGTGCAGACCCTTCATGTGAGGAGTGTGGGTGCAATGAATCTGCACTCACTCTCCCCGGGTCCACAGCAGCAGAGTCCATGTCGTAATGGTTGCTACCAAAGCTGCAATGCCCTGCTCATGAGGTAAGGGCATGCCTAATCAGGAGAACTATTCTACATTTCCAAATATTGGTATTTGCTGATATTATTGCTATTCCACCTACTATATATTGGGGATAGGATCTTGGAGATGGAATACCCCTTTAAGTCCAGTTATCCGGCTGAATGAATACTTAACAACAGAGCTCACTATTTAGATGTGTTTTCTTGTGGCGTATAACGGACTCTCATGTTTGGTAGTCATTCAGCAGGGCAACTATTAAAGCAAATCCCTCCATTTGGAAATGTAGTATAGCTCTCCTGATCAATTATGTTCCTTACCTCATGAGCAGGGCATTGCAGTAATAATAATTTATTCATTTATATAGCGTTATTAATTCCATAGTGCTGTATGTCTTTGGAGTGTGGGAGGAAACCAGAGTAACCGGAGGAAACCCACGCTAACACGGGGAGAACATACAAACTCCTTGCAGATGGTGTCCTTGGTGAGAATTGAACCCAGGACCTCAGCGCTGCAAGACTGCAGTGCTAACCACTGAGCCACCGTGCCGCCCATTTAGCTTACAGATGCAGATGCATAACCACCACTCACTGTGTCTGAACACAGGAAGCTGAGCTGACAGCCGCTCTGTGCATGCGGCAGCGTCTATTGTGAAGGAGAGGGCCGCGGGGGATCAATGCTGCACAGGTACCGTGGGACACCGGGGAACACCGGTGGGGTTATAGGGGGTGACCTGGCAGGGCCTGGGGAGGAGTTTTCTGTCGCATGTGTCATGGCACATGCGACAGAAATCAGAGGAGTAGGGTGAATGCGGCCAGCGCGCTGCTGTGCGCGCGGCCATCTTGGATTTCTGGGAGGGCATCAGGGGGGGCACTTTGGCGACACCGGGGGACCGGAGGGGACCGGGTAGGAGATTTATCATGTTTGTTCATGCCAGATGGGAGATAAATAATTTTTTACCGGCGCTGTCATTTACTAAAACGTGATCATCGGTGTACGGTGTATACCTGTGATCACGTGAGCGGGGACCGGAAAAACCATCCTGAATCATGATCTCCAGGGTCTCAGCTAGCCCTGAAACCCCGGAGATTTTCTGATGCTGGGGGGCGCTATTCACTTATTTCTGCCTGCTGTTTATAAACGGCAGATCAGAATAAGGCTACATTAACACGACCGATCCATTTTTGCGGTCTGCAAAAAACAGTCCGTTTTTTTCACGGGTGCATCCGTGTGGTATCCGTTTCCGTTCCGTAGACGGTCCGTATGTCAACTGTTTGTCATCCGTGTGCCTTCCGTTTTTTTTGTGTACTGCAAAAAAACTGAAGGAGGGTAAATGCATAAATTTACCCAGGATCCATAGCTTCATCCTACATGAGGCGGTCACATGTTCACTCCAGTGCCATTTTCTACTGCTTTTCACAGCGTAGAGCGCTCTGGTGATTTTCTTGTGCTTGTGCACTTCATATTAGTCTTTTCTGTCATTATAATGGCAGAAAGACACATAATGTCCCTCTCTCCTGCATTTTGTAATTTTGCACCCTTTGGTGCCTTTCATGTGGCACTAAGGGGTGCTTAGCTTTGTATTTAGCCAAAAAAATGAAAAAAAAAAATGACGTAGGGTTCTCCCTAGTTTTGTAGCCAGCTAGGGTAAAGCAGACGGCTGCAGCCTGCAGACCACAGCTGGCAACCTCACCTTGGCTAGTAATCCAAAACTGAGGGCACCCCACGCTGTTATTTTAAATTAAATAAATAATTAAAAAAAAAAACACGTAGGGGTCCCCCCAAAATTGGATCACCAGCCAAGGTAGAGCAGACAGCTGGGGTCTGATATTCTCAGACTAGGGAGGTCCATGGTTATTGGACTCTCCCCAGCCTAAAAATAGCAGGCCGCAGCCGCCCCAGAAGTGGCGCATCCATTAGATGCGCCAATCCTGGTGCTTCGCCCCAGCTCATCCCGCGCCCTGGTGCGGTGGCAAACGGGGTAATATATGGGGTTAATACCAGATGTGTAATGTCACCTGGCATCAAGCCCTGGGGTTGGTGAGGTCAGGCGTCTATCAGATACCCGACATCACCAACCCAGTCAGTAATAAAAAAAAATAGACGACAAACACATTTTTATTTGAAAAAACACTCCCCAAAACATTCCCTCTTTAACCAATTTATTAGAAAGAAAAACAAATCCAGGTCTGGTGTAATCCAAGGGGTTGCCATGACGATCCACACTGTCCCAGTCAATGAAGAGCAGAATGTTCCCCATTGGCTGGGAGAGCAATGCAGTGACCTGAGCTAACATCAATGGGTCAGCCCAGGTCACTGCAGGGGATGACAAGTGCTGCTGTCAGCGAGGTACATTACCTGCGCTGATCTCCAGCACACTGACAGCACCTGTCACTGAGTTCAATGACCGCCGCCTTCACAGCCAAGTATCGCGAGAGGCCCGTGACGTTACCGCTAGTCAGTCTCGGGTCGGAAGCGAGAGAAGGTGATGTGACAAGCGGCGGCCATGGAGGACAGTGACAGCGCTGAGGTCGGGATGGCGGGACTTCATCACCGCAGGTAAGCCGAGTGGGACCATGTGTGCAGAGTGTGTGTGTGTGTGTACATGTGGCAGGAGGGGGCGGAGCGAGCTGCGCGGGGAAGTGTGGGCTTCTTGCACGTAACTAGGATAAACATCGGGTTACTAACCAAAGCGCTTTGGTTGGATACCCGATGTTTATCTTGGTTACCAGCTTGTGGCAGGCTGCCAGCGATGGCTCCTGCACACTGTAGCTGTAAAAAGCCCTGCTTTTTGCTGCTAGAACCGTTCTCGAACGTATCTAGAACTATCGAATTTTAGCAAAAAAGCTCGAGTTCTAGTTCGATCTAGAACAGCCCCAAAATCACTCGAACCGCGAACTGGAGAACCGCGAACTGTGAACCGCGCTCAACTCTAGTTAGCACTGCAGTCTGAGGGCCTGGGTTCAAATCTCACCAAGGACACCATCTGCAAGGAGTTTGTATATTCTCCCTATCTTTGTGTGGGTTTCCTCCAGTTTCCTCCCACACTACAATGACATACAGATAGGGAATTTAGATTGTGAGCCCCAATGGGGACAGTGTTGCTGATGTATGTAAAGCGCTGTGGAATCAATAGCGCTATATAAGTGAATAAAAATGACTATTTTCAGGGAAACAGGGTAGATTGATAGGCAGTTTCAATATTACTAATATGTTAGTTGAATGACTTTAAAATCTGCACATTTTTGTAAAAACCCTTGAATGACAGTTTTCTGCTGAAGGTAAAAGACTTCAAGCTAAACTAATAAAAAGTCAATTTTCGATGTACATATATTTATCTCATTTATTCAGCTGTAACAAAGAAGTTATTACAAGAAAGTGCTTAAAGTAATGGAGAATGGAATGAGAAAATAGCGCATTAATTATGCTAAACAAGAAAACAGTGGGAACATTTCAGCAGCGTATTTTTAAATCAAGATGTAAGTGTATTATTACTTTTAAATGCTTCCATTCAGATCTATATATCATTTCAATCTCTCTCAATTAGCTCCTGTATGTATGAAGCTGGCTTGTCTACATGTTTTACAGATTTAGCTTACCACAATTACACAAACCCTGCCTTTCCTTCATATGTTTACAGTCTTTCTGAAAATTAGTGGAGGAAAGGGGACCTATCAACGAATTTAATAATTGCTTGTTTGTAAAATGAGCATTTTATGACTCCAGATAAAGTGTTTTTGACTTTTTAACATACAGTCATGGCCATAAGTTTTGAGAATGACACCAAAATTATATTTTCACATGATCTGTTACCCTCTGGTTTTTAATTGTGTTTGTCTGATGTTTACGTCACATACAGAAATATAATTGCAATCATATTATGAGTACCAAAAGGTTATATTGACAGTTAGAATGGGTTAATGCAGCAAGTCAATATTTGCAGTGTTGATGCTTCTTCTTCAGGACCTCTGCAATTCTCCCTGGCATGCTCTCAATCAACTTCTGGACCAAATCCTGACTGATAGCTGTCCATTCTCGCATAAGCAATGCTTGCATTTTGCCAGAATTTGTTGTTTTTTGTTTGTCCACCAGTCTCTTGATGATTGCCCACAAGTTCTCAATGGGATTAAGATCTGGGGAGTTTCCAGGCCATGAACCCAAAATCTCTATGTTTTGTTCCATGAATCATTTAGTGATCACCTTTTCTTTATGGCAAGGAGCTCCATCATGCTGGAAAAGGCATTGTTGGGCGCCAAACTGCTCTTGGACAGTTGGGAGAAGTTGCTCTTGGAGGACATTCTGGTACCATTCTTTATTCATGGCGGTGTTTTTAGGCAAGACTGTGAGTGAGCCGATTCCCTTGGCTGAGAAGCAACCCCACACATGAATCGTTTCAGGATGCTTAACAGTTGGCATGAGACAAGACTGGTGGTATCGCTCACCTCTTCTTCTCCTAATAAGCTGTTTTCCTGATGTCCCAAACGATCGAAAAGGGGATTCATCTGAGAAAATGACTTTACCCCAGTCCTCAGCAGTCCACTCCCTGTACCTTTTGCAGAATATCAGTCGGTCCCTGATGTTTTTTTTGGAGAGAAGTGGCTTCTTTGCTGCCCTCCTTGAAACCAGGCCTTGCTCAAGCAGTCTCCGCCTCACAGTGCGTGCAGAAGCACTCACACCAGCCTGCTTCCATTGCTGAGCTAGCTCGGCACTGCTGGTAGTCCGATCCCGCAGCTGAAACAGTTTTAAGATACGGTCCTGGCATTTGCTGGTTCTTCTTGGGCGCCCTGGAGCCTTTTTGGCAACAATGGAAGCTCTCTCTTTGAAGTTCTTGATGATGCGATAGATTGTTGACTGAGGTGCAATCTTTGTAGCTGCGATACTCTTCCCTGTTAGGCCATTTTTGTCCAGAGCAATGATGGCTGCACGTGTTTCTTTAGAGATAACCATGGTTAACTGAAGAGAAACAATGATACCAAGCACCAGCCTCCTTTTAAAGTGTCCAGTGGTGTCATTCTTACTTAATCATGACTGATTGATCGCCAGCCCTGTCCTCATCAACACCCACACCTGTGTTAATAGAACAATCACTAAAACAATGTTAGCTGCTCCTTTTAAGGCAGGAATGCAATGATGTTGAAATGTGTTTTGGGGGTTAAAGTTCATTTTCTTAGCCAATATTGACTTTGCAAGTAATTGCTGCTAAGCTGATCACTCTTTATGACATTCTGGAGTATATGCAAATTGCCATTAGAAAAACTTAAGCAGTAGACTTTGTAAAAATTAATATTTGTAGCATTCTCAAAACTTTTGGCCATGACTGTATACATTAGGAAGTGGTTACGATAGATATGTGACTTGGAGGCTACGGCTAATATGTGGCGTTCCTCACCAGGCAGCTAGAATAGAATTCAGTTATCATTACAACTTTTTCAATCTGTTTCATGTAGAGAAAAGTGTATTAGAATAAAATTTTATTTGTACCAAATTTATTGTGCCTGAAATTAATGTTCCTTATAATGTTCTAAGGACTGGGGAGACCCCGGGGCATATGAACTGTAAGATGTAGAAAACAAATCCAAATAGCACTCACCTCACTGCTCACTGTTCCATGTACGATATTTGGTGTCTCTTCTTACCATCGCAGAGTAATGAAATGCCAGGCATATTTAAGCTACCATGGGACTTCCAGTCCCTGTGCGTCAGTAAGTACCACCCTAAAGTGTGCATCCTAAGGTTGTGCACTAAAATTATATAAAAAAAACTGACCTGCACACCCAACAGATGTGAACAGGTGCCAGCTGAAAACACATTATAACTACAAAAATACATACAGCTGCACTTTAAAATGCTAACATTGAATAAAGGAACTCTGGTATTGCATTACTACTATGGGAATATTTGAAAAAAAAAAAAAGAGATACTTAGCTTATGTATTGGCCAATGCATGTGAGCCCAGTAACTATGACAAGGTAATTTCTTATATACCGGGATTCAAACTTGAAATGCCTCTATCTGAGTTAAAAACCTATGTGTCTGGGCAGAAAGGATACAGCTATTAAATAGGGTAGACACAGTATGGTTACAGGGAGGATGCTCAGTCAGATAAAAATGCACTACAATTATATATATACAGTATATATATATATATATATATATATATATATATATATATATATATATATAAACGTACCTGTACATCAAACAGATGTGAGCTGAAACCACATTTTACGAAGGGCTACTGATAAGTCTTTGGCTTTGTGATCTTTTTTTGTTTCTATGGTAACAAATTTTACATCACATGAAAGCCTTATGTGTCTAATATATGTTTTCAACATTTTGTGTTTGTTGCTTATGGCAACAGTGTTCTACGCACACGGGAAAACAAAATGGTGGAGTCTAATGCAATATTCACAGCAACTGATAGCAGAGGAATGATAAAATTATTTTTTCTGCAAGGAAAGACCACAAAGGATATTTATGGTGATATGTCGTAGACATTGGGGGATCAATGCCATTCATATTCCGCAGTTAAGAACTAGGCTGCCAAACTTAAAACAGGGCCACTTCAGCACCAATGATGAGGAACGTCCTGGACGAGTGAGAGCGGTTGTTTTTCCGGAGATTGTCAATGCTGTGGACAACCTCATACTGGAGAATTTATGAATTTTAGCTAAAGTAATAGCAGACATCATGTGGATTTCCTGTGAACGTGTTTATGTCATTATCCATGAACATTTGGACATGAGTAAGCTATCTGCAAAGTGGGTCCTCAAATGTTTGACATCAGAGAAGAGAAGCATGCGAGTGAAAACGTCTCTGTCCATTTGTCAGCATTTCCGAACTGATAAGAACTCCTGGATTGACTGGACACTATGGAGGAGACATGGATTTATTTGTGTGACCCTGAAAGTAAAGCGCAGTCAAAACAGTGGAGGCACAGTGGTTTCCTCGTCCAAAGAAGTTCAGGGTGCAGAAATCAGCCACTACGGTGATGGCATCTGTGTTTTTGGATAAGGAGGACATGCTGCTAGTGGACTACCTGCAAAAGGGTTCCACCATCATTGCAAGATATTACGTTGAACTTTTGGACCAAATGAAGGCAGCTCTTAAGGCCAAAAGGCGCGGAAGCCTTTCCAAAGGAATCTTATTCCTGCAAGACAATGCCTCCACTCACACTGCACAGGCAACCATGGCAAAACTGGCAGAGCTGGGCTTCCAGCTGGTTTACCAACCACCTTATTCACCAGATCTAGCTCCCTCCGACTATCATCTGTTTCCAAACCTGAAGAAAAACCTCAAGGGTACCAAATTTCACACCATTTCTGATGCCATGGGTGCTACAAATGCCTGGTTTGAGGCACAATTGAAATCCTTCTTAGGCTTACAGAACTTGGAATACTGATGTAAGAAGTGTGTTGACATCAGTGGAAAGTATGGGGAATAAATGTAAAGTCATCATCCTATCTCATTTCTTTCTGGGTAAAGCCAAAGACTTATCAGCAGCCCTCTTAGCTACAAAAATACATACAGCTGCATTCCAAAATGCTAACATTGCATAAGGAATCTCTGGTATTGTATTACTGCTATAGGAATATTTGAAAAAATAAGAGATAATTAGCTTATGTATTGCCCAATGCCCAAAATTGTCGTATCATAATCTGTATTAAAGGGATTCTGTCAGCAGAATTTTCGCAATTAAACTAAAAGAATCCCCTTCTACAGCTCCTGGGCTGCATTTTAGAAAGGTTCCTCTTGCTACTGGCCCCCCTTTCAGACCTAAATAAACACTTTATAAAATCTTACCTTTTGGTATGCTAATGATGTTTTAGGGCCACGAGGGCGGGCTGTTTTTCATCCGTTATTCGCCCTCCTGTCGCTGTTCCATTGCTCATTTACATACATGAGGACAACTTCCTCATGTCACGCATTGCTCCCGAAGTCTCACACATGCCCAGTGGCACTATCACGGGACTGAGCACTGTGCAAAGCGTGAGCGCTGGTGAGGTTATTGTGCAGGCTCAAGATTATGGGTGGCGCTGTGAATGTCATCAGCATCGTCATCCAAATACCCACCCATAATCTCGTGCCCGCGCTTCTCCCTCTGACAGCACCGTTATGCGCAAACGCTGGCCATATCAACCACGTTACCTAGATAAATAGATGGGACCGCCGCTGAACTGAGTCACGTCACATGCTCACAGCGAGGTCCCCAAACTACTGTCAGTGTTTCTCGGAGCCTGCAGAGAGTGTAGGTTTTCTTTCTCTGCAGGCTTCAGATGTAGCAAAGTTGAAGATCATCATATTACTTTGTATGGATTATGATAGATCTGCAAGGGTGTTTTGGGGGTTAAATTTCAAATAAAGGATTTTTTCCGTGTTTGTGTTTTATTTATTTTCACTTACAGGATTAGTAATGGAGGCATCTCATAGATGCCTCCTATTACTAATCTAGGGCTTGATGGCAGTTGTCATTTGTTGACAAATCACAGCTGTCATTAACTTCTTATATTACCCTGATTGCATCAGCACCAGGGCAATCAGGATGAGCCAGGTAAAGCATCAGGATTGACACATCTAATGTGATGTGCCAATTCTGGGCAACTGCGGGCTGGTATTTTGAGGCTGGAAGGCCAATATTCATTTCTCTTACCATCCTGAAAACACCAGCCCTACCTGTCTGCTTTACCTACTTCTTTTTTCTCCCTCTATTTTGATATCCAGCCATGGTAAAGCTCACAAGTGGGGGTTTCAGCCTTCAGCTGTTGTTTTACCTTCACTGGCTATCAAAATAGGCAGGATCCTAAGTCATTTTTATTATTCCTTTCTTTGTTTTTTATACTACTATACAGCAAACTGACTGAAACCAATCACAGATGTGGACACAGTCTGAGGAGCGAATATAGCAGTCTGCAACCAAACACAGACACAGAGGGTGGGTAGGGGATGCAGGGAATATTGATGAACCTTAATTAGCTGGCCCGGAACAGAGTCTATCTGCAGTGTGATCCTCCTGGAAACATTGGGAACCATGTTATGTATATCTATCCTGCTCTTACACCATTTAAATTCTATTTGTTGCCCACGTGATTTTTTTTTTTCTTTATAGTGATTTCCCTGGCCAATCACAGCTGGGCCAATACTTGACATCGCTGCAATGGCTCCGAAAGTGCCTACAGCCAAAAAGCTTGCTGATTTTCTCCTCTGCCACCTTTCAACAAGCTTTATTCCGGTGAAAAACTGAAACAGGAACCATGTATACAGTCAAAAGTCTGTATTCGATGTTCAGCACCGAACACCTTGCTCAGTACAGACATCAAACTTTACAGTTCGGGTTCGCTCATACCTAGTGGTTCAAAAACTGTGCAATGTAAATAGAAAACTTGATGCTTTGATGCTGTTTTGAAGACAAAAGGCGGTCACACCAAATATTGATTTGATTTAGATTTTTTTTCTTTTCACTCTATTTATTTTTTCTTAATTGATAAAAAATAATCTCATTAATAAATTAACATTTCTATTTTTGTCAGCATTCTTACTGTATAGCAATATTTCCAAAATGCTTAAAACTTTTACATATATGTTCAGCCATGGCCCCAATAGACGTGTACTGAAGCTTTCACATGATCAACATCCTAAATCTGCAAATTCGATGGATTACAATATTTTTTGTTTTCTATTACAAGAATAAATCCTTATCAGAATTATGGAATGACTGGTGGTGTTGCATCTGGTAACGGTCAGGCCCTCTTGCTAGAGGAGACTGAATTTCAGCCTAGATTTACGACATAGACTGTAACACATATCCATCAGCTTTATGAGGGTGATAATCTGGGTTCCTAGAAATGTATAATTATCAAGCAGGTTTATAACATAATCCCTGCAGTTTAGAGCTTTAGTATCGAGATTGTTGCTTCCATATAAACTACTGTCTCCGGAACCTTTTGAAACAATGTTAGAAAAATACATTAATTAGAAATTTATACCAAGTAAATAGTACATATCAATATAAGGAAAAGCTGGTAGAGTAGAGCAGCATCAATCCCAGTTTATATAGTGAGAACTGAAACTACAGCACACAAAAAAAAAATCTTTCTACATAAAAGAAACATATATTTGGAATGAGATATGGTATGAGGAATGCTAATAAACAGCTGAAGGAGAGGAGCAAAATAAGGTACTTAACTGTTGTAAAAAGCAGAAAGAAAAATATGGATAGGGTTGAAAACACCTCTGCAAACTTCGCAGATCAATCTAGGAAGCTGAACATATCGTATTTTTCGGTTTATAAGATGCACCGCATTATAAGACGCACCCCAAATTCAGAGCAAAAAAGGGTGAAAAAATGGGATCCATCTCATAAATCGGTGGTGTCTTATCAGAGGAGGCGGCAGCGGTGGTGGAGCAGGGTCACAGGAGTCAGGGGCGATGGGTGTCCCAGATGCCGTCCCAGAAGCCGTCCCAGAAACTGTCGGTTGTGCTGGTGCCAGGGCAGCTGTGCTGGGGCTTGGGCTGCGGGCGGTGCAGGCCTCAAATAAATGGTGCCTGGAGTCAACGTGTGTGAAGATTGAGCTCTCGGCTCAAAGGCAAGCTGAAATCTCATCTGCGCAAGCGTCACCTTCGGGTGTTTTTTTCCTTAAGCCCACTGCTGGAAGATGAATGGACTGGAGGCAGTGCATGCATAGAGGAGATCTTGAGCCAAGAGCTCTATCTGTGTACTTGCCGACTCTGGGCACCATTATTTGAAGTACTCACCGTCCACCCCACAGCGTCAGTCCAACTGCCGCAGCCCCCAGTACCAGCTGGCGCAGCACCAGCCGCAACAGCACCAGCCACCGCAGACCCTGCACAGCCACCACAGATCCCACACAGCTGCCGCAGACCCCGCACAGCCACCGCAGACCACGCACAGCCGTCACAGGACCAGCATCAGCCACCACAGACCCCAAACAGCCGCCAAAGACCCCGCACTATCCACCGAAGACCCCGCACAGCTGCCGCAGACCCCGCACAGCTGCTGCAACAACAGCACTAACTGCCTCAGATGTTGCTGCAGCACCATCGCAGCCACCACAGCCCCTGTACAGCCGCCGCATCACTAGCCCACCCACTGCAGCCCCTGCAAAGCCGCTGCAGCATTCTTCCAGCCCCCTGCAATCCCTGTCCACCATCCCCGGTAAGTTACATTCAGATTTTAAGACACACCCCTCTCTTTCCTCACAAATTTTTGGGAGGAAAAGTGCGTCTTATAATATGAAAAATATGGTCATCAATTGAAACAAAAACATACAATAAGTCAAGAGGCTAAGCAAACCAACTGAGTCCACATAGGAAAAAAAAAATCCAAGATAGGAGGGGCCAGGTGCCCCATTATAGGGTAAGGAGGCTCCGGTTCATTAGAGCTAAAACTGATTACATAAAAATTCTGCCTTTCCTATTACTACACAGGGCAAAATAACTCATTTGTTGTGCTGCTGGTTAGGATGTAAGGGATTAAGTATTACTCAGGGAAACACAAGTACAAGTCATAATGAGAACATGAATCCACAGGAAGATGGCGCTGTTACTTCTCACTGCATCGAGTATATTAACATTCCTCAGATCTCTGCATTCATGCAAATGTTTGAAGAAGTCCAAAAATCAGAAAGAAGTAAAAGTAACTAATGAGGCAGTACGTGCACATAAATCGATTGTATAGAGAATCTGAGATTATAAGCCAGTACAATTGTATGTTCTCATTATTGTTCATTTTATTTTCCTCTTTCCCTATTCTTTGAATGGTACAAAATCATAGACATGGTCCATGGTGCTGAACATGGTGGTATTGAAATGAGATGGATGCAGTGCTATGGAATATATTGGATAATTACCCATGAGACTAGCTCTAATGCTGGTCTTATATTCATGCATATGATATACAAATGTTACTGTATTTATAAGGTAGAAGGCATAATGTTTGCAAGGGAGATGGAAGTCAATGGGAAGAGAAAGTAACTCCTGTGAAGTAGTGATATAAGGAGAGCAGTGTCAGATGGACAATAGCAATATACGCACTACATTAACATTCAAGTTGTGAAGTGGAAAGGATAGCTTCAGAAATGCAAAAACCCTAACAAGAAGGGTTACTGGGGGTTGATGGCACCCCTGAGGATTTACTGGCTGATGTAATAATGAATAGCTAATGCTTTATGTAGCTATTGTAGCACAGGAAAGAGGTATGGAATATAAATGTACACCAGTTTATTAAATAGAATCTGTCATCAATGTAATCTGAGAACAGCACAATGTGAGGACAGAGATCCTGATTCCAGCGATATGTCACTTACTGGTCTGCTTGGTGATGGTTTGATAAAATCACTGTGTTCTCTGCTGCAGATCTAGCAATGTTCAGAATGCAGAACCATTTACAAGCCCACGAACATCAATGATTGACAGCACACTATGAGAACTGTGCCTAGGCATAAAGCTGCAAATCAGTGATGGGGCAGAGTTACACAAAGCCGGATGCTATGTAGCACAAGACAACTCGCCCTCTAGTGATAATCTCCTGCTGATAAAATACTGATTTTATTAAAACTACAGGATGCAGCCAAGAAAGTAACAAATCACTGAAATCAGGGTCTGCTGACAGATTCCCTTTAAGTACACACAAAGGAGCAGTTACATTACATTACACATTATTACATTAAGGCAAAAAGGGAGAAATTGAAATTCAATTGAAGGCTGCTTAGAGAGTAAGTGATGACACAAGATTAGTGATGAGCGACAGAACAGCACTTACTGGAAAAAAAAATCAAGTTCAGCAAGCGAACTTGACCCCAAACAATGGACCCCATGCAAGTCAATAATGAGCCCAAGGTTGGGGCTGTGAAATGGTTGTAGTAAGGGCTTGGGGACTGCAAAAGGTACCTAAATGCGGGTAAGAGCATGCCAATTGCCCTGCAAAAAAATGTGGAAAGGTAAATGACTTAGGGGGTTCTGTCAACCTAGTAATTATGTTACATAGCAAGTAAATGAAGAAATTAAACAGTGACCCCACAGAGATGGACTTCAGAGATTGTCCACAGATCAATTTTAATAAAGGGCCCTAACAGAGCCAGTATCCCAGTTCACCCACACAGTCAAGACTGCCAGACTTCACACAGCAACATATTTTACAAATCTCCCCTATGCAGTCTGTAATGCCGGTTCACCCACACAGTCAAGATAGGTAAAGTTGCCCCACAGAGCAACAATTTTTAAAAAGCCCATATTAAGTCCATCCACAGCTCCAGCTTGGTGGGGAATTTCAACCCCAAGCAGCTAAGTCTTAGAACAGCCTGTTGTTATTTCCCCTGGCTGTGCTGAGCTGAGGTTGGTCATGCAGGTTTTACGAATACCAGATGAGGAGGTGGACGAAGTTGAATAGTAGTAGGAGGAAATACGGACAGAAAAATGTGCACCGATCCTCGGGGGTGTTAGAACATGTGCCTAAAGCGCAGACAACATTACATTACACCCTGCTGACCATGTTTTCACATGCACCATCACAGTCAAAACTGTAAGGGTACCCTCACAAAACAACATGTTTTAAAAAAAGGCCCCGAGAGAGCCTGTTTTCCAAGTTCCTCCTGCAGAGCCTAATTTTCAACTGTTATTGAGTATAGTATACAGTTAGGTCCAGAAATATTTGGACAGTGACACAATTTTCGCGAGTTGGGCTCTGCATGCCACCAGATTGGATTTGAAATGAAACCTCTACAACAGAATTCAAGTGCAGATTGTAACGTTTAATTTGAAGGTTTGAACAAAAATATCTGATAGAAATTGTAGGAATTGTACACATTTCTTTACAAACACTCCACATTTTAGGATGTCAAAAGTAATTGGACAAATAAACCAAACCCAAACAAAATATTTTATTTTCAATATTTTGTTGCGAATCCTTTGGAGGCAATCACTGCCTTAAGTCTGGAACCCATGGACATCGCCAAACGCTGGGTTTCCTCCTTCTTAATGCTTTGCCAGGCCTTTACAGCCGCAGCCTTCAGGTCTTGCTTGTTTGTGGGTCTTTCCGTCTTAAGTCAGGATTTGAGCAAGTGAAATGCATGCTCAATTGGGTTAAGATCTGGTGATTGACTTGGCCATTGCAGAATGTTCCACTTTTTTGCACTCATGAACTCCTGGGTAGCTTTGGCTGTATGCTTGGGGTCATTGTCCATCTGTACTATGAAGCGCTGTCCGATCAACTTTGCGGCATTTGGCTGAATCTAGGCTGAAAGTATATCCCGGTACACTTCAGAATTTATCCGGCTACTCTTGTCTGCTGTTATGTCATCAATAAACACAAGTGACCCAGTGCCATTGAAAGCCATGCATGCCCATGCCATCACGTTGCCTCCACCATGTTTTACAGAGGATGTGGTGTGCCTTGGATCATGTGCCGTTCCCTTTCTTCTCCAAACTTTTTTCTTCCCATCATTCTGGTACAGGTTGATCTTTGTCTCATCTGTCCATAGAATACTTTTCCAGAACTGAGCTGGCTTCATGAAGTGTTTTTCAGCAAATTTAACTCTGGCCTGTCTATTTTTGGAATTGATGAATGGTTTGCATCTAGATGTGAACCCTTTGTATTTACTTTCATGGAGTCTTCTCTTTACTGTTGACTTAGAGACAGATACACCTACTTCACTGAGAGTGTTCTGGACTTCAGTTGATGTTGTGAACGGGTTCTTCTTCACCAAAGAAAGTATGCGGCGATCATCCACCACTGTTGTCATCCGTGGATGATCATTGATTACAGGTTAACGAGGGAGATGCCTTCAGAGTTAATTGTAGCCCTTAGAGTCCCTTGTCCAATTACTTTTGGTCCCTTGAAAAAGAGGAGGCTATGCATTATAGAGCTATGATTCCTAAACCCTTTCTCCGATTTGGATGTGAAAACTCTCATATTGCAGCTGGGAGTGTGCACTTTCAGCCCATATTATATATATAATTGTATTTCTGAACATGTTTTTGTAAACAGCTAAAATAACAAAACTTGTGTCACTGTCCAAATATTTCTGGCCCTGACTGTACCTCTTGCAAATAAAAGGGCTTGTAGTTAGATTTTTGATCAAGCTGGCGATCCTCCATCTGGCAAGAAGCCGCGTCCTCCTGGTGGGGTGGAGGGAAATGACCAGGCTGTATACATCTCCTCCATCTACATGTCCCAGTTCACCATCACAGCAGAGGTGGCTATTGATGGGAAGACTGAGACAATCTCTCTGCTGGTGAACAGCTGAGCCAGGGCCAATTTGGTGGATTCTTGCTTTGCTCAGAGTTGGGGTCTGATGCGTAGTGCACTGACAAGATCCATTCCCACCCAGGCTATTGATTCAGCTCTGCTCAGCCAGAGAGAGTTCATCCATACCATGCCAAATATTAACCTGCGAGTGGGCTCGGTGCATAGTGAACGTCTGTCCTGCTATGTTTTGGAGGGTCTGCCCAATGCCCATTGTGCTGGGACTTCCCTGGTTGAAAAGGCATAGCCAGGTGATTGACTGGCAGTCAAGGGATGTAGTCAGTTGGGACTCAAGGGAAGATTAGGACTCACTGTGGCCCTTGTAGAGGTGATCGTGGGAGTGTAGTTGTTCCCACTACGTGTGCGGTACCGGAGTGTAAGGTGTGGAATGGACGGAGAGACTCCACTGTTGTTGGTTCAGACTGGAGTGTTTCCGCTTTTACCAGGGGCATACGTGCTAATAAACGTTCAGGTCCAGACCTGGCTGAAAATTACTTTGTGTGTCCAGTAAAAACACCAGGTGAAAGTGTGTGTCAGGGGCTTTAGATTCAAGGTTTGTCGGTCCTTTTTAGGGTAACTAACATTCTTAACCCTATGACCGTGCAGCTGGAGCTTCCCAGTGCTTAAAACACATGATGTAGTCCACAGGTCCTTGCTCCGGAAATGTGTGTTGCCTCCCACTGGTAACCAGAGGGACCTGTTCACATTTTCAGGTGGATGATGTTAGCCGTAATGAGAGTCAGGAGGGACTGGTCAGGAGAACAGGGACAGCTCAAGTTAGGTTAGGAGGTGTCAATCTACCCTCTCACTAGTGCCAGGGCCCACCATTGTTATTGTGTCCCTAGTGTTCTCCCCTTGTCTGTGGTGTTGTTTAAGTGTTTTTTGTTGTGCGTCAAGACCTCGGTTGGTCTGAACACGCTCACCACACTCATTGTGTGACACTTAGACTGCCTGTTTTAACAGTTCCCACACAGGAGCCAATTTTCTGCTCCAGTGGTGGGCAGTCTAGTTGCTGCATTTAAAAAGCTCATAGTTGGATTTAGAATTGAGCTGGAATTGAGCTAGATTTGTTAATGCCAGTCCCAGCCGCTTACACTTGAAGCGGCTCACCCATGCTGCTGTCTATCCCGAGAATCCAAAGCATTTACTTTGAAAAAAAAAATGTTCAAAGCGGGCAGCATTGTCTGAATATGACAAGTTTAAAAAGTGGAATAAGACTCTGTTTCCATTTTTGGGTTTGGTGGTACTGTGGCCACTAATAGATTACACTGCTTGAACGCTGCTGTTTTAGGCCGCTATGCAAAACTGCATGATGCAATGCAATTTAAGGTTTCACAGATATTCATACAGCAAGGCATGCTGGAAAAAACTCTGTTTTTTGGTAGATTGAACTAATAGATTACAGTGTCTGTACGCTGCTGTTTTGGACTGCTACACAAAGCGTGATGCAAATTAATATAAGGTTTAAGAGATATTCACACAGCCAGACACTCTGGAACAAAGTCTCTTTTTTTGTAGATTGAGCTAATAGATTACACTACCTATTTGCTGCTGTTTTGGACCGCTACGCAAAGCTGCATAATGCAACGCAGTATAAGGTTTCAGAGACATTCACACAGCAAGGCTCACTGAAAAGCCCTCTGATTATTAGTAGATTGAGGCAATAGATGACACTATCTGTACACTGGTGTTTTTTACTGTTACGTGTAGCTGTAATGGATGTAAGGAGATCGGTCAGCAGAGACTTATTCTTCAGAGTTTTGTAGATCGACAACTGACACCAAATGGAATGATCTACTCACCCAATATGGAGACACATCAGGTACATGTGAAACAGATAGTACAGCTTTTAAGAGATAATAAACTGTATGCCAAACTGGAGAAGTGTGTTTTTGTTGTTGAAAAGGTGCTGTTTTAGGGGAACCTGTTGTCATCTTCATGTTTTTGGATAGATCCAGAAAAGATCCGTGTTGTCCTTGACTGGGATTGTCAGAAATCCTGAAAGCATTATGCTTTCTAGGGTTTACCAATTTTTACTAGAAATGTATTTAAAATTAATTAGTAAATGTGAAAGGTATCGGATTTCTCTAAATGGTCAGACTCTGTTCAGCAGGCTTTTTTTCTATAAAGAGATGTTTTTCCACAGCACCTATAATCATCCTGCCTGATGTTTCACAGCCATTTGTCTTCAGCCAAGAGAAACTTTGATGTTGGCGATAGAGAACTGTTGGTGATTAAGTTAACTTTTGAGCAATGACAAAATTGGCTGGAAGGAGCAGTTCATCCCATTACTGTGATCAGAGACCTAAAAACCTGTCATATCTTGAATGTGCTAAATGTCTACTCTTAACCATTGGGCAGGCTGGATGGTCTTTGCTTTTTACCAAGTTTAATTTTACTGTCCAGGGTTATCCCAGAGTTTCCCTGATGGAAGTGATCATGTGAACCCTGTCCCTATTTTGAAGAAGGGGTGGTCATCTGGGCCTTGTTCCCAGACCTGGAGGGGTAGGTTTTGAAGGCTCAGGGGGTCACCCTGGCCTCTTGACCTTCAGGGATGTTGTCTGTGCCACCTAATTTGAGCCATAAACTAATTGGGGGACGTCACAATACCGCACTTACTCAAATAAATAATTTTTTGGGATGTTTGTGTTTATTTCTTTTCACTTACAGATTAGTAATTGGGGATCTTATAGATACCTCCATTACTAATCTTGGGTTTAGTGGCAGCTGTGAGCTGTGATTATCTCCTTATTGCCTCGATTGCCACCGCATCAGGGCAAACGGGATGAGCCTGGCAAAGTGCTGGGAATGTTGCATTTACTGAATGCGGCAAATCCTGGTGGCTGCAGGCTGCTATTTTTAGGCTGGGGAGGCCCAATAAGCATGGTTCTCCCCAACCCGAAAATGCCACCCCCCAGCTTTATCACGGCTGGGTATCAAAATTGGGGGGAGTGCACAAAAGTTTTTTTAAATCATTTATTTAAATATTTTTTTTTTAAAAAAAAGCCTTATGTGGTTCATCTTATTTTGATACACAGCCATGAAAAGCGCATGTCTGGGGGCTGCAGTCTGTAGCTGTATTCTTTATCTGTGCTGGGTATCATAATATGGGGAACCCTACGCTAATTTTTTAATTTATTTATTTATTTTCACTACAAGCAGTGAATATGGATTAGTGACAAAGAGCGGCTCTGGAAGTGAAATGAGCAGCCACAGGAGCAGCTACTGCTGCGCCATAGACTGGGTAAGTATGAAGTGCTTGCTCCAATTCCCCTATCCCTTCTACCACCATTTTTACGCACCCGATTCTGGTCCACATAGACTTATATAGGGACAGGGATCTGGTCAGATAGCTGGGATCAATTCCAGGCCAGAACCGGATTTTTTTTTAATCAGGTTAGATCCACTGGCCTCGATTATCTGCGACTTCACTCATCACTAGTGGTAAACACAATGCATGATGGATCACCATCACTTTACCCGGAGGTGATAACATTTCAGATGACAAAATATTTTATGCAATTGTAATTGTAAATATTTTACTATTTTAAATAAACCTTCAGGCAATAAACACACTGTTCTATCTGTCAATCCACATCTCTTTTTTCCTCTGGGCTATAAATGCTCAATCTATCCTGAAGGCTACAAATGCTCAATTACACTTAGAAAAGGTGGTTTATGTTTTTTAGTTTATTTTACTTACCTGTCTGCATCTAAATTAAGAATTTATTGCAGCAAATCCTTGTGACAGTCGTTTGAGGACGCAGCCATGGGTCGAGGGGTTCTCTCTGGTTGTCTATACTCTGGCCCTCCTCACAGAGGAAGGGGGGTGATGGTTTCAGCAGTCCTGGCTTGGTGCAAGTCATACCTTTTGTTAGGCTGCCTGTTACAGCAGTATCCATCAGCTGGGGAGTCAGAGACAAAGACTCGGAGCTCTTTAACAACAGTCTTTTACTGAACATTAGGCAAAGTTCTTTCAGCACAACTTCAGAAGTGATACGGCGGGAACAACACTTAAGCACGTTTCTACTGTACAGTTCACTTTAGAGCACACTTCTTGCTTGAACTTTTCCATGACCTTGGGTTTCTATAATGTTACTGGTCCATACTCCTCAACCCAGCCTAGGATCACAATCCTGCACGTAAAAGTAATTAAGTCCCTGTTAGCTTGTGGCTCTCCCACCAATAAGGTGCTGTTCACTAATAATTCGACTATCAATCAGAGTGCACAGACTATACACATCATCTCAAGTCCGTTCTTGAGGTCTATGCTGAGTGTCCTCCTAAGAACTCATACTACTGGATTCAGTGCATTATTGGCCAGGAAAGGTGCTCACGCTGACCTGCAGTGTGTCCGTCTGGTAACATGAGAGTCACAATTGACTACCAAGTACTCCAGGGCCTGAAGAACTTGGTAGTGGGATGGATGTAGTTCGCAATACATTTGCACTTTTTGAAACCTTTTCAGGATCTGTAATCTCACCATCTCACTTAGGTGATAATGGTTGAATTCACCACAAAGCACCCTATTATGATCCGGAACCATGGAAGACCACCATAAATCATTGGTAAAAGGTGACAAGAGCATTCGCAACTAATCTGGCCGCCATCTCCTTACTAACCATCAACACTAGAAGTAGCCGAGGGGTGAACTAACATCCTGTGCACCGCAAACCCAGCCGGAGAACTAGCTATACTAAAGGAAGGAAAAATGAATAACTCTCTGCCTCAGAAAATAGATAAAGAATAGCAAGCCCCCCCCCCACATTCAAAGACTGAGGTGATATAGGAAAACACAATACACAGATAGATGATAGGATTAGCAAAAGGTGAGACCCTACTGACTAAATAGGACAGGATAGGAAAGGGACTGATCGTGGCCAGAGAAAAACACTACAAAATTCCAAAAACCTGATAGTACAAAAAGCCCTCAGATCACTAGATCTGAACTCCGTCCTATACCAGGCGCTCTTATCATGCCAATGAACAGAAAGCAGGAACCATTACAAATTCAAGAAGCAACAAACACATGGACTTATAGGAGCAATACTCCAAACATAGGTGCAGGGAGCTTCCCAGCTAAGCAACTGAGAGGGAAGATCCCTGCATGCAAAAAGACTGAAAACAACCACAGCAGATGACAAACTCAGATAAGAGCAAAAAGAACCAAACAACAAATAAAGAGCCAAGCACTTTTCTGGGGTAGATGTGGTCTGGAGCAGGATGAAGCAGGCTGGTGAACAAAGAACAACTGACATCTGGCATAGCCTGCTAGCAGACCAGGGTTTAAATAGGCAGAGAGTTAGTAATGGAAACACCCATTGCTCAACACACCTGGTCTCTGTCCAAACCATTCCTGGCCACAAGAGGAAGCCTCACAGCAGCAAAAGCATAACAGACATTCACAACAGTACACCCCCTTCCCTTGAGGAGGGGTCACCGCACCCTCACCAATGCCACCGGGTCACTCAGGATGAGCATGATGGAAGGCATGAACCAACCTGTCCGCATGAATGTCAGAAGCCACAACCCAAGAGTTATCCTCCTACCCATAACCCTTCCATTTCACAAGGTACTTAAGCTTTCGCCTACTGCGACGGGAATCCAGAATTTTTTCAGCCTCATACTCCAGATCCCCTTGTAGCAAAACAGGGTCAGGAGGCGCTGCTGCAGGAACTGTTGGCTCCACATGTCTCTTCAACAAGGACATATGGAAGACATTGTGAATCTTAAATGACACAGGCAGAGTCAAACGGAAAGATACAGGGTTGATAATCTCCGAAATCTTATAAGGTCTAATAAATCTGGGCTTAAATTTAGGAGATGGAACTCTCATAGGAATATTTTTAGAGGACAACCACACCATTTCCCCCACTTTAAACCGGGGACCAACAGTCCAACGCCGGTTGGCAAATTTCTGGGCAGATTCCTGTCATTGAAACAATTTATCCACTGCCTGCCCCCAAATCTGCTGCATTCTGTTTACCACCAAATCCACCCCTGGACTGTCAGACTCCTCAAGCTGCCCCGAAAGCAACCTGGGCTGATACCCAAAATTGCAGAAAAATGGGGACACCAATGTGGTAGAGCTAGCTCTATTGTTAAGGGCAAATTCAGCCAAAGCCAAAGGCAAAAACAAAACCCAGTCATCCTGATCCGCAGAAACAAAACACCGTACATAGGTCTCCAGGGTCTGGTTAGCCCTTTCAGTCTGACCGTTGGTCTGAGGATGAAACGCCGAGGAGAAAGACAGCTGAACACCCAATTTGGAACAAAAAATCCTCCAAAATCTGGATAGAAACTGCACACCTCTGTCAGAAACAATGTTCTCGGGAATACCATGCAAACGAACAACATGGTGGAAAAACAAAGGCACCAACTCTGCTGAAGACGGCAACTTAGATAGGGGAAACGGAAAGATACAGGGTTGATAATCTCCGAAATCTTATAAGGTCTAATAAATCTGGGCTTAAATTTAGGAGATGGAACTTTCATAGGAATATTTTTAGAGGACAACCACACCATGTCCCCCACTTTAAACCGGGGACCAACAGTCCAACGCCGGTTGGCAAATTTCTGGGCAGATTCCTGGTATTGAAACAATTTATACACTGCCTGCCCCCAAATCTGCTGCATTCTGTTTACCACCGAATCCACCCCATGACTGTCAGACGCCTCAAGCTGCCCCGAGAGCAACCTGGGGTGATACCCAAAATTGCAGAAAAATGGGGACACCAATGTGGTAGAGCTAGCTCTATTGTTAAGAGAAAATTCAGCCAAAGGCAAAAACAAAACCCATTCATTCTGATCCGCAGAAACAAAACACTGTAAATAGGTCTCCAGGGTCTGGTTAGCCCTTTCAGTCTGACCGTTGGTCTGAGGATGAAACGCCGAGGAGAAAGACAGCTGAACACCCACTTTGGAATGAAAAATCCTCCAAAATCTGGCTACAAACTGCACACCTCTGTCAGAAACAATGTTCTCGGGAATACCATGCAAACGAACAACATGGTGGAAAAACAAAGGCACCAACTCTGATGAAGACGGCAACTTAGATAGGGGAACCAAGTGAACCATCTTGGAGAATCTATCACAGATCACCCAAATCACAGTCATTTTCTGAGAGACGGGAAGCTCTGATATAAAATCCATAGAGATGTGCGTCCAAGGTCTCTTAGGTACCGGCAAAGGCAATAATAGCCCACTAGAACGTGAACAACAGGGCTTATACCTAGAACAAACTCCACACGACTGCACAAAACTACGGACATCCCGGGACAGGGAAGGCCACCAAAAAGAGTGGCTCACAAGATCCCGAGTACCAAAAATGCCAGGATGACCCGCCAAAACAGAGCAATGAACCTCAGAGACAACTCGGTCTCTCCATTGGTCTGGAACAAACAGTTTCCCCGTAGGACATCTCTCAGGTTTATCCCCCTGAAATTCCACCAGTGCCAACCGCAGATGAGGCGAAATGGCCGAGAGAGCTACACCATGATTCAGGATAGTAGACGGCTCGACAACCTCCAAAGAGTCAGCACAGAAACTCCTGGAAAGGGCATCGGCCTTAACATTCTTGGTGCCTGGCAAAAAAGAGACCACAAAATTAAACCGGGTAAAAAACAAAGCCCACCTGGCCTGCCGAGGATTCAACCTCTTGGCAGATTCCAGATAGGTAAGATTCTTGTGGTCCGTAAGCACCACAACTTGATGTCTAGCCCCCTCCAACCAATGTCTCCACTCTTCAATGCCCACGTCATAGCCAATAATTCCCGGTTCCCCACATCATAATTCCGTTCAGAAGGAGCAAACTTCCGAGAGAAAAAGACACAGGGCTTAAGTTTACCCTAAGTAGTGTCTCGTTGAGACAGAACAGCTCCTGCTCCGATCTCTGAGGCATCAATCTCAACCTGAAATGGGCGAGACACATCAGGTTGCTGCAGGATTGGGGCAGAAGTGAATCGCCTTTTAACCCCTTCACGACCATGGACGGAAAGATCCGTCCTTGTGCCCTGGGCCTTAACGACCAAGGACGGATCTTTCCGTCATGGCGTAATCGCGGCACCGGAGCCTCCGGTGACTGTGAAAAGTTAGGATAAACCGCAGATTCGGGGAGGAGGGGACCTGTACCTGACTTCAGGAAGGGTGGTGCCTCCTCCCCGGACCTACGGAGGCTGTGATTGGCTGACGAACGTCGCTCAACCAATCACAGCCACTGTAATGTTCCAGCCACTTAAAGTGACTGAAACATTGAAATCCAGCCCTGGCCAGTGCAGCTATAGCACTGGCCATTGGCTGGAGCTGAGTAACCTCACTGGATCACCCTCCCCCAGCTCCAGTAGCTCTGATTGGAGAGATCGGCCTTGTGACCGATTTCTCCAATCACAGTGGACCTGTTGCCGGTGACCGCCCCCGTCATCGTCCCTGCAGCACGCCAGCACAGTGAGTGTACACAGTGCAATGGCAGGGCGACAAGCTCCGGTCCCATGCTGTTATGAGACCGGAGCATGGGACCCGGAAGTTGCCGCGCTGCCATTGCACTGTATGAAACCGGCCTCCCGATCCGCCGCCGCGATCTGCCACCCGCATCCCCACCCCTCGTATCTGCTGCCCGCACCCTCACCCCCACACCTCTCGATCCGCCGCCGCTGCTGCCCTCCGCCGCGATCTGCCACCCGCACCCCCACCCCTCGTATCTGCTGCCCGCACACTCACCCCCATACCTCCCGATCCACCGCCGTTGCTGCCCTCCGCCACAATCTGCCACCTGCACCCCCACCCCTCGTATCTGCTGCCCGCACACTCACCCCCACACCTCCCGATCCGCCGCCGCTGCTGCCCTCCGCCGCGATCTGCCACCCGCACCCCCACCCCTCGTATCTGCTGCCCGCACACTCACCTCCACACCTCCCGATCCACCGCCGCTGCCCTCCGCCGCGATCTGACACCCGCACCCCCACCCCTCGTATCTGCTGCCCGCACACTCACCCCCACACCTCCCGATCCGCCGCCGCTGCTGCCCTCCGCCGCGATCTGCCACCCGCACCCCCACCCCTCGTATCTGCTGCCCGCACACTCACCCCCACACCTCCTGATCCGCCATCGCTGCTGCCCTCTGCCGCGATCTGCCACCCGCACCCCCACCCCTCGTATCTGCTGCCCGCACCCTCACCCCCACACCTCCCAATCCGCCGCCGCCCTCCATCTGCCACAGTGCCACCGGTCCCCCCTGATCTGCTGCCCGGCCCCTTTCTCTCGTGATCGGCTGCTCGTCCCCTCACCGCCGTGATGTGCGCTCCCTCCCCTGTCACCGCCGTGATGTGCGCTCCCTCCCCTGTCACCGCCGTGATGTGCGCTCCCTCCCCTGTCACCGCAGTGATGTGCGCTCCCTCCCCTGTCACCGCCGTGATGTGCGCTCCCTCCCCTGTCACCGCCGTGATGTGCGCTCCCTCCCCTGTCACCGCCGTGATGTGCGCTCCCTCCCCTGTCACCGCCGTGATGTGCGCTCCCTCCCCTGTCACCGCCGTGATGTGCGCTCCCTCCCCTGTCACCGCCGTGATGTGCGCTCCCTCCCCTGTCACCGCCGTGATATGCGCTCCCTCTCCTGTCACCGCCGTGATGTGCGCTCCCTCCTCTGTCACCGCCGTGATGTGCGCTCCCTCCCCTGTCACCGCTGTGATGTGCGCTCCCTCCCCTGTCACCCCCGTGATCTGTGCTCCCTCCCCTGTCACCCCGTGATCTGTGCTCCCTCACCTGTCACCCCCGTGATCTGCTGTCCGCTCTCCCTCACCTGTCACCCCCGTGATCTGTGCTCTGCTCACCTGTCTCCTCCGTGATCTGTGCTGCGCTCCCTCCCCCACCTCTCACTCTCCCCGATCTGCTGCATCCTTCATCTCCTGTGATCCAGCTGCATAGATCCATCCTGTAGGGTAACTATCCCCAATCTCACCTCCCACTCCCCTCCCCACCCATCGCCCCCTCCCCCCATCCTCTGCTGCTCCTGCATCCACTGCGCCCTCTCCCATCCGCCCCCACCCTATCCCAGCCGCCGTCTCACAATCACAGATGCTCCCTTTATATGCCGCTGCCCCCCCATCTGCTGCCGCCCCATCTGCCCCCCCCCCCCATCTGCCGCTGTTTTTTTTTTCTATGCCATGGGGGTCTAGTTTCCAAAATGGGGTCACATGTGGGGGAGCTCCACTGTTTCGGCACCTCAGGGGGTCTCCAAACAGCATGGAATACGCTAATTATCCCAGACAATTTTGCGTTTGAAACATCAAATGACGCTACTTGCCTTCCGAGCCCTGCTGTGCGCCCAAACATTTGAGTTCCACCACATATGAGGTATCTGCGTACTCAGGAGAAATTGCACAATACATTTTATGGTGCAATTTTTCCTGATACCCTTGTGAAAAAAAAGCTACCTGGTTGAAGTAACAATTTTGTGGTAAAAAAATTTTTTTTTATTTTCACAGCTCAACTCTATTAACTTTTGTGAAGCCCCCAGAGGCTCAAAGTGCTCAATAAACATCTAGATAAATTCCATGAGGGGTCTAATTTCCAAAATGGGGTCACATGTGGGGGAGCTCCACTGTTTCGGCACCTCAGGGGGTCTCCAAACGCAACATGGAATTCGCTAATTATCCCAGACAATTTTGCGTTTGAAACGTCAAATGACGCTCCTTGCCTTCCGAGCCCTGCTGTGCGCCCAAACATTTTATTTCCACCAAATACGAGGTGTCTGTGTACTCAGGAGAAATTGCACAATACATTTTATGGTGCAATTTTTCCTGATACCCTTGTGAAATAAAAAGCTACCTGGTTTAAGTAACAATTTTGTGGTAAAAAAAAATTTTTATTTTCACAGCTCAACTCTATTAACTTTTGTGAAGCCCCCAGAGGCTCAAAGTGCTCAATAAACATCTAGATAAATTCCATGAGGGGTCTAGTTTCCAAAATGGGGTCACATGTGGGGGAGCTCCACTGTTTCGGCACCTCAGGGGGTCTCCAAACGCAACATGGAATTCGCTAATTATCCCAGACAATTTTGCGTTTGAAACGTCAAATGACGCTCCTTGCCTTCCGAGCCCTGCTGTGCGCCCAAACATTTTATTTCCACCAAATACGAGGTGTCTGTGTACTCAGGAGAAATTGCACAATACATTTCATGGTGCAATTTTTCCTGATACCCTTGTGAAAAAAAAAGCTACCTGGTTGAAGTAACAATTTTGTGGTAAAAAAAATTTTTTTTATTTTCACAGCTCAACTCTATTAACTTTTGTGAAGCCCCCAGAGGCTCAAAGTGCTCAATAAACATCTAGATAAATTCCATGAGGGGTCTAGTTTCCAAAATGGGGTCACATGTGGGGGAGCTCCACCGTTTCGGCACCTCAGGGGCTCTCCAAACGCAACATGGTGCGGCTAACGATTCCAGCTAATTTTCTGTTCAAAAAAGTCAAATGGCGCTCCTTCCCTTCCGAGTCCTGCTGTGCGCCCAAACAGTGGTTTTTCGCCACATATGAGGTATCTGCGTGTTCAGTAGAAATTGCCCAACAAATTTTTGGGGTTCATTTAATCCTGCTACCCTTGTGAATATGCAATATTTGAGACTAAATTAACATTTTTGTTGCAAAAAGTAAAATGTTCATTTTTTCCTTCCACATTGCTTTAGTTACTGTGAAGCACCTGAAGGGTTAATAACCTTCTTGAATGTGGTTTTCAGTAGCCTGAGGGGTGCCGTTTTTGGAATGGTGTCACTTTTGGGTGTTCTGTGTCATGTAGACCTTTCAAAATCGCTTCAAATGTGATGTGGTCCCTAAATAAAGTGGCTTTGTAAATTTTGTTGTAAAAATGAGAAATTGCTCATAAACTTTGAACCCCTATAACTTCCTTAAATTTATTTTTTTTTCCCAAAATTGTTTTGATGTAAAGTAGGCATGTGGGAAATGTTATTTATTAATTATTTTGTGTCATATCTCTCATGGTTTTAGAGCATAAAAATTCAAAGTTTGAAAATTACAAAATTTTCAAAATTTTCGCGAAATTTCCATTTTTTCACAAAGAAATGCAAAAAATATCGGCCTAAATTTGCCACTAACATGAAGCCCAATATGTCACGAAAAAACAGTCTCAGAATCACCGGGATCCGCTGAAGCGCTCCAGAGTTATAACCTCATAAAGTGACAATGGTCAGAATTGCAAAAAATGGCCTGGTCTTTAGGGTCAAAATAGGCTTGGGACTGAAGGGGTTAAGCTCCTGGAAGGCCACAATCGCCTCTGGGGTCCAATGCTCAGCATCAGCTCCCTTCTTTGTCAAATCTGTCAGAGGTTTGACAATGGCAGAAAATTGGATATAAATTTACGGTAAAAATTAGCAAACCCCAAAAACTGCTGCAGGGATTTTGGAGAAGTCGGTTGCACCCAGTCGTAAATAGCCTGAACCTTAACCGGGTCCATTTCGATAGCGGAGGGAGACAAGATGAACCCCAAAAAGGAAATCCTTTGCACCCCAAAGAGGCACTTTGACACCTTTACGTACAGTGCATTATCCTTAAGTATATGAAAAACAGTCCGTATGTTACGGTTGCTGCGAGCACTGGAGACTAAGTCCAGATTTCTTACTACTGCACATGTGCGAGCGCTGGAGACTAAGTCCAGATTTCTTGGTACTGCACATGTGCGAGCGCTGGAGACTAAGTCCAGATTTCTTGCTACTGCACATGTGCGAGCGCCGGAGACTAAGTCCTATCTTGGAGCCATTGCACATGTGCGGGTGACATCATCGCTGACACGAGGTCACATGTCTCTGACACCTTCTATGCCGATTGGTCGCTGGTCATGTGCTTGTGATGCCTTGCTCGGTGATAGGCCAGCATGACGTCACTCCTGTCGTTCTGGCAGCGGATTGGCTCTGGTGTCCTCCATCTTGGATGAGGCACAGAGTCTATATAAGACCCTGACACACGCCGCATGGCGCTCAGTCCTCTTGGTTCATGCATAAGAGTAGACGCACTGTGCGCGTTCCTCTAGGCATTCCTCTGTCTATGCTAGGTGAGCGCTACCGGCAGGGTAGCGTTCTTATACCTTACAGCTTCGGCTGCTGTCCGTATCCTTACCTCTTAGGGGAGCGGACATAGGCAGGTGCCTGAGGCACATGGTCTGGCTGGGCCTTGTGGTTCGACTCGTAGGTGGACGTTGCCGCTAGGGTAACGTTCCTTATACTGCGTCTAGCAGTTGTTCGTATCCTCGCACACTAGGGGAGCGAACAGAGGTAGGAGCTTTGTGCGGCTTACGCTGCTGTTCGTCTCTTTTGCACCACTAGAAGAGCGGACCTAGGCAGGTGCCATATCTAGTGGTTCGTGTCCTCGCACACTAGTGGAGCGAACGCAGGTAGGAGCTTTGTGCGGCTTACGCTGCTGTTCGTCTCTTTTGCACCACTAGAAGAGCGGACCTAGGTAGGTGCCATTTCGCACACATTGCCTTTGTCTCTGTGATTATTAACAGAGATCATTCCACACACCCTCCAAGTAAGGGAGGAATTGCTTTACTTACTTATTATATCCTTCTGTGAGTTAACAGAGGTATTGCACTCTGCCATAGTCTGCAGCAGAGTCTTTGCACGGTGGACCCTGACTGTCTGATACTCCTTTAGGTTATCAGACAGCCCCCCGTAACACCGTACTTGCCCAACATGAGAGTCCCAATCATCAGAAAAAATCAAGATGTCATCCAAATAGACAATCAAAAATTTACCAATAAGGTCCCGAAAAATATCATTCATGAAGGCCTGGAAGACGGAGGGGGTATTAGTGAGCCCAAAAGGCATCACTAGGTACTCAAAATGCCCCTCAGGAGTATTAAAAGCCGTCTTCCATTCATCACCCTCCTTAATACGGATGAGATTATACGCACCCTTAAGATCCAGTTTCGTATACCATTTGGCACTCTTCATTCTAGAGAAAAGATCAGACATCAGAGGAAAAGGGTACTGATATTTGATCGTAATTTTATTAAGAAGACGGTAATCAATACAAGGTCTCAACGACCCATCTTTCATAGCAACAAAGAAAAAGCCAGCACCCAAAGGAGAAGAAGAGGGCCGAATGTGCCCCTTCTCCAATGATTCCCTGATGTATGACCGCATGGCATCATGTTCGGGCACAGACAAGTTGAAAATCCGCCCCTTGGGAAATTTACAACCCAGAACCAGCTCAATGGCACAGTCACAGTCCCGGTGTGGGGGCAGAGAATCAGATTCCTGGTCATTAAATACATCACGGAAATCAGACAAGAAGGCCGGAACATCAACTACATGAGCAGACGTGGACGACACGGAAAGGTCCTGATGCACACCTTGACAACCCCAACTAGCTACGGAAAAGGATCTCCAGGCAAGATCTGGATTATGGGTCTGCAACCACAGAAATCCCAGTACCAAGGTATCCTGTAGATTATGCAATACTAAAAATTTACAAGTTTCCTGATGCGCTGGTGCAACTCTCATAGGCACCTGGGTCCAAAATTGGGGTTTATTATCTGCCAAAGGGGTAGCATCAATGCCCCTTAAAGGAATAGGAGTTTGCAAAGGAACCATGGGGAAACCACAATCCCTAGCAAACCCAAAATCCATCAAATTGAGCGCTGCCCCTGAGTCCACAAAGGCCAATGCAGAAAAGGAAGACAATGAGCAAATTAATGTGACAGACAAAAGAAACTTTGGTTGCAGAAGAACCAACAGTAACAGAAGTAGCCAATCTCCTTTCACGTTTAGGGCAGACAGAGATATTATGAGAAGCGTCTCCACAATAGCAGCACAATCTATTCTTCCGTCTGAACACCTGCCGACTAGCATTAGAAAAGACCCTATCACACTCCATAGGCTCCAAAGGTTGTTCCACAGACACAAAACCAGCAGGTATCTTCCTGGGCTCACTTAACCGCCTATCAATCTGAATGGCTAAGGTCATAGAGGCATCAAGACCAGAAGGGACGGGGAATCCCACCATTACATCCTTCACAGTATCAGCAATACCCTTCTGAAAAGAGCCGCAAGCGCATCATCATTCCATTTGGTAAGGACCGCCCAATTTCGAAATTTCAGAAAAAAGTTTCTGCAGAATCCAGACCCTGAGTTAAGGAGAACAAGGCCTTCTCTGCTTGGTCCACAATATTGGGTTCGTCATATAATAGTCCCAAGGCCTGAAAAAAGGAATCCATATCACTGAGAATTGGATCATGAGACGCCAAAGAGGAGGCCCAGTCCTGAGGGTCACCACGCAGCAGGGAGATGATAATCTTGACGTGCTGTACGGAATTCCCTGAGGACTTAGGGCGCAGGTCAAAAAATAATTTATAATTATTTTTGAAGCTCAAAAATCTCAACCTCTCTCCAAAAAAAAATTCAGGAATGGGAATCTTAAGGCTTCTTTACATGTTGCAATTTCGCATACAATATCGTATGCGATTTGCAATGCCCCCATCGTATGTGTGGCACGTTCAATTTGTTGAATGTGCCGCACAAACGATCAACCCCCGTCACACGTACTTACCCGTCCATACGACCTCGATGTGGGCGGCGAACGTCCACTTCCTGAAGTGGGAGGGACGTTCGGCATCACATCGACGTCACGCGGCAGCCGGCCAATAGAAGCAGAGGGGCGGAGCTGAGCGGGACGTAAACATCCCGCCAACCTCTTTCCTTCCGCATTACCGGTCAGGAGCTGCTGGACGCAGGTAAGATCTGTTCATCGTTCCCAGGGTGTCACACACTGCGATGTGTGCTACCCCGGGTACGATGAACAATCTGACATTCAATTCATGAGGAATGAACGACGTGCGTGCGATGAACGTTTAACCGTTCAATCGCAATCGCACGTAACTGTTACACACTGCAATGTACCTTACAATGCCGAATGTGCGTCACTTACGACGTGACCCCGCCAACACATTGTAAGATACATTGCAGTGTGTAAAGCAGGCTTTAGGCTCTGCAAGGGGAGTCTCTGCAAGATAAGACTCTATACGATGAACCTTAGCATCAAGATGAGCAACACGCTCACCCAATTCATCCATGCTAGAAAAAAGAAATCTTCCACGGAACCCAAAGAAAAAGAGGAAAAACACCAAAAAAAAAAAATCTTTCAGCAGACTTTTTTTTTTTCCCTTCTTAAGAGTACCCTTTAAATTTGTTGGTCGGAAGTACTGTTATGATCCGGAACCATGTAAGACCACCATAAATCATTGGTAAAAGGTGACAAGAGTATTGGCAGCTAATCTGGCCGCCATCTCCTTACTAACCATCAACACTAGAATTAGCTGAGGGGTGAACTAACATCCTGTGCACCACAAACCCAGCCGGAGAACTAGCTATCCTAAAGGAAGGAAAGATGAATGACTCTCTGTCTCAGAAAATAGATAAAGAATAGCAAGCCCCCCACATTCAAAGACTGCGGTGATATAGGAAAACACAATACACAGATAGATGATAGGATTAGCAAAAGGTGAAGCCCTACTAACTAAATAGGACAGGATAGGAAAGGGACTGATGGTGGCCAGAGAATAACCCTACAAAATTCCAAAAACCTAATAGTACAAAAAGCCCTTAGATCACTAGATCTGAACTCCGTCCTATACCAGGCGCTCTTGTCATACCAATGAACAGAAAGCAGTAACCATTACAAATTCAAGAAGCAACAAACACATGGACTTATAGGAGCAATACTCCAAACATAGCTGCAGGGAGCTTCCCAGCTAAGCAACTGAGAGGGAAGATCCCTGCATGCAAATAAACTGAAAACAACCACAGCAGATGACAAACTCAGATAAGAGCAAAAAGAACCAAACAACAAATAAAGAGCCAAGCACTTATCTGGGGTAGATGTGGTCTGGAGCAGGAAGAAGCAGGCTGGTGAACAAAGAACAACTGACATTTGGCATAGCCTGCTAGCAGACCAGGGTTTAAATAGGCAGAGAGTTAGCAATGGAAACGCCCATTGCTCAACACACCTGGTCTATGTCCAAACCATTCCTGGCCACAAGAGGGAGCCTCACAGCAGCAAAAGCATAACTGACATTCACAACAGCACCCACTAGATGCAGCCTAGGTATTCTGTGGACCTGCACATCTGAACTTGGTACTTGTCCAACACTACACTACACTGAAGTAAGATTGAATTTGTCCTCTTTTTCTAGAGACTGACTCCTCCCTTTGTGGACTATTCCCATGGCTTAACTATTGCTTGCCCTATAGTCACTAGATGAATAAGCTTCCTATCTTACTTAACTTTTCATCTTATGCTGGCACTCCCTGTAACTATTTTATACATTACTGTGCCCACACATATTTTAGCACTAGAGTGTGCTGTCTCTTTTTTGTTGCTGTGTTTCTTGTTCAGTTTTCACCTGTTCACGTTGGAAAGATAGGATGTACCATCAGTCTTTTTCTTAAATTACAGGGTCATGCCATCTGATGGAGAACTTCTGCTCTTCAGCCTTAGGCTAATTTAATTCTCCATTTGCAAGTTTCTATCAGCCCATAAATTGTAGTTTTTCTGTAACCCGAAGAGAGGCATTAGTTTTTTATATGAACCCAACAAAAAGAGGTTGCCTTGCCGTTGGCTGTTGGGCTCACATAAAACTGGCCATTGTAATGTGCTAAGTATCTCAATTTTTGCATGTTTTTTACAGCAGTAATGCATATCTATATTCTCATATTCATTGTTCCACATATCTTAGTGCTATAGAGTGCAAATGTCTCCTTTTTGATGCTATTTTCATGTTCAGTTTGCACCTGTTCACACTGGAAAGGTAGAAAGTGCCATCAGTCTTTTTTTTAAATTACAGAGTCATGCCTTCTAATTGAGCACTCCTGCTCTTCATCCTTAGGTTATTTTAATTCTCAATTTGCAGGTTTCTTTCCGCCCATACATTGTAGTTTTTTTTAACACAAAGAGAGACATTAGTTTTATAGGGACCCAACAAAAAAGAGGTGGCCTTGCTGCTGGCTGTTGGGCTCACTTGCCATTTTTGTGTAATAAGTATATCAATCTCAATTTGTACATGTTTTTGATGTTTATATTCCCATAATTATTGTTCCACATATCTTAGTGCTATAGAGTGCAACTGTCTCCTTTTTGTCGCTATATTACTTTGCCCTACATAACATTTCTATACCTTATATACACAGTTTGTTACTATCTTAAGTGCTATGTAGCACATTATCTTGCACTGACATTATCAGCTCTGCTACATCTTATGATACTCTTCACCACCATATACTTAAAAACATCACATTATAAAGATAGATGCATAACACAGTTAACATTACGATGCAGTTGCGGTTTTCAGATGCAGGAACATAGGAGCATAGGTCATCCACCCTCTTACACCCCACTTAATCCTGTAAAGGAAGATCAGACTAACAATGGTCCAATTTATAGAGTTGGAGTGATATGATTCTATGTTTTGTCATATCACAATTGGTATTAAAAAATAGAAATCTTGCAATTTCAAGATTAGCTACCTGGCTATACAAGACTCATACTTCGTTTTTCAGAAATCTCATTATCGTCGCGGACAGAATTACAATGATAATTGCAATGACTGCTAACACCTCTATACACAGCTGATAACTCAGGATCCACCATTCACAATAAGTGATTTCAGAGACAATTCTGCTCTCCTTCCATCACAATGACCTTTGCCCACACTCATTAGATGCTGCAATGCAAAAGATAGGGCTACAGTCTGACTATTGCTGCAAATGTCCATAAGCCTTACCTTTAAAAAAAGAATCAGGAAATATGAGTCTAGAAAAGCCCCCGTAGCCAGTGTGAAAATTGTAATATTTTTATTTTTAAAAAAATACAGATTGACATAAAAAATTGCAAATTCTTTTTTAAAAAAGATATATAACACAAAAAACTGATTTAGACAACAGCTCATTTTATGATGGCACATTCCTTTAAGCGAGCTGTATTATAGCACAGGGCTTGATATCCAGTTTTTTTGGATCCAGAAAGAAAATTTGCCTAGCTATACTACAGTATAGTATACACTCCCTGACAGAAGTTCTGTCACTTATCCATGTTATGTTAATAAAACCTTATAACCTGACTTTCAATTCATCCATTGGTTTTATAAATTACTCTTTTGAAAGATGAAACCCTCCCAAATTTGGTTTAGGTTATGAAAATAAAGTTTCTGCAAAGCTGAAATATTGATCATTTAATGAACACAGAAAGGTCAGATTTTGGCAAGACAAATGTTTTGCCGCCCACAGAAAGTAATGTGAAATTCAAACAAATAATTAACTTCTAATACAAAGATATGTTGCATAACATTGGTGAATGAAGTTGTGGTGCTATTAGAGCCATATTTAATATTTTGTGTGACTTCCATGAGCTTGAAGGACTGCATTTATGCCGTTCAACAATGATTCATACAATTTATTGATGAAATTATCAGGAATAGCAAAGAATGCAGTCTTACATGCCTCCCAGAGTTCCTCTAGATTATTTGGCTTTGTCTTCCAAGTTACCTCTTTCATCCTACCCCAAACATGCTCAATGATGTTCATGTCTGGTGATTGGGCTGGCCAGTCTTGGAGCACCTTGATCTTCTTTGCCAGGAGGAACTTTGCCATAGAGATGGATGTATGAAATGGAGCACCATCCTGCTGCAGAATTTGATCCCTTTATTAATTGGGAATGTAAGAGGTAGCTAATACTTCTTGATATTTTAAGCCTTTGATATTGCCTTCCACCTTGCAAATATTTTGCACACCCCCATACTGAATGTAATTCCAGACTATGATCTTTCCACCACCAAATGTAACTGTTTTCTGGGCGTATTTTGGATCCATATGGGCTGCAGTAGGTCTCCTGCAGAATTTGCAGTGGCTGTGGTGTAATTCAACTAAAGATTCATCAGAGAAATGCACCTTCTGCCACTTTTCCAGCATCCATCTGTTTAGCAGGCTGTGGGACTTGACGAATTGCACACGGTTTTTCAATTGCCTTTTGTTTGGTGCTGGCTTCTGGGCACTGATTCCACCATGGAGGCCATTTCGAGACAGAATCCTACAAACTGTTCTGGTTGACAAAGGGACTTGAGGTGACCAGGCCTTTTGGAGCTCTGCAGCAGTGGAACAGGGGCTGGCTTTGGATTTTCTAATCAACAAACGTTCCACCTGAGCAGTTGTTTTGTGGTGTCTGCCGGACCTGTGCTTGTCAAAAACATCTCCAGTCTCTTCAAATCTTTTTTTAATTCTTTGTACTTGACGCTGAGACACATTAAAGGTGCCAGCCACTCTTGCAGTGGATCTGGTCTTTAGCCTCTTGATAATCAAGGCTTTGGTTGCAGGGTGGATTTTTGGCATGTTGTCAGAGGTCAAGTTGCAGTTCAAGTGAAGGTCTGGGGTGCTAGGTTTCTTTTTATGCACACCCACTAATTAAGTAATTATTTAGTGAGCACAGGTGAGGATGTAAACTAGGATTGGGTGTATTATATGACAAGGCGACAAAACCTTTGTCTTGCCAAAATCTGACCTTTCTATATTCATTAAATGATCAATATTTCAGCTTTGCAGCAACTTTATTTTCATAACCTAAACCAAATTTGGGTGGATTTCAGCTTTCAAAAGAGTAATTTATAAAACCAATGGATGTATTTAAAGTCAGGTTCTAAGCTTTTATTTACACAACATGGATAAGCGACAGAACTTCTGTCAGGGACTGTATAGAATTTATTATAGTACAACTAGGGAGATGTTTTCACTACAGCTTCATGCGGATTTTAACCCAGTTTTTCGAGGCTCCTGATAGCATGTTGCACTTCTTAGGCTTGGTTTACAAAGAATTTGCCACTGTGCTCAGTGGCTCTGTTGGGATTTATGTCTGAACTCCTGCAGAATGGAATTCGGTCGTATGCATTGATTGCGCAATTGACTATAATGATGCAGACATTTACTCTATCAAGCATCATTTTCTGATGTCTACGCCTATTGGAGATGAATAGCAAGACATTGTTGACTATGTCTTGCCGCACGCCTCTCAGATGAGGTAGCAAAAATCTGGTGACATATTCCCTTTAACAGGATATGGGAAAATAAGGATAGATGACAAGGTGGCACAGAGTTATAGTTATAGCATATCACAAAAGTGAGTGCATCCCTCACATTTTTGTAAATATTTTATTATTGTCATGCCCCGACCCACGGGTCCAACCCCTACTGGCTCTGTATGGTCTGCCCATCATGCTGTCCTTCCTTCCATACAGGGTACTCACTTGGATTGTAGTACTGGATCCTCTACCAGCTTTCTGCCTGTCATCTGCTCATCCAGAAACATGCGTGCACTGAACAGGTCTTCCAGGACCTTCCTTAGGCGTTGCCCGCTGCATCCTGCTGTGATTTAAAGGGCCAGTATTCCTTAACTTGGAAGTGCTTGTCAGCCTATTGCAGAGAGGCAATGGCTATATAAGGCATCCTCCCCTTCTGGGAGGTGCCTGAGCAACGTCTTCCTGTACCTTAGTGTGGCGTTGCTTCTCGTCAGGTTCCTGTTCTTAATCTCTGTACCTTTCCACTACTCAGAGCCGGCCATGCCTGTCTGCTACTCCAGTCCTTATGTGGGTTCCTGCGCTCCACTGAGTCCATACCTGTCTTGCCGTGACCACTCCTCTTCAGCTCATTGGATAGGATCAAGCTCTGACAGAGGAGGTCTTTACTGAGTCACCTGTGTCAACATTCTTCCTACTACTGGATCTAGGTTGGCTAAGTGTTACTGTGAGGCCCGGGAATTTTCTCTCTGCGCCGCCTCGGGGGCTCGGCTGCAACCGCCGAGCCGCTCGGATCCGTGCTTGTCGGGTTCTCTTTGTGGTCGCTCGAGCCTCTCACGGACCCAGGGGGCAGGGGGAATCCCGTCGCCTTCCAGAGAAAAGAGGGGGGTTTGGGTGGGTGTTTTGCTTTTGGGGTTAAAGTTCGTGACGCCACCCATGGGGCTGTGGTGAATTAGATGGACACCACCGCCGCCGTTGACTTGGCTCCCGGGGATGGTGTCGCGCAGCTTTGATGTTAACCCCTCCATGGGTAGGGGCGTGTGTGGGTCCCGGGGCCCGAGGGGGGTCGCTGGTTTTGGCGATGGTGCTGGTGCAGGGCAGTGCAGGTGCGGTGCGGCGTGGCGCTCGGCCCAAGGGCACTGGTGTACTCACTCCGACAAATGCACGGGAGTCTCTGGTAAGCCAAACAAGATGGTGGACGGTGTCCGAGGCCGGCTGCGTTGTTCCCCCTTACTCCGGGTTGGTGGTTTCCGCCTTTCTCCTGCACCTGTGTTGTGTATGTAACTGCCTACGCTTCAGCGACGGTAGTTCACTCCCCAGCGGTGTGTGTGTGCTGGGGAACCCGTTTGCCTGCAGACGCTGGCCCTTTGGATCTCTATCTGTGGTGGTAGCTCTCTATCCCGAATCGTGGGGCTGTTGTCTTCAATCAGGCCTTGTGTAGGAGTGAACCCCTGAGGTCCAAGCCGCAATCAGTTAATTCGACTAAAAGGTGGCTACTAGCCTAGTCGGGGTCTGAGTACCCTTCCTGGTGCTCCAGTATCCAGTTGGTTCCCCGGTTCGGTTCCGGTGGGCCATTACCCTGTCCCGATCCCTTACGGTTCCACCGGTCATCTTCCCGGTCTCCTGCAGGTGGCCACCACCATCTGCCTCCTGGCCAAAGGGGTGTCCGGGCTCCAACCTGAACCCCCTGTCAGTTCTGTCACTTCTCACTCTCCCTACTCCTCTCCTTCCTCTCCCTTCCACTCTCTCCACAGACTGTCTGTTGTGTTTTTCCCGCCTCAGGCCATCAGAACTCCTGGGTGGGCGGGGCCAAATGTCTGGCTCCGCCCCACCTGTTGTGAACCTCAGAACCTGAGGGGGGGTGACTCAGAGTTTTAAGGGTGGCTGCTGTGACCCTGTTTAGGGGGGGTGTTGTATGGGGGACTATCTGTGACCCCTGGCTAGTCCAGGGCGTCACATTACCATCTACCCCCAGTTTGGACCGAACTTTATTGGTGCTCCGGTCGTTCCTGCTGTGCATTGCTACTCTGCCATACCTATGGGTATTAGGACTGTTCCTGTGCTGACTGTACCTGCACTCTGGACTCTACTCTAGGACCTTTTGTTGTTTGGCGCTGGTCGCGCTTAGATCATTAAAGTCCTTTCCTTCCCTTAAGCTTTGTCCGAGTCTGTCTCTGGAGTCAGCTGCCACAGTCCTCTCTGGTCCTGTGGGTTCATTATCATGCTCTCCCATGCGTAGCGCAACAATTATGTCTTTTCATGGGACAACACTGAAGATATGACATTAATGGCTGTGTGTTGAGTTATTTAGAGAGCACACCAGATTAACACTTTGATACATGCTGTACACTGGCTACTGTACATTTTATCAAAGTGTCATATCTTCAGTGTTGTCCCATGAAAAGATATTATAGAATATTTACAAAAATGTGAGGGGTGCACTCACTTTTGTGATATACTGTACATCCCAAGAATAGAGATGCCTAAGTTGGGAGATACAATACCCTATATCAATTTCTTCTAAGAACTCTCTGTAGCAAAGAACAAAATAAAAAAAAACATACCCCCAGCAGAAGTGCCGTTTGGGCAATGATCACATGAGATTGTTAAGTCACGTGAGTGCTATGGCCAATCAGTGGTGGCTGATTAGCTGCATTCTTTCAGGAATCTGAGTGGAAATCAATTCTAATAGAAAAATAAAGGCTATAGATTATCTGTGGAAAATTATTGGCTGAAGTAATCACATGACATAACAGAGTAATCAGATAAGCAGAAATGTGCCAGTCGATGAGGTAATCATTACAGGAAACCTTTAATGTCTCCCACCTTTTTTTTACTTTCCCGCTGGAGTGGTGCTTTAAATCGAATTCCCTTGAACCTGGTGTTATACTCACCTTCCGGCAGCTTTACACTTTTTCAGCGTCGCTCAGATTCCACGACGCCATCTTGTACCTGTAATTTTTGAGTGGCTGGAAGTCAGAAGTTCTGTCCCAAACACTCAATACAAGTCTATTACAGCCAGAACAAGGCCAGAACTAGGCTCTCATAGAGTTGTATTAAGTTGTGACCTCCAACTTAATCCATGAAACACTGGGGATGCAAGCAGGTCACAAATCACAGGAGACCAACCGGAGTGATGCTGGAAAAAGATGAAGACACCGGAGGGTGAGTATATTACAGAGGACAGGGGACTTATATTTAAAGCACAACTCGAGCAGTAAAATAAAAAAATCCACAAGAGTGGTGCTTTCAGTAACTACCAGTTTTCAGTCATAGTGGTGTGCTCAGAGAGGCTTCAGTCACTGTTTATTACACAGTAAGCGGTGGCTGTAAGCACACCCCAACAGTTTGATTGACAGCTCACTCTGCAGCGCATATGGACACACCTCTATGACTAAAAACTGGTGGCTCCCAGGATAAATCAAGTTTATTTTCTCCCCAGAACTGCGCTATCAGTAAAGTAGCTGGATAGTTCTTGAATGCTATTACCCTGCAGATTAACCCTATATCAGCAGTTAAATAGCATTTGTGGAGATGACAAGTTCCTTTTAAGTTTTTTATTTTGTTCTGTGATGCAGAGTGTCGAGGGCGGGGGCCAGCGTCCACGTCGCGGGGGCTACTCGGGGAGATCGCGCCCGGATCCGGTGCCTTCTCCTCGGTGGCTCGAGCGGGGCCGGACCCGAAGCTCGAGCAGCACTCCTCGCCCACGAGTGAAAAAGGGATTTGGGATTGGTTTTAGAGTTCGTGACGCCACCCACGGGTTGTGGTGATGGTGGGCACCACCGCTATTGGTGACGGTGTTCCCGGGAGTGATGGCAGGGAGCAGCTAGGTGTTGACCCCTCCATGGGTAGGGGCTGTTGGTCCCGGGGCCCGGTGACTGATTGCTTTCCCGCAGGATGGAGCTCGCAGGGTGAAGGGTCGCGGTGCAGCGCGGCATGGTGCCGGATGGCACTGGTGTACTCACTCAGAAACAGGTGGACAGAGTCTCTGGTAAACCAAACGGCTGGATGGACCGAGCCCGCAGCCGGCTGCAGTGTTTCCCCGGATGGGTTGATGGTGGCTGTCGTTTCCCTTGCACCTGTGTTTGTATGTTGACTCCAATGCCTGGGCACCGGTAGTCCGCTCCCCGACGTATATGTGCCGGAGGAGCCCTTTGCCCACAGACACTGGCCCTTTGGACCTCTGGCCCTTGGCGGTGGCACTTATCCGAACTGGTTGGGCTGTTGCCTTCAATCGGGACTTGGGTGGGAATAAACTCCTGAGGTCCAGACGGCAATCAGAGAATTTGACTAGAGGTTGGCTTTAAGCTTAGTCGGGGTCTGAGTACCCTGCTTAGTGCTTGGCTCCAATCGGCTCCCCGGTTCGGTACCGGCGGGCCACCGCCCGACCCCGGTCCTACGGTTCCGCTGACCTTCGCCAACTCCTGCAGATGGCCACCACCGTCTGCCAACCTTGCTGAAAGTGCCCGGGCTCTGACCCAGACACACACAGTTCTCACTCCTTACTCCTGCCCAGGACTGGACTCTTTGACCACCACTGGACTAACTGACTATGTTTTCCCGCCTCCAGGCTGTGAACTCCTCAGTGGGCGGGGTCAACCACCTGGCTCCGCCCCACCTGGTGTGGACATTAACCCTGGAGGGTGGCAACAAGAATTTAAAGTTTGACTGGTGTGACCTGTCCAGGGAAGGGGGTGTATGGTGTTGTGTAGTGACCTGTGACCCCTGGGGTCCAGGGTGTCACACAGAGCTAGCAAGAAGGGATAGTCAAGTGTTGAACAACACTATTGGGAGGTTAAGACATGTAGGATGAATCAAGAAGAGTTTCATCCTCCCCGCTTATAATTTTTATTACCCTAATGAGTAGTCACTGCATGTCTGCACATGGTGATGGAGGAGGTAAGTCTGCCCTTTTTTCTCAAGGCAAATAAAGGAAAAGGCTGTGGAAAAACAAGCGCAAATAGGGTCTTACCCCAATATGTGTGGGGTGGGGAGGGGGGAGTAATAATACTCACCAATTGTAGTTGTGAAAGTCACAACTACTATAATCGCATATACAGATGGATCCAGGGCTGCAGCCACCCAAACGGCAGATAACAGAGAGAGATGGAGAAAGGTGTTTAAATGCCGCACCAAAGGATCACTTGTTCAGAAGTTCAGATCAATGTCACTTTATTTTCATATAGGTCTATGCGTTTCAGGAGCACCTGCCCCCTTCCTCAGGACCGTCAGGTATAGTAATAACATCAAATCTCAACCGCCAACCGCTTGGCTCCACCCCACCTGGTGTGGACATCAACCCTGCAGGGTGGCAACAAGAATTTAAAGTTTAAACAAAAAGCAGCACCAAATGTGCACTACAGCACTAAACATTCCAAACTGTACTTATTTTAAAAATTTTGAGATTTTTGGCAAAAAATTGCAATTTCTTGAGCTGCTTCGCCACGTCACGGCAAATCTCATTTGAAGCAGTCCTACACTAAAATATTTTTATAAAATGTGCCATACGGCCTCACATATGAATAGTAGAACTGCTCTTAGCAGCACTCACCTGGTCTATTACAATCCCGTACCCATGACTGAGTCATGGCTGTGGGCGGGACAGGTCCAAGCAAATGCTGCATGAAGTAAATAGCCTGTGGACAAAGCCTGATGACTTAATGTGAACAGTCACCAACCGCCAAAATCTAGACAGATGGAATACATCCCAAATTGGGGTGCAAAGCAAGGTGGAGGTCAACCACCGACCAATTCAATGAAGAAAAAACAAAAAGCAGCACCAAATGTGCACTACAGCACTAAACATTCCAAACTGTACTTATTTTAAAAATTTTGAGATTTTTGGCAAAAAATTGCAATTTCTTGAGCTGCTTCGCCACGTCACGGCAAATCTCATTTGAAGCAGTCCTACACTAAAATATTTTTATAAAATGTGCCATACGGCCTCACATATGAATAGTAGAACTGCTCTTAGCAGCACTCACCTGGTCTATTACAATCCCGTACCCATGACTGAGTCATGGCTGTGGGCGGGACAGGTCCAAGCAAATGCTGCATGAAGTAAATAGCCTGTGGACAAAGCCTGATGACTTAATGTGAACAGTCACCAACCGCCAAAATCTAGACAGATGGAATACATCCCAAATTGGGGTGCAAAGCAAGGTGGAGGTCAACCACCGACCAATTCAATGAAGAAAAAACAAAAAGCAGCACCAAATGTGCACTACAGCACTAAACATTCCAAACTGTACTTATTTTAAAAATTTTGAGATTTTTGGCAAAAAATTGCAATTTCTTGAGCTGCTTCGCCACGTCACGGCAAATCTCATTTGAAGCAGTCCTACACTAAAATATTTTTATAAAATGTGCCATACGGCCTCACATATGAATAGTAGAACTGCTCTTAGCAGCACTCACCTGGTCTATTACAATCCCGTACCCATGACTGAGTCATGGCTGTGGGCGCGACAGGTCCAAGCAAATGCTGCATGAAGTAAATAGCCTGTGGACAAAGCCTGATGACTTAATGTGAACAGTCACCAACCGCCAAAATCTAGACAGATGGAATACATCCCAAATTGGGGTGCAAAGCAAGGTGGAGGTCAACCACCGACCAATTCAATGAAGAAAAAACAAAAAGCAGCACCAAATGTGCACTACAGCACTAAACATTCCAAACTGTACTTATTTTAAAAATTTTGAGATTTTTGGCAAAAAATTGCAATTTCTTGAGCTGCTTCGCCACGTCACGGCAAATCTCATTTGAAGCAGTCCTACACTAAAATATTTTTATAAAATGTGCCATACGGCCTCACATATGAATAGTAGAACTGCTCTTAGCAGCACTCACCTGGTCTATTACAATCCCGTACCCATGACTGAGTCATGGCTGTGGGCGGGACAGGTCCAAGCAAATGCTGCATGAAGTAAATAGCCTGTGGACAAAGCCTGATGACTTAATGTGAACAGTCACCAACCGCCAAAATCTAGACAGATGGAATACATCCCAAATTGGGGTGCAAAGCAAGGTGGAGGTCAACCACCGACAAATTCAATGAAGAAAAAACAAAGGTGAGTGCTGCTATGAGCAGTTCTACTATTCATATGTGAGGCCGTATGGCACATTTAATAAAAATATTTTAGTGTAGGACTGCTTCAAATGAGATTTGCCGTGACGTGGCGAAGCAGCTCAAGAAATTGCAATTTTTTGCCAAAAATCTCAAAATTTTTAAAATAAGTACAGTTTGGAATGTTTAGTGCTGTAGTGCACATTTGGTGCTGCTTTTTGTTTTTTCTTCATTGAATTGGTCGGTGGTTGACCTCCACCTTGCTTTGCGCCCCAATTTGGGATGTATTCCATCTGTCTAGATTTTGGCGGTTGGTGACTGTTCACATTAAGTCATCAGGCTTTGTCCACAGGCTATTTACTTCATGCAGCATTTGCTTGGACCTGTCCCGCCCACAGCCATGACTCAGTCATGGGTACGGGATTGAAATAGACCAGGTGAGTGCTGCTAAGAGCAGTTCTACTATTCATATGTGAGGCCGTATGGCACATTTTATAAAAATATTTTAGTGTAGGACTGCTTCAAATGAGATTTGCCGTGACGTGGCGAAGCAGCTCAAGAAATTGCAATTTTTTGCCAAAAATCTCAAAATTTTTAAAATAAGTACAGTTTGGAATGTTTAGTGCTGTAGTGCACATTTGGTGCTGCTTTTTGTTTTTTCTTCATTGAATTGGTCGGTGGTTGACCTCCACCTTGCTTTGCGCCCCAATTTGGGATGTATTCCATCTGTCTAGATTTTGGCGGTTGGTGACTGTTCACATTAAGTCATCAGGCTTTGTCCACAGGCTATTTACTTCATGCAGCATTTGCTTGGACCTGTCCCGCCCACAGCCATGACTCAGTCATGGGTACGGGATTGAAATAGACCAGGTGAGTGCTGCTAAGAGCAGTTCTACTATTCATATGTGAGGCCGTATGGCACATTTTATAAAAATATTTTAGTGTAGGACTGCTTCAAATGAGATTTGCCGTGACGTGGCGAAGCAGCTCAAGAAATTGCAATTTTTTGCCAAAAATCTCAAAATTTTTAAAATAAGTACAGTTTGGAATGTTTAGTGCTGTAGTGCACATTTGGTGCTGCTTTTTGTTTTTTCTTCATTGAATTGGTCGGTGGTTGACCTCCACCTTGCTTTGCGCCCCAATTTGGGATGTATTCCATCTGTCTAGATTTTGGCGGTTGGTGACTGTTCACATTAAGTCATCAGGCTTTGTCCACAGGCTATTTACTTCATGCAGCATTTGCTTGGACCTGTCCCGCCCACAGCCATGACTCAGTCATGGGTACGGGATTGAAATAGACCAGGTGAGTGCTGCTAAGAGCAGTTCTACTATTCATATGTGAGGCCGTATGGCACATTTTATAAAAATATTTTAGTGTAGGACTGCTTCAAATGAGATTTGCCGTGACGTGGCGAAGCAGCTCAAGAAATTGCAATTTTTTGCCAAAAATCTCAAAATTTTTAAAATAAGTACAGTTTGGAATGTTTAGTGCTGTAGTGCACATTTGGTGCTGCTTTTTGTTTTTTCTTCATTGAATTGGTCGGTGGTTGACCTCCACCTTGCTTTGCGCCCCAATTTGGGATGTATTCCATCTGTCTAGATTTTGGCGGTTGGTGACTGTTCACATTAAGTCATCAGGCTTTGTCCACAGGCTATTTACTTCATGCAGCATTTGCTTGGACCTGTCCCGCCCACAGCCATGACTCAGTCATGGGTACGGGATTGAAATAGACCAGGTGAGTGCTGCTAAGAGCAGTTCTACTATTCATATGTGAGGCCGTATGGCACATTTTATAAAAATATTTTAGTGTAGGACTGCTTCAAATGAGATTTGCCGTGACGTGGCGAAGCAGCTCAAGAAATTGCAATTTTTTGCCAAAAATCTCAAAATTTTTAAAATAAGTACAGTTTGGAATGTTTAGTGCTGTAGTGCACATTTGGTGCTGCTTTTTGTTTTTTCTTCAAAGAATTTAAAGTTTGACTGGTGTGACCTGTCCAGGAAAGGGGGTGTATGGTGTTGTGTAGTGACCTGTGACCCCTGGAGTCCAGGGTGTCACATAGAGCTAGCAAGAAGGGATAGTCAAGTGTTGAACAACACTATTGGGAGGTTAAGACATGTAGGATAAATCAAGAAGAGTTTCATCCTCCCCGCTTATAATTTTTATTACCCTAATGAGTAGTCACTTCATGTCTGCACATGGTGACGGAGGAGGTAAGTCTGCCCTTTTTTCTCAAGGGTAATTTGTCATTTTTAGCCTGGTGGTTTGTGACTCTTGATGTACTTATTAGAGATGAGCGAACCGGTTGCAGTTCGGCTCGAGCTTGGTTCGTCGAACGGAGGTCTAGTTCGAGTTCGGTTCAGCAAACTGGTTCGGCGAACCACTCGAACCCATAGAAAATAATGGGAGGCAATCACAAACACATAATAACACCTAGAAAACACCAACAAAGGTGTCCAAAAGGTGACAAACAACTCACAACACAACACAAACACATGGGAAAGGGACAAGAACAAATTCTCATGCGAAAACAAAACAGCGTTACGAGGAAAAAGAGGACGAGACACAGCAAGGTGACTCCAATAGGAGTCTCCCTTTTTTCCAAAAATTGGGCCACACAGACACCTCCTTCAGTGGCAGCACTTGTGCCCCAGTTGTACACTTCACAGGTAGATTTGCATCAAGCACATTCAAAAATACGCTATACTTAACCGTCCCAAGCATGACACCGGGGTAGGTAGCAAAGTTTTTCCTGATCCCAGATCTGTTCATCTTGGATAATTTTTAGAAACACTGTAAGCAAGGGTTACTCCAAGCAGAGTCTCAATTTTTTCCAAAAATTGGGCCACACAGACACCCCTTCAGTGGCAGCACTTGTGCCCCAGTTGTACACTTCACAGGTAGATTTTCATCAAGCACATTCCAAATCCACAAGCATTTACTCTCCCCAGGATAACACAGGGGTTGTAAATTCCTTGTGGATCCATGACTTGTTCATTTTGATGAATGTTAGTCTATCCACATTGTCACTGGACAGACGCGTGCGCTTATTTGTCAGCACACACCCAGCAGCACTAAAGACACATTCAGAGACAACGCTGGAAGCTGGACACGACAAGATCTCCAAGGCGAAAATAGAGAGCTCTGGCCATTTTTCAAGATTTGAAGCCCAAAATGAACAAGGCTCCATTTGCAAAGTCATGGCATTGATGTTCATTTGGAGATACTCCTGTATCATCCTCTCCAGTCGTTGACTATGTGTCAGACTTGTTGTCTCTGGTGGCCTTGCAAAGGATGGTCTAAAAAAATTATGAAAAGATTCAATAAAATTGCTGTTACCAGCACCAAATATGGTGCTGCTGGTACGGGTAGACTGTTGAAGATGACGAGACCGTTCCATGTTTTTCAAGTTACAACTGGGAGATTCACTCCTTGCAGCATGGTTGTTTGGTGGAAAAGCCGAGTTAAGATCGAGTAACATCTTTTGCTGATACTCCTGCATATGTGCGTCCCTTTCTATGGCTGGAATTATGTCACAAAATTTGGACTTGTACCGGGGATCTAATAGTGTGGCAAGCCAGTAGTCATCATCACTTCTAATTTTGACAATACGAGGGTCATGTTGGAGGTAGTGCAGCAAGAAGGCACTCATGTGTCTTGAGTAGCCATGCTGACCAAGTCCACGCTGTGTTTGTGGCATAAAGGTGCTAACCGTTCTTTCTTCCTCTGACATCTCCCCCCAACCTCTTTCAACTGAAATTTGACCAAGGTCTCCCTCATCCGCTGAGTCTTCCATGTCCATGGACAGTTCGTCCTCCATTTCTTCATGTTCTCCTGCACCTTCCTCAACATTTCGCCTGCTACCATGCGCCCTTGTTGATCCCTGTCCCCCATGGTCCCATGCCTGCCGCGTTGGTGATGATGAACGTCTGGACCTTGGTGATGTTGTTGTGTCTTGCGCATATGAATCCTCCTGTAGTTCCTCCCCTTCCTGTTGTCCCACCCCATGACTCCGAAAATTGTTTAGCGTGTGCTCCAGCTTGTAAATGACTGGAATTGTCATGCTGATAATGGCATTGTCAGCGCTAAACATATTTGTCGCCATGTCGAAACTGTGCAGAAGGGTGCATAGGTCCTGGATCTGAGACCACTCTATCAGGGTGATCTGCCCCACCTCTGCATCTCGTTGGCCCAGGCTATACGTCATGCCGTATTGCACCAGTGCTCGGCGATGCTGCCACAGTCGCTGTAACATGTGGAGAGTCGAATTCCAGCGTGTCGGCACATCGCATTTCAGGCGATGAACCGGCAGGCCAAAAAACTTCTGGAGCGATGCAAGTCGCTTAGCTGCGGTGGTTGAATGGCGGAAGTGAGCAGACAGTTTTCGTGCCCTGTTCAGAAGACCATCTAGGACGGGATAGTGTGTTAAAAATTGCTGGACAACAAGGTTCAACACATGAGCCATACAAGGCACGCGTGTCACCTTGCCCCGCACCCAGGTTTGCAGCATTGTCTCACACGGCCTTACCAGGCTGCAGGTTGAGTGGAGACAACCATTTACCAAACTCAGTGTCCAGAGCTGCCCACAACTCAGACGCTGTGTGACTTTTATTTCCAAGACATTTCAAGATAAAGACCGCCTGATGCCGTTGCGCTCTGCTGCCAGCATAGTAATGAGGGGTGCGTGATTCCTTGTGCGCAGTTACAACGCTGGTGGCCTGACCAGGCAGGCTTGGGGCGGAGGTGGAGGACCCAGATGAGGTTACATAGTTACATATAGTTACATAGTTACTAAGGTTGAAAAAAGACCTAGGTCCATCTAGTTCAACCTTCCTCCACCAGTTCTACATTTGGTCACTAAGTCATTTATAACCAACAATGTTGTGTGTACTGAGGAAATCATCCAGCCCTTTTTTGAAAGCTGTTATAGTATCTGCCATTACTACCTCTTGTGATAGGGTATTCCACAGTCTGACTGCTCTAACTGTAAAGAACCCTTTCCTGTTTAGCTGCCGGAATCGCTTTTCTTTCACTCGCAGTGAGTGCCCCCTGGTCCTTAGTATTGTCTTTGGAAGAAATAAGTCATGTGCCAGTTGATGAGGCAGAAGCAGTGGAGGAACTTGTACAGACAGAGGATTGACGCCCAAGTCGTGGGGACGGCAGGACTTGTGCAGCAGACCCTTCACCATCTATCAGCATAGTTACCCAGTGCCCAGTCAGCGACATCTAACATCCTTGTCAATGCTTACTGGTCCAAGTATCTGTGGTGAAATGCACCCGTTCAGACACAGAGTTTCTCAAGGAAGCGGTGATGTGTGCGACATGCTGGTGTAGAGAAGTAGTGGCGACTGGGCATCTGGTACTGGGGCACAGCGACAGACATAAGGTCTCTAAAATCCTGTGTGTCCACCAGGCGGAAAGGCAGCATTTCGGTAGCCAAGAGCTTACAGAGGGATAAAGTCAGCCTCTTAGCTTTGTCATGGGTCGCAGGAAATGGCCTTTTATTTGTCCACATCTGAGGGACAGAGATCTGGCTGCTGTGTGTAGACGGTGGTGAGTAGGGTGTCCCTGGAAAAATGCAGGTTTGTGAGGAAAGTGCAGGCGTAGACAGGATGTTGCCTTCATCGAACATTGGTGCTATCGATGTCTGAGAGAGCTGTACACACGCACTTGTTTCCCCTTCCAAACCGACTGACAACCTACAAAGCAAACTGCCTGTTGCGGTTACAGTGGGGGAAGTTGTGGAAAACCAGGTGTGACAGCTGTCCCCACAGTCCTAGAAGATGAAGAGCGCGCGGATGCACTGGAAGGGGCAGGCGGTGGATGGTCCACTCCGCTAGGCCGCATTGCAGCACGGTGAGCTTCCCACTGGGAAATATGATATTTAGTCATGTGACGATTCATGGAAAAAGTTGTCAAACTGCTGAGGTTTTTGCCTCTACTAACAGATTCCTGACAAATTTTACAGATCACATGATTTGGGCGATCCTTTGCAAGGTCGAAAAAGGACCAGGCTAGGCAAGGCTTAGATGACATGCGACCTGCTGAGCCACCCCGACTAGTGCTCAGAGGCAGAGTGGTGGCTGAGGATGCAGTTGTAGACGTGCTACCAGTACCCTCCTCTGTCCAGGAAGGCGCAAGGTAACTTCGTTGTCAGTTGCATCCTCCTTTACCACCTCTGTTGACCTCCTCGAGTGCCTGACTGTTGGTTGACAGTAAGTGGGATCTAGAACGTCCTCATCAAGCGTTGTGTTTGCACTCCCCTCAGCCTCAGACCGAGCCTCTTCCTGCCCTGATCGAATATTTAAGTTGTCATCCCAATCTGGTATCTGCGTCTCATCATCATCAGTATGTTCCTCATTGTCTATAACAACAGGTGTTACAGTTTGTGAATAAGGGTCAACATTATGCTCAGAAACTTGGTCATCATGGCCTGAATCTGAGTCACAAAGGTTCTGGGCATCACTGCAGACCACTTCCTGGTGTGTACTCACTGTAGCTTGGGAGCAGACCTCTGATTCACAGGCTATAGTGTGACTGAACAGCTCTGCAGACTCAGCCATCTCTGTTCCACCAGACTGTGCAGGGCGGATGGAGACTTGAGAGCTGGGAGAAAGCAAGTGTTATTGGGATGACAACTCAGAGGACTGGTGTTTTTTGGATGCGGTAGTTGAGGCGGAGGAGAGAGCACTTGTTGGAGCTCTTGAGATCCATTCAAGCATGTTCTTTTTTTGGGCATCATCTACCTTTGTTCCAGTTGTTCGTGTCCGTAAAAAAGGGAGCACATCGGATTGTCCATGGAAAGTAGTAGACATATTACTTTTGCTGGAAGATGGCCTATCTTCAGCAGATGTTAATGGAGCTTTGCCACCTTCACCACGGACACAATTTTTTTTTCCTTTTCCAACACGCCTGTTCCCCTTTCCACCAGCATCTGTCATTTTGCCACTCATTTTGATTGCGAAAAGATTGTCCACTTAAAATGTGGTAGTAAAAATTGAGAGATGGTGTAGATTGCAGAGGTGGTCTAGCTTTATTGACAGCAGAAGAAACAACACTGACTATCCCGGACAATGCAACTATGGCCCTTAAACTGGCAGCACAGTTTGCAATTATAATACCTTAGTAAAAATGAGCAGGAGGGTGCAATGCAGAGGTGCTGGAAATTGCTTATCACCAGTGGGACACTAATGAAGTCCAACAGCCACTTTTAGGATGCCACTAAGTTTCCTCAGTGTTTGCTATTATAATGGCTTAGTAAAAATGAGCTTGAGGGTCCAATGCAGAGGTGCTGGAAATTGCTTGGCACCAGTGGGACACTGATGAAGTCCAACAGCCACTTTTAGGATGCCACTAAGTTTCCTCAGTGTTTGCTACTATAATGGTTTAGTAAAAATGAGCTTGAGGGTGCAATGCAGAGGTGCTGGAAATTGCTTGGCACCAGTGGGACACGAATGAAGTCCAACAGCCACTTTTAGGATGCCACTAAGTTTCCTCAGTGTTTGCTATTATAATAGCTTAGTATAAATGAGCTTGAGGGTGCAATGCAGCAGAGGTGCTGGAAATTGCTTGGCACTAGTGGGACACTAATGAAGTCCAACAGCCACTTTTTGGATGGCACTAACTGGCAGCACTCTTTTGAATTAAAATGGCTTTGCAAAAATGTGCAGGAGGGGAGAATGCAGAGGTGGTGGGACTTGCTTGGCAGAAGTGGCACAATAATGGTGTACAACAGCCACCTTTTGGATGCCACTAACTGGCAGCACTCTTTTAAATTAAAATGGCTTTACAAAAATGTGCAGAAGGGGAGAATGCAGAGGTGGTGGGACTTGCTTGGCACAAGTGTCACAATAATGGAGGACAGCAGCCACTCTTTGGATGGCACTAACTGGCAGCACTCTGCAATTAAAATGCTAAAAAGGGCAGGAGGGTACAGTGGCCGGGTTGTGGGTCAGTGTAGAGGAAAGGAAGCCTCACTTTCTATACCTCCTAATGGTGAAATGCAGCAAGGAAGTCCCTGAGCTTCGCTACAGAGACGCTGTTATCTGTAGCTGTTAAAAACTGTTTCCACAGACCTAACTGTCACCTATGGCTCTGAGCCACCTGTAATTAGCCCATAAAAGGGCTGAAATAAAATTCTGTCCCTAATCTGTAGAAGGCTGTGTGTGTAGCGTACACAGCAGGACCGGCAACAGGAGCTGCGTGAGAGGTGACGGACACCCAGACACAGAAGGCAGATAATGCCGTGCTGGAACAAAATGTCCGTTTTTATAATGCAAGGACATGTGACATGGACAGCCTATGACACATGCCCTTGCTTCTCTGGCAAAAAGTCCACTTAGCTGTGTGTGTCTGGGATTGGCTCACATACTGGCCCGCCTCACTACACGCGTGCTTAGGGAAGGAAGAAAAGAAAAAAAAAAAAATGGCGATCGCCATTATCCCAGCAGCAGTGATCTGAACGCACAGCCCCCGCACACTATACGCTGAAATTTCATAATAGTGTGAGTCACAGAGTGACTTACAACTATTACAGTGAAAAGCCAGCTAGTAATTTGCTGATAGAACCGTTCTCGAACGTAACTCGAGCTAATGAACTTTTAGCAAAAAGCTCGAGTTTTAGTTCGATCTAGAACACCCCCCAAATCACTCGAACCGCGAACTGGAGAACCACAAACCGCGCTCATTAAAAATGATATTTTAGATTTGGGGACACTTTTTCTTTAATCTCTTTTTACAGAGGGCATCTCAGCTGTACCACCCCATCACTGGAGAGTTAATGTGTTCTTACAGATAGGCATCTCAGCTATATCACCCCATCATTGGAGAGTTACTGTGTTCTTACAAATGGACATCTCAGCTATATCACGCCATCATTGGAGAGTTACTGTGTTCTTACAGATGGGCATCTGATGCATCCCAGGACTTTGGGGTACTCAGTCCCGGGCAGTATATTCACGGGACAGTTCACTGGGTGGCCGTTGCCCGGTTCCGTGACCCTGGGGGTTGCTTGAAAGGGGTTATTTACAGGGGAAATGATAATACAATTTTTGTCGTGACACCATTTGGGAGTTGCGGCTATTTAGATGAAGCCGCTGCTGCACAGTTTCTCACTACTGGGGATGATGTTAATGGCAGCCTGGATGTTGGACCCTCCGCAAGTAGGGCCACGCCCCAGGGGATAGATGATGGTGTCGGGCGCGGAAAGATAGTAGGCCACACAAAGGATTGCAGTGTAACTGGTTTCTTTACTCACTACGTTGTTATGGCTGGCAACCCGATGAAGGCTGGTCTTAACCACTGGACCGCTTAGTTCCAGTGCCGGTGTGGTGACTTGGTGGCTGTCTTGCCCTGCACCTGTCTCTGGTTGGTGGGTCCCCATGGCGTGGAGCATCTGGAGGTCCCCTCCTGGTGGTCTTTCAGTCTTAGTCCATATGAAAGGTAGCTTGGACCCTATGGGGTAAGTTTCTCTGTTCCTGTTCCCCGGTTCTCCTGTTGCTACTGTGTCAAGAACTTTACGGTCGGTGAGGTCCTGGATGGTGCCCTCACCGTGCAGATTTTATCAGGTCTGCCTGGAGCATTTTCTTGACCTAGGGCTCTGTACGTCGTTGGTGCTATGGTTCCGGGAGTAATCCGCCATACTCCTTCGGCAACCACACGCCTGAGCCTGAGAGGTCACTGCTACACTCTCCCATCAGTACGGTTACGTCCGTCTCCTCTCACTTCCACTTAATAACTGTTTGACCCATCCCCCCTGTTTGTCATCTAGGGGACTGGATCGGTTCCAGGTCTAGGTGGCCATCCATTGGATCCATCCCTAGCCTGTCACCAGTCCTTGGGAACGGGAAAAACAGGTATTAAAATGAATGTTTTGGTGTTACTGGCACTGGTCTTCTGGTTCCTTGGGGGTAGGCCCTGCATCCTTGATAGGATGCAGTTCCCTGTAGCTCCTGATGGCTTCAGGGGTGCTACACATCTCATCTATACCACCCCATCATTGGAGAGTTAGTATGTTCTTACAGATGGGCATCTCAGCTATACCACCCCATCATTGGAGATTTACTGTGTTCTTACAGATGGATATCTCAACTATATCACCCCATCATTGGAGAGTTACTGTGTTCTTACAGATGGACATCTCAACTATATCACCCCATCATTGGAGACTCACTGTGTTCTTACAGATGGGCATCTCAGCTATACCACCTCATCATTGGAGAGTTACTGTGTTCTTACAGATGGGCATCTCAGCTATACCACCTCATCATTGGAGAGTTACTGTGATTATTTTTTGCAACATGACGGAGAAAATAAATTTCACATTTATATCAACAATTTCTCTCCATTACCTTTGCTGGAGTCAGAAGTACAAGTCAGTAGTGATTAAATCAGCCTCTTGAATTTCCCACATGACCTGTTTTGCACATGCATTAGTGATTCTATACCATGCCTCTTTGAGCATGTTGATGCTTCGGAGTTAAACAGACCATTGTTATAATTAGCAATAGGCAGAAGTTCACGCTTTTAACATCCAGGAGGCATTAAGTCAGATGAGATTATTTGCAAATATTCAGAAGAAAAAGAAAACATAAATATACTTGAGGTTATGAAGGACCTAGCTCTCCTGTGGCTATGGGATTTTAGTAGGTACTTGTCTTTCCATTATGCTATGTTCGTGTAAAAGCTGAGAACTATTCATGGAGCGATGCTGCTCTTCACCTACATTCTCTGTGCAGACTGCAGTTTTACATTCAGCATTAAAGCCTGTTGCTAATCTCACTGCTTCTCAGCAGGACTGAGGACAAAGAAAGAGTAGCACATTCCCCTTTTGATTTACATGTTACAGACTAGAGGCTATGGCTGAAGAAATAGGCTGCCAATGTATTCATCAGTATTGCCAACATTTCTGTCAAGCTACGGTCTACATGCAACCTCGCACAATGTGCAGGATATACTGATCCTTCCTATAATTGATTTCAGATAACAGACATTGGGCAGGATCAGCCCTTCCCAGTTTTCTTAATAGTAATTGCTTAGAAATGAGGAATCTCACTGCAGGGTTATCACATCACTGCTAGGAGACTCGACTAATGCTCGGCAGAGCTTACGTGATGGTAACCACCCATGGCACGTCCGTTTGCGTTTGTTTGCTATTTCCTATATATTAGTGGCTGTAGAACACAATTCATCCTGGCATTCTCTTTGTCATGAATCAGCAAGAGCCATGGAAGAGAAGCCACTGGGGAGCCTGAAATGGGGGTGGCAGGGAAAGGTGGTAAGGTGAGTAAAAGTGTGAATTCAACGTTGGGGTGGAGGGCTCTAGTGCCAGTTCCCAAAGTGTTTCATGGTGATTTATTCCTCTCTCCTTGTATTTATTTCGCTCTTAAAGGAGGGACAGCCCCTGTGGCAGTTGATTCAGGGAGGAGTGGCCGGAGAGGGGGGAGGATAGGGATGTGCTATAGATCATGCTGCAATAGAAGACAGCTTCCTGATGTATGGAGCTTATATCTTATTATTTGGGAATTGCTAATGTGAGTGTTCATTCATTCATTCATTCATTCATACCATCATCCTTCTGCATATACTCCTCTTCAGCTGCAAGTTTGTGAGCCCATTTGAGTAGTCCTTTTCTAAGTAGTAAACCTGAGGCATTAGTGTTTGGGGAGAGGGTGTTTGTGGTCAGGGCTATGTCTGCAACCCTGCATTTCACAATTATGTGTATGTAACCACAGCTTTCTTGTATTTCAGGTGTTAACTTGCTATATTTCAACGTCTGAAAATGCCAGCTCCTGATGACTACTCTAAGAGGAAATTGCAGCTGCATACAAGAGACATAGAGAGGATTGGGAATAGCCTAGACGTTTCTGGCTGCTAGAATTTTTGCAGTCTTCTCAAGTCATGTGTTGACAGTCTATATAATCGCCTGAGACCAATGAAATACACAAAACTGTATCTATGCGATGATCAAGCCTCTTTAATGATGGAATTCACAAATTCTCGTTTATGGCTGAGACCTCATCAAAGTAGTGGAAGGAATTTAAGACCAAGATTGCATGGAAAAGAACACTGCAACTTTTAGATGCATCACATCAACAATATCAAGCCCAGCGGATTTATTTGACTTGTAGCATTTGTTTGCATTTCATAGAAATTCTACCTCTTGCTACAGAAGGAGACACAGCAATGGGACTTACGTAAAGTGGATTGTACTTTCATTGACAGACCATTCATCCTGTTTCATTCAGCTGTCTTGCCTCTTTTCTTCTGTCTTCACAATGGTCAAGTAAATCATCTGTGTTGACCCTGATCCTAAAAATGGTTCAGGCACTAAAGACTGGCTTTTTTCAAAGCCTGAAGAATTCAAGACATCTCTTCCTCATCATGAGCAATTAAAAATCAATTCATCCTAGGGAGTAAATACAGCAGTGGATGTGACTGTTCAACACAACTTTCAAGATTGTTTTCTAATTACCTGATGAGTTTTTCTAGACTAGCACACCTATTTAAAAACCACAGGGTTGCAGACGTTGGATTTGGTTCCTCTGGTCTGCCAGGCATTGAAAAGTCAGAAAAAAAAATGATATTTCAACTAAACCACATATTTGCACAGAAATGTTGCCTTAGTGATAGAGGTAGATAGAGAGATGCTTTTGTCCGTTGCATCACCCTATTATTAGTTTTGCTCTGTATGCAGCATTTTTAAGTCTATGTTGAGGTTTCCTATGACTAGGGAGTCTCTCCGCATGTTTGTTATCCCTGATGGTCCTAGCCAGGCTCTGGGAGAGCCTCAGATCTCAGCCTGTGACTCTCCCCCTCCTTAGCTCCCTCTGCACTAGGATGTTGCGGAAGGCTCTGCACAGGGGGCTGAGATCGTGCTTTTCAAGATTGGGCTTTTTCATTGCTAGCCATCCAGTGTTTTTTGTATCAGCCCCAGTGCTGATCTCAATCTTGCTGGGTGCTAGTTTTAGCAGGTATAAGGTTGAAGAGAACATTGAATATTTGCTGGCCCCTAAACACAGCTTAGCCAAAATAGAGAGGAACCTGGTTGATAGTCTATTCCCAGTTAATCGATCAAAACACCGTCTATATTCTGATCTCCAAACACCTGGGAGGTATGGCAGAGTCATCATAACATCATCCAGGAGAGCAAACATGTTGGACCAACACCACACGGATCTCATTCTGAAGGTAATTATGCTGCATAGGCTTGCTTCTCCAACCACCTGTTAGCACTGAGCTACTTAGCATTTTAATACTGCTCTCTAGAGATAATGGGCAACAATGTCAGCTTAAAAGATGTTGGGAAGTTGTTTTTTATTTGTCCAATGTCTTTTTAGGGCTTTTTTATTCAACAGTTTCTTCTTTTCAGGAAATGCATTTTATAATTTACTAGTTAATTAATATGGAAAATGTATGTTAATATTGGAGTGATGTTCCCTAAGGTGACAGCAAAGTAAAAACAAAATACCCTACCCTTTCTAGAGGGTCTAGAAATTAAAATTGGCATTAAGTGGGAAGCTGGTGACTTTCTACTAATATCAATAAGCAACAAGTTATTTTTCGATGAGCCGTTGAAATAACACCACCAACAGATAGATTAAAATCATCAAAATTAATAAATTCTAGGCTAGCCGAAAGTAATTTTGGTCCAGACTAATGTAATCAAATATGGCCACTATTGATTAGAATAAGTATATTTGGAATGGTTTGGGCCATATCTGTTTATATTTGTTTCATAGGCTCCATTGTAAATTCTAGTGTCTGGTGGTGTAGTGTGGTATCTGGTGGTCACTGGTGGCAGAACATGGTGGCTTTAGTTAGCCAAGACACAGTTGTTCATTGTAATCAGACCTTTCAACAACTTTTAGGCCTCATTCTCACAAGACGGATCAGAGTTGATGTGGCCTTTTAAAGTTTTGTGTTTTCTGTCAATAAGTTTGTTAAAAAATGTGTAGTGCTTCTGTTGTACAATACCATGAGTAAAAGCAGAGCAGATACCCTCAAAGATTTATTTACAAGGAGTCAATTTTTTATATTTTCCAATGACTTTTTATTTAACAATTTACCCTTTGCATGTACAGATGTTGCATTTTACACATTCAATGTTGTTTCTTGTGTAAGTGACTATTACAGAGTTGTGCTTTAAAATTTAACATAAATTTAAAGTAAAATTAAAGGACAACCAAAAATTGGAAAAGTCGTCTATCTTCTCAAAGATAATAGTCAGTATGCATCATTTATGGCAGAACTGAATATCTGTCTTGGGATGTCTTATCTGAACAGAGAGTTAATCTTCTTAAAAAGATAGTGGTTTTTTAAAAGTTTCATAGTAATTACCGTACATATATTCCCATAAAACAAATATCCTACTGCTTTTTGGGAACCTCTGAATTTTATGTATATTCTTTGTCCGCACCCCCAGACCGACACCCTTACACTTTCTTTTCTAACTCAGTATGTCAGAGATGTATCACTTAAAGAAAATGTATCACTAAAGAAAATCTAACGTAGACATTATTAATTTAAAATGAAATGTAAAATGTCAGTGTTCTGAATATTTTGGACACATACATAGATCCTGATTCCGTGATCCGATTTTAGAACCTTAATTTCATTGATTTTTTTCCAGTCCCCCAAAACCAAAGTGCAATAAGTTCTCTGATAACAAAATTTATTAATGAGAATGATGGAAGGGAATGAAAAATTACATAATGGAGTGAGCAGATTGATAGCAGCGGAAGTAACATAAGTCCTCAGGCTAGAGCGGAATAAATCAGAGCAACGTTGAAACAGCACAAACTTCTACAAATGTAATGTAATAAAAAGAAAAACTGCAGAACCAGAGGGTAAAAACTAATAAATCAAGAAACAAAATACCGCTAATTTGCACTACTAGGCTAACCTACCATAAATGTGTGGCGCTATGCCTTGTAATTAACGGGAAGTGTCATAGACCTTTCATTTAGCTAATCGGTGGGATTCCAGTTGGACTCGAATCACCCACAATAAATACAATCTCAGAAAACCCATTTTAGAGTCTTATAAACAAAAATGTTCAGTATGTCTCTGTTAAATCAAAAGGCATACAATGATACAATATGGCCTCGTGTACTTCTTTAGCAATCATATCATGCCTGATTCCTTTGAACCCTTTTTTTTTCTTGCCCATAGTGACCAGTCACAGCACAGCTTTCATTTTCCTCAGGCGCAATAAGAAATCAAAGCTGTGCTGTGATTGGTCATTATGGGCAAAACAGTAAGTTGTTTAACTTTTAGACAGTCTCCTAAATGTCACATATTGTTTTTGATGCCTAAGTGACATTGTGTTTGATGAGAAAAAACAGATAGAAACTCATCCCTATTATGTTTTCTGTATGTGTGAACTGTGAAACCTTCAAAACTGTATCAAATTCACAAATGACATGTAAAAAAAAGTACCGTAATAGTAAATTATCAAACAAATAGCTGATTACACAGCAAAGATCTCTTGGTAGATTTGTGTGAATTGCTTTTCTTCATGTGATAGGAGGATAGGAGAAAAAGTCTGCACTACTGGTATTAGATTCAAGAAATAGTATAGGATAGGACCAAGTGGTTTATTCTCCACATGCTGTGAAGTTTAAACAATTTTATCAGAAGAAGAACAATATTCTATTGGAGTTCTCCTGATGAAGAAGTTGTTTAAAGGGGCGTACTAGCATGCTATATGCGCCGACTAGCCAGGGGAAGTAATGCCCTTGCGACTAGTCTCTGTACTCATTTGCATATCATGAAGGATCTTTAGAAATACTTTTTCTAAAGATGTTTATCTATGCTAGTGTATACAGTGACGATGAGACAGGAATCACTAATATGCACCCAGAACTGCTCATGGTTCTGGGTGCATATTGCACCTTGTAGTTTCCCTTTAAACTTCGAAATGCAATAAACCTCCTGGTCCTATCCTATACTATGTCCTGTGGATTTCTTGAATCCAATACCAACAGTGCAGACTACTATTCCTATCCTCCTACTACTTGTTCTACATGGCGGGATCTCACGACCTAAAGGTACTGTAGCAGATGTCATATCTTGAGTCCTGGAGTGTAGATCAGGAAGCCTCCAGAATCAGGTGCAACCATGTATGACCAGGAGTGTAGATCAGGAAGTCTCCAGGATCAGGCCATGATCCTGGAGGCTTCCTGATCTACACTCCCGGTCATACATGGTTGCAGTGAGTGCCTATAGGCAGTGTGTTATCATTTTGGCTTTAGCATTTTGGCTTTCTCTAAGGTTTTTTTCTGTGGTTTGTTCATTTATTTTATCTTGACCACAGTAGAAGAGTTCATTAGCGCAGCGGTAGTATCCTTTCTCTTCTTTCTTATGTTAAGTCACTCAGCAGGAGTGATTGTTATTGCTTGCAGCTTTTTGGAGCTCCTTATGTGGGGTGAATATTTGTAAGGCGCAGATACTTTTTGTATACACAATAATACCTTGAGTCCTCTTTTGTGGGTTAAATAAGGTGAGCAACTCCTTTACCCCTCACCTCAATTTCTCTACTGGATAACACCCTATTGCACTTGGTGTGTTCTTCACTTTCTTGTTTTTATTATTCATTGCACATATATTAATTATTCTTTCTTCACCACAAACACTACATTTTTGATTTATCTTATGCGCTCAGTGGCCTAAAGTCACTGAAAGCTCTAATCTGCCTTTGCTCCTTAGCTTTTGCTCATACTCAAAGCAGATGCTCCTATTTTAGATATCACTAGTGCCCATCTGACCCATTTGAATTCTAATGGGGTCCATATGGCCCCTTGAAGTATCCTTCATTTTCACAAGAATACAGCTTCTTATAATATTGCTTCAGCAGTCAAAATAGACTGGAATGTGCGTAGAGCCTCCTGACGAAAGAATCAGCAGAACCATAATTATTTAAAACACATTCTAATAAGTAACGACTGTCAACTTTGATGTCATTTTCATGCTCATAAATAACATGGGCTTGAATCATTGGATACATGGGATTTCCGTGTGTTTGTGGTGTGATATTGGTATCTCAAATTCATTCAGCAGCTTGAAAATACCGGTTATTTATGTAAATCAATATGTGACCTTCTCCCTAATTTAATGCCATTTTTATACCCAGAAAAATTTTAAGCTAGCCTAGACTTTAGGGGTTATCTGGTGCAAACACATTATCACCTATCAACAGGATAGGTTATAACTAGTGATAAGCAAATACTAAATATTCGAGTTTGGGTTATTCATACTGAATACCAAGTACTATTACAGTATTCGTCATGAATAATGAAACTAATGCAAGTCAATGGGGAACATGAGCATTTTTCTTTAAGATTTCCTAGAAAATTGCTCAGTTTTCCCATTGACTTGCATAAGGTTCATTATTCGTGATGAGTGCTGGAATAGTAGAATAGTATCAGGTATTCGGTAAGAGTAACCTCAACCCGAATATTTAGTATCCGCACTTTACTAGTGATAACTTAATGATCAGTGTGGGTTCACCTGCTGTTAACAGGACATTTTCATCTCTTTGGAATGGAATGGTAATGTGCATGCTTGACCATCGTTCAACTCAATCCCCATGGGAGTTTTTCTGGCAAGTCCACATAGAATGAAAGTTGAGTGTGTGCAATTCTTCTCCATTCCAACAGGGGTAAAGTTGCCCCATTTTGCCATTCGGTGCAGGTCCTAAGGGTTATGAGCAATAAGATATCACCTATCCTATGGATAGGGCACAGTGATTAATTCTTTGCACTGGACAACTCCTTCAGTGAGGTTGATGTAAGAATTTCCTCTCCTTTCAGTTTATCGGTGTTATATCAGTTGCCCAATATCAAATCAATCTTTTGAAAAATCAATACACACTATGATGCAGGTTTGGTTTTTTTTGCATGGAGACACTTTGGACCTTGATTTCAGGCTTTAGCCCTGAAAATAATTTAGTTAGGATACTAATAATTTAAATTTTTGGGACTTTTTTATCTGGGTGTCAGTAATAAGAGACTAAACCAAATTCTTGACTGTGCACCCTGATACCCATTTTATTGCAATTATTTATTTTTTCACATTGCACAGTGTATTCACTTATGGAAACCACCAATGTAATCCATATACATTATCCTCATTTATTAAGCATTACAAAACTAAAAATATATTTCCTTTGAATATGTAATTGCTGAATAAGAAGCTAACTTTACAGACTTTTAGGAAACCAAACTATATATGGGATTAAAAAATGGGCTCCCGTTTCAAATTAGTTAATAATTCTCAATGATCTGTCATGCTGCCAACTGACTGATACATCATCACGTATTATGCAGGTTACAGAACATTTAGCTCATTCCGATCTACCATAAGCCCCTCTTTGGCCAAGCTACTGCAGATGTGCAGTAAACTAAAAAAAATACAGCAGATTAAGGTTAATCTAGATTACATGTTCACAAACTAAAGCAAAAAGCACTGCTCACAATGTGCTTATACTTATCCCCTTAAATCACAGAAAGTACCGAATGTTTAACAGTAGTCTTTACTATCAGTATCTAGATTTTGAGCTATTTAACTTTGTGAAATTTGCCATATTAAAAGATGTTTGAGATATTGCTATATGTACATATCGCATATTTATTAAAGGGGTTTCCAAGTCCCATTTAATAATTTACAATCAGTTGACAATGGTATCACCTACTGCTCCTCTCTTGATCATGGTTCCATGACAAGTGGACAAGTGAACCCTGTAGCAAACCATTGACATGATGATGTGTTGACACCATTGAGTGTACGATAGTGGTCACATGTTGAGAAGACACAAAATAATTTGAGATTGGTTAAAGGGAACCAATCATCAGGATTTTCGTATATAAGCTAAAGCCGGTGCTATACTGGCACAATCAGGCTGCTTATCTACATAAGAACCAAGATAAGAAACACATAATAACCATCATACTTGTTTAATATATGTGTGTCACTCCCAAAGCATGAAGTGTAAAGATAGGAGGAAAAAGGAGAATAATGACCCAGATCATACGAATAAGATAATACAAAGACATCCTCTTAGTGAAAAAGTGCAAAATCTTTATTAAGCATTTATCACATAAATAATTACAAGAGGGAATGTAAAAACACTAAAATTAGCAGAGTAACAGACAGGTGCAGAATGAGAACGCCAGGGAGCACCAAAAGTCAGAGAATCAAGAGATGGGTAGCTCAATCAGTCATATTATGCCCAAAATTTGAACAAAACAGACCTTGTGTAAAGTTTTAATCCCTCCCAAAGTTTGGAGGGGTACAGCATATAACCAGCCCAGTGACAAAGCCATATAATATCAAAAGTGCCATAAACCCATTAAGTATTATTACACAGGCTGCATATTAAAGGGTTAACTCAGCTTACCCATATCCCTGAGACACTGACAGATGGACAGACGCACCTCAACGCATTTCGTGACCTTCCTCGGGGGGCCGTTGCATGGTGTCTGGAAAGGGGGTTCATTTTATAGTGGTTATACATAATCACCATGTGTCCTGATACGGCCGCATAGGGGCGGGATCGCATCCGCATCAGCGTCCTCGGGCAGTTCCCGGAAGTAATGTGGGTACACAATGTCGTCACACTGAACCCGCCCCACTCCGTTCTGGAAGCCGTCAGACAAGAATGCTGACGATGGGATGCCGCCGCGCATGTGCGCCCAGGACAAGGCCATTATGGAAGAGGGCAAAAATGTGGAAAGATCAGGAACGATGCCCCATGAGTGGCACCGTAGTGACGTACATGCTTGCCAAAGTAACGCTCGTGCGCATCCCGCATCACATAGATACCACACGTGATTCACCAAAAAAGTAAAGGAACGCATATTTACATATCTCGGTATCTGGGATTTTCTGTATGGTAGTGGTCACATGTTGAGAAGACACAAAATAATTTGAGATAGTTTAAAGGGAACCAATCATCAGGATTTTCGTATATAAGCTAAATCCAGTGCTATACTGGCGCGATCAGGCTGCTTATCTACATACCATTAATGGTCATCTCGGATGTTTAGGCTTTCAAATCCAAGAAAGTAAACTTTAAAAAATTGTCAGCTTGTTGAGTGGCATCTGCAATGGAGCAGATAGTATCTGGGTTGGTATTCATATGGATTCCGCCCCCCTGCCTGTTGTTCCTCCCTCTCTCTGTTCTCTATGCTAATGTTATTATTCATCTTTTTCATCACTATAAGATGGCATCAGAGTTGGTGCCTCCGCATAGCGCTTATCTCTGGCACCATCTTTGTGAAGATCCTGGTGTCCTGGGGCAGCACGGTGTCCTGGAGTGGCATGGTGTCCTGGGGCAGCCCAGTGTCCTCTTCTACAGCTAATCGCTGCAATCAGCTGTTCTCCACTCCTGTTGTGACTGAGCGTGCTCCCGCAGTCACAACGAGAGCTGAAGAAGCAAGGGCGCATGCGATGCCCTCTCAGCCACAAGACTAGAATAACAGGGGTAACATCATCTTCATAAGGATAGCGCTGGAGATAAGCGCTATGTGCAGGCGCCAACTCCGACGTCCTCTTAGTGACAAAAAAGATGAACAGTAACATTAGCATAGAGAACAGAGAGAGAGAGAGGAACAACAGGCAGGGGGGCTGGAATCCATATGAATACCCACCCATATAATATCTGCTCCCTTGCAGATGCCACTCAAGAAGCTGACAATTTTTTAAAGTTTACTTTCTTGGATTTGAAAGCCTAAACATCCGAGCTGACCACCCATGGTATGTAGTTAAACAGCCTGATAGTGCCAGTATAGCACTGACTTTAGCTTATATACGAAAATCCTGATGATTAGTTCCCTTTAACAGTTACAATTTGGGAACGTGTTAGCATGGAAATGATTGGATTGATAAGATGACTAATATTCATTTTGGTATGTATATACCAATGTGAACTGTTTGTAAAACATTTCATGGGGCTAGGACACCGCTTAGATTTATATTGGGTGGTTTAAGTATGGAAAGTCTTCATGGAAAGAATAGTAGTAATGAAATAAATTTCCATGAAAATAGATTTGCATGCTAAGTACCTTTTTACAAGTTCTGGTAAAGTTTTCAGTCAACTACTGGAGTTTAGAAGCAACATGGACAACCATTCTACAGATCCAAGCTCAGTTATCCTTTTTTAGCAGGTACTTCTTGTCTAGGATTGGTCTCCTGTTATTTTTTGTGGTATACTAACATTGTGAGCTATTATTATTATTATTATTATTATTACAGAGCCATTTATTCCATGGCACTTTATCTGTGAAAAAGCGGGAAGCTGTACATGTGAAAAAATGGGGGGCATACATAGACAAGTACAATAGTTCAAGGCACAGACAGGTACAGGAGGAGAGAGGACCCTGCCTACAAGGGCTCACAATCTACTAGGGGTGGGTGAGGATACAGTAGGTGAGGGTAGAGCTGTTCATACAGTGGTATAGCATACTGAGAGTTACTGTAGGTTGTAGGCTTGTTGAAAGAGGTGGGTTTTCAGGTTTCTTTTGAATGTTTCCATGATAGGCGAGAGTCTGATATGCTGTGGTAGAGAGTACCAGAGTATGGGGGAGGATCGGGAGAAATCTTGAATGCGATTGTTGGAAGAAAAGATACAGGGGCAGGAGAGAAGGAGATCTTGTGAGGATCAGAGGTTACGTGCAGGTAGGTACCTAGAAACTAGGTCACAAAATGTATGGAGGAGACAGGTTGCGGATGGCTTTGTATGTCATGGTAAGTGTTTTGAACTGGAGTCTTTGGGCAATGGGAAGCCAGTGAAGAGATTGGCAGAGAGGAGAGGCTTAAGAATAGCAAGGAAACAGGCGGATTAGGTGGGCAGAAGTGTGTAGGTTAGAGGGAATTGATACAAGAGTGTTAGAAGGGAGGCCAGAGAGCAGGAGGTTGCAGTAGTCGAGCCAGGAGATAATAAGGGCATGGACTAATGTTTTTGCAGATTCTTGGTCAAGGATTGTACGGATCCAGGAAATATTTTTGATTTGGAGTCAGCAGGAGGTGGAAGGGGATTGGATATGTGGCTTGAAGGAGATGATAAGCATGCTAAATTCCTTTCTACAAGTTCTGGGAAGGTTTTCAGTCAACTACAAGAGTTTAGAAGCAACATAGATCAATTTTGGTCCACATTCTACAAATCCAAGCTCTGTTATCGTTTTTTTAAACCTGTCCTTGTCTAGGCTTGGTTTTCTGTTATTTTCTTTAGGTATACTAACATTATAAGCTACAGCAATGATATGCATTCTAAATACATTTTTACAAGCTCTGGTACAGTTTTCAGTCAACTACAAGAATTTAGAAGCAATATGGATCAATTTAGGTCCACATTCTACAAATCCAAGCTTTGTTATTTTTTTTTCAATATATTCTTTGTGTCTAGGCTTGGTCTCCAATTATTTTCCTTTGATATACTTTTGTGAGCTACAATATAGTTGATATACTGTATGAAAATGGTCAAAATATTACTATATACTGCCCTTTTAAAAACATATTTATCTCATTCACCTCCCATGTCTTAGTGTATTATATTTTTATGATATAGATCTCAAGTTTTGAATTGACTTTGGCCCATGTATTAGGAAATTGATATTATTGTTAGCAATTCCCTAATAACTTGTTACTCTGCTCTCATTCTAAAATCCAATCACAGAGCAGAGAAGCCTTAGGCCAGTAAAATTCCCTAGCTCATAAAAAATTTGTTTATGGGCTATAGGGATGCAACAAAGAATTTACATTTCCACCCTGATTTCCCTGCTGTCGGTATGGATTGCTCCTGCTTACACTTTCCAATAATGTCAGACCATAGCATTTTTGCAAAGTTCCTTTAGAACTTGAGGAATTCCTCAATTTCATTTAATATGCAAAACTGTTCACAAAAACAGAAAATGCAGCACCGTCTTTGGAACAAGATAGTGTGCATATGTAACGTTGACAACATTGATGCTCATTAGTCCTTTTTTATGCATTGCCTATCTTCAGAATCTTGCATTACAATGGAGAAAAGAACTGTATCATTGTAGTGGAAAATGACTGTTGCTTATAGTTTATACTATGAGCCAATATTCAAAAATATTCAACAAATATCAACCCTGCTTGGCATCGTATTTAGCGGTTTAGTGACCTGAGTGTCAAACTTGTTCTTTTTTACTGTCCAATAGATTACAATTATAAACGTTATATTACCTTACCATTTAAGGCTTTGCAACATGTAACAAACGTAATACTTATGCATATAGTCATGGCCAAAAGTATTGGCACCATTGAAAGTGTTTGAGAAAATTAAGTGTTTCTGCCAGGAAATTATGGCAAATGCTCATGTTGTGTTATACACATGTTTATTAGATTTTGTGTGTACTGGAACAACACAAGAAAAAAACAAAGAAGAAAAGGCAAATTGCACATAATTTTACACAAAACTAAAAAAATGGACTGGACAAAAATGTTGCCACCCTCAACTTAATATTTGGTTGCACGCCCTTTTGCAATAAATAACAGCAATCAATCTCTTTCTATAACAATCAACAAGCTTCTTACATCTCTCAGCTGGATGTTTGGACTCTTCTTTTACAAACTGCTCCAGGTCTCTCATATTTGAAGGGTCCTTTCTCCTAACAGCAGATCTGTCCCCAACTGTTCAATAGGATTTAGATCCGAACTTATTTCTGGCCATTTCAGAATTCTTCAGCGCTTTGTTTCCATCCATTTCTAGGTGTTTCTTGAAGTATGTTTGGAGTCATTGTCCTGCTAGAAGTCCCATGGCCTAGGACATGAACCCAGCATTCTGACATTTTGCACCCAGTACCAGAGGCAGAAAAACAACCCCAAAACATCTTTGAACCTCCACTATATTTGCTTGTAGGTACTGTGTTCTTTTCTTTGTAGACCTCCTTACATTTTCAGTAAGCAGTGGAATGGTGTGCTTTGCCAAAATCTCTATGTTCTTCTCATATATTTTCAAGATGCTTTTCCAGGAGGATTTTTTTCTTACTCATGTACTTCTTGCAGACTGCAGTCTAGCTTCTATATGACTTGATGTCAGCAGTCGGACCCTCTTGATTCTCCTGCCATACTGTTTCATTTCATTCAAATTTCAAATAAGTCACACTGATACTGATGCTCTCTGAGCCTGCAGGACACCTTGAATTTCATTGCAACTTGATTGGGGCTGTTTATTTGCCATGCAGACTATCTTGCGTTGCAACCTGTTATTAATTTTTCTCTGTCATACACCTCCAGGGACATTAGCTACAGTGCCATGGGTTGTAAACTTGTAAATTTCTTGATTATGTTGTTCACCATGAATAAAGGAACACTAAGATCTCTGGACTTATAGTCTTGAGATTGTTGATATTTTTCCAACAATTTTGGTTCTCAAGTCCTGAGACAAGTTCTTCTATCCTCTTTCTGTTCTCTTGCTTAGTGTGGCACACACATATACACAATGCAAAGATTAAGTCAACTTCTCCCTTTTTATCTGGTTTCAGGTGTGAATTTCATATTGCCCACACCTGTTACTTGCCACATCTGAGTTTGAATGAGCATCACATGCTTGAAACAAAGTTATTTATCCACAATTTTGGAAAGGTGCTAACAATTTTGTTGGGACATTTTTGCAGTTTTGTGTGAAATTATGTCTAATTTGGCTTTTTTCCCCGTTTTCATTTTGTGTTGTTCCAATACACGCAAAGGAAATAAACATGTGTATGACAAAACATGTTGTGTAATTGCAATAATTTTCTGGAAGAAATACATCATTCTTGGAACATATTGAAAGGTGCTAAAACTTTCGGCCATGACTGTGCATACCTAGAAAAATAAAATTGTTAAAATTTAGGCAGGCAGACAGTAATTTATGAGTAGTCTGTGTTAACATAGACATTCTGATGGAATTGATAGTTATGAGTAAAATAAACATAGTGTATATATGTAAGTGAGTACACCCCTCACATGTTTGTAAATATTTTATTATACTGTTTAATTGGACAACAAATGAAGATAGGACACTTTGATCCAATGTAAAGTAGTTATCCTGTATAACAGTGTAAATTTGGGGTACTATCTCAATAGGTAAATACACAGCCATTAATGTCAAAACTGCTAATAACAAAAATGAGGACACTCCTAAGTAGAGTTGAGCGATGTTCGAGTCGAAGGGTTCGGCAATTTCAAGTTTGAGGGATTTTGGGGGGTGTTCGAGTCATTCGACGAACTCAAATGATTTGCTTAAAGCTCGACAATTTGAGTTACGTTCGAGAACGGTTCGATTACCAAAAAGCGTAGCTAGTTACTAGCTGGCTTTTCACTGTAATAGAGTCAGTCACTGTGAATCATGATATTATCAAAATTCAGCATATAGTGTGCGGGGGGGACGGGATTTAGATCAGTGCTGCTGCTGAGTGCTGAAAGAATGGCGATCGCCATTTTTTTTCTCACTAACTGCGCGTACAAAGGGCGGGCCAGGCTGTCAGCAAATCACAGACACACACACAGCAAAGTGGATTTTTGCCAGACAAGCAAGGGCATGTGTCATAGGCTGTGCATGTCACATGTCCTTGCCTTATAAGACCCAGCCATTTTCCCCATCGCTGCCATTATCTGTCTGCTGCGGGTGGGTGACAGTCACCGCTCCCGCTGCTGCTGCTGTGTGCGCTATAGCCATAAAGTGCAATCTACAGATCGCTTTAGGGATTAGGGACTACTTGTAATTTCAGCCCTTTTCAGGGCTGCATTACAGCCGTTCATAGCCATTGTTGCTAGGCAGGTCTGTGCCAATGCGGTGCAGGGGTCTATATAACAGCGTCTGGCTACATCAGCTCAGGCAATTCCTTGGGGCATTGTTTCATTGGCAGGGATAGAAAGTGAGGCTTCCTTTGCTGACCAGCTAGCTACAGCACCTGTGCATTCTACACACCTGTCCATTTCTGCAACGCAATTTTAATTGCAAACAGTGCTGACACTTTCAGGGGCATAGTCAAATTGTCTGGGATACTACCTTAGGGTTCTTCTCCTGTCAAGAAAGGTACACCACATGTGCATTCTACACTCCTCCATTTCTGCTACGCAATTTTAATTTCCAAAAGTGTGGACACTTTTAGGGGCATAGTCAAATTGTCTGGGTTACTACCTTAGGGTTCCTCTCCTGTCAAGCAAGGTACACCACATGTGCATTCTACACTCCTCTCCATTTCTGCTATGCAATTTTAATTTCCAAAAGTGCTGACACTTTTAGGGGCATAGTAAAATTGTCAGGGATACTACCTTAGGGTTTCTTTGCTGTCAAGCAAGGTACACCAAGTGTGTATTCTACACACCTCTCCATTTTTGCTACGCAATTATTAACTGCAGGTAGTCCAGGCAATCTGTGACGAAGGTGCAGGCGTGTATATAATGTTGTCTTCATCCAAAGGTGGTTCTCTCGATGTCTGAGAGAGCTCAACACCAGCAGCTGTTTCCACTTCAAAAACAACTGACGACCTGCCAATCATACTGCCTGTTGCGGGTAAAGGGGTGGAACGTCAGCATCAAAAAGCATGTGTGACTGCTGTTCCCACAGTCACAGAGGATGAAGAGCACGCAGATGCCATTGATGGGGCAGACGGTGGTTGCACAGCCCCGCTAGGCCGCCTTGTAGCGCAGTGACCTTCCCATTGCGACTTATGCTTCATTTAAATTAGTTGACAGGGTGGGATCCCCAGTATACAGAAAAACCACACACTAGTAAAAGGACTCTAGGCAGTAGGGTTAATAAATGATTGTTTAACTTTCCAAAAACAATCAATAAGAACCATGCATAAAACTGACAGAATAGAACAATCTATTCACAATTAAAAAAACCTACACCCCTATGCTGCGACACTCGTAATGGCGATTTATCCCCCATGCTCACTAACTTTTGCCTAACCAAGGGACTGTCTAAACAGTTGCCTACTACCTGGTAATCCCTCTGCGTAGCAGGAGTAATTGTGTGTGTGTGCGAACACGACTTAAGGCCCAGTCACACTAAACAACATTGCTAGCAACATCGCTGCTAACGAACAACTTTTGTGACGTAACAGCGATGTTGCTAGTGATGTTGCTGTGTGTGACATCCAGCAACAACCTGGCCCCTGCTGTGAGGTCGTTGGTTGTTGCTGAATGTCCTGGGCCATTTTTTAGTTGTTGCTCTCCCGCTGTGAAGCGCACATCGCTGTGTGTGACAGCGACAGAGCAACAACTAAATGTGCAGGCAGCAGGAGCCGGCTTCTGCGGACTCTGGTAACCACAGTAAACATCGGGTAACCAAGAAGCCCTTACCTTGGTTACCCAATATTTACCTTTGTTACCAGCCTCCGCCGCTCTCAGCTGTCATTGCCGGCTCCTGCTCTGTGCACATGTAGCTGCAGTACACATTGGGTAATTAACCTCATGTGTACTGTAGCTAGGAGAGCAGGGAGCCAGCGCTAAGCGGTGTGCGCTGGTAACCAAGGTAAATATCGGGTTGGTTACCCGATATTTACCTTAGTTACCAAGCGCAGCATCGCTTCCACGCGGCGCTGCTGGCTGGGGGCTGGTCACTGGTTGCTGGTGAGCTCACCAGCAACTCGTGTAGCCACGCTCCAGCGATCCCTGCCAAGTCAGGTTGCTGGTGGGATCGCTGGAGCGTCGCAGTGTGACATCTCACCAGCAACCTCCTAGCAACTTACCAGCGATCCCTATCAGGTTGGATCGCTGTTGGGATCGCTGGTAAGTTGTTTAGTCTGACTGGGCCCTTACCTGTGTCGCATCACAAGAGCTTACAACTTATCTACCTAAACATAGACAAAACCCATTACCCCCCCCTGAATACCCTTGTTAGCTGAAGCCTCACAGATAAGGCAGATGATAACAGTGTGAAGGCAAACCACACAGCTCAGCAACACAGTCCTGGAAATCTTGTAAAGCAACAGTCAATGCAAACATGTGTCGCTTTCTCTCTATGATTTTAACTGTAACTGACAAATTGACAGAGCAGAGGCATCAAGTCTTATTGTCTATATATTCGGCCTAAGCAAAACAGATATGTGCTTTGCTAAGAAAACAAAGTGTTGCGTGCCCGCATTACTGTCTGGTCCCAGCCTACCATACCCGGGTACTGTGGTGTTCAGTTGCCATCAATACAGAGTTTACGATCCTCTCCCAGTAAACGGTATAGACAGCACCGGAAGAATGTCGCTATCCGGCACAGGATGCTGCTCACAGGCGTTACGGTCCTCTTCACCTAACTCCAACACGAGTTCCCTCACAATTCACCAAAGTGTTTCCGTGGTGGCTCCTTGCTGTAACGCACACCTTCAGCTTTTCCTTCACTTCACAGACAGCACCCCCTACGCTCTCCAAGTCCACAGCCGAAGACCGTTTTGCTATTGCTATAGTGACCAAACAGTCAAAGGCAGATGCAAAAAAACAGCAGCCCCTTGTGGGTAGTCTGCAAAAATGCATGCAATGAACAGCAAATAAGCATGTTGCATTCACAGTGGATAAAGCTCATCAATACACCCTCACGCTATCAGTTCACATCCATGTGACAGTTCATGGACAAAGTACTCAAAGTAGTGAGTTTTTGGCTTCTACTTAGAAATTGGTGACAAATCTTACAGATGACATGACTTGGGTGATCTTTTGCGATGTAAAAAAAGCCCCAGGCTAGGCAAGGCTTACAGCCCATGCGACCTTCAGAGCCACCACGACTTCTGCCCAGAGGCAGAGTTATGGCTGAGGACTCAGTTGTTGACGTGCTTCCAGTACTTTGTCTCTGTCCAGGAAGATGCAACGTAACCTCGTCGTCAGTAGCATCCCTCTCCACCTCCTCTGCTGACCTCATCGACTGGCTGACTTTGGTTTGACAGTAAGTGGGGTCTCCAACCTCATCATCAACCTGTGTGTTTTCACTCTCCTCATCCTGACTCCTCCAAGCCAACCTCTTCCTGCCCTGACCAAATAGTAAAGTTGTCGTTCCAATCAATTATCTGAGTCTCATCAGCATGTTCCCCATTGTCTCCACCAGGAGGATTTACAGTTTGGGAATGAGGGTGTACATTATGCTCAGCACCTTCTTCATTGGGGCCTGGATCTGACTCACAAAGCTTCTGGGCATCAGTACAGATCATTTCCTTGTCTGGACTCACTGCAGCTTTGGAACAGACTTCTGATTCCCAGGCTATAGTGTGACTGAACAGCTCTGCAGACTCAACCATCTCTGTTACCCCATACTCAGCAGGGCTGGTGGAAACTTGAGAGCTGTTAGGAAGCAAGTGCGATTGGGTTGACACCACAGAGGAATGGAGTATTTGGGATATTAAAGTTGAGGTGGAGGAGAGGCCACTTGATGGAGAACTTGAGATCCAATGAAGCACCTGCTCTTTTGGTGCCTCATCTACATTTGGTAGCGATGGTCGTGTCCCTGAAAAAGGGATCATATCAGATTATCCAAGGGAAGAAGTACACCTCTTATTTTGGCTGGTAGTTGGTGTTACGAATCGGTGCCGCCAAAGATGCAAGCAGCCTGCTGCGGTTCCAGTTGCGCCCAGGCGTCAGCTGCCATTTTTGGCAGTGCCTCGGGTCATCCAGCTGGCTGCTTCCTCATACACGTCTGAGTGTGGACAGATGGCTAGTGCGCATGCGTGTGCCGATTTACCCCAGACACAGCCTAAGTACAGTGTTTCACCTAGTGAGCATGTTTAGCATGACTGTGCCATTCCTGAGGCTATAGGCCCTGTCACACACACAGATAAATCTTTGGCAGATCTGTGGTTGCAGTGAAATCATGGACATATTGTTCCATTTGTACACAGCCACAAACCTGGCACTGATTGTCCACAATTTCAATGCAACCACAGATCTGCCGCAGATTTACCTCTGTGTGTGACAGGGCCTTTAGTCCTCAGTTAGTGCTACTGAGCATGCTCCCACACTTAGTGAGAAAAGCCTCTTTGCACAGGTACTTGGACTCCGTGCCGTGTCTAAGTCCTGAGTTGGGCCTACAGAGCATGCAGAAGCTGATAGTTTGTTTTCTGAGACTGTTTTCAGGTAAATGAGCATGCTCAGGCACTTAGTGCATCGGAGGCTAGGTCCATTAAGGAACTCACTGGCCATGTCCGTGAGGTGGCAGTCCATGATAGTCTAGAGAGCATCAGGTGTCCTGATGATGTTGCCACTCTGGACTGGCTCGCAAAGGCCCGCCCCTATGATTTGGCACCTCATCATTGTTCATCAGACGATCACTGGTGAGGTGTTTGGGGCGTGGCTGCCATGAGGTCATCATTGAAGTGGCGGTTACAGATAGGCCACTGGTTATGTAACTAAAGACGGGGCACGCTGCTTTTGGCTCATGGAGGGGCATTGTGGTCCACCCTGGGTTGGGGCGGACCCAGGTTAGAAAAGGGGCTGGAGACAACAAGGATGTGCGCAGTCTTCTATTGTGCTCAGACAGAGCACATCTCCATGTGTTGAACCTATTGTGGGTTTAGGCCAGAGGTAGGCAGGGATAGGGCATCGGTGCAGGATGCCGTCACACTTGGTAATGCAGAACGGTTACGACCAGCTCCTGTCCTACCAGTCCAGCTAGTGCAGCACAGTGGCATTAACTGGGCTGCAGCTGCTTGCTGCGCCTGCTGTCGACAGGTGTGCCCTCTACGCACGTGTACCCAATGGCCCCTGTGTTGTTAACAGGTAGTTCCTGGGCTGGGTGTGTGGACCCAGTGACGCTAACAGGGTTCCAAGTCTCCAGATCCGAGTGTCGTCAAACTCGGTTCATGCTACTATTTTTTTCAGAGCCACCCAGCTCTGTATTCTCCGGCTAACCTTCGGGTTGCCAGCATCTCCATTTCCATCTAGGAGCACGGTGGTCCCCGACTGGCGATTGGGATATACAGTTAGGTCCAGAAATATTTGGACAGTGACACAAGTTTTGTTATTTTAGCTGTTTACAAAAACATGTTCAGAAATACAATTATATATATAATATGGGCTAAAAGTGCACACTCCCAGCTGCAATATGAGAGTTTTCACATCCAAATCGGAGAAAGGGTTTAGGAATCATAGTTCTGTAATGCATAGCCTCCTCTTTTTCAAGGGACCAAAAGTAATTGGACAAGGGACTCTAAGGGCTGCAATTAACTCTGAAGGCGTCTCCCTCGTTAACCTGGAATCAATGAAGTAGTTAAAAGGTCTGGGGTTGATTACAGGTGTGTGGTTTTGCATTTGGAAGCTGTTGCTGTGACCAGACAACATGCGGTCTAAGGAACTCTCAATTGAGGTGAAGCAGAACATCCTGAGGCTGAAAAAAAAGAAAAAATCCATCAGAGAGAGAGCAGACATGCTTGGAGTAGCAAAATCAACAGTCGGGTACATTCTGAGAAAAAAGGAATTGACTGGTGAGCTTGGGAACTCAAAAAGGCCTGGGCGTCCACGGATGACAACAGTGGTGGATGATCGCCGCATACTTTCTTTGGTGAAGAAGAACCCGTTCACAACATCAACTGAAGTCCAGAACACTCTCAGTGAAGTAGGTGTATCTGTCTCTAAGTCAACAGTAAAGAGAAGACTACATGAAAGTAAATACAAAGGGTTCACATCTAGATGCAAACCATTCATCAATTCCAAAAATAGACAGGCCAGAGTTAAATTTGCTGAAAAACACCTCATGAAGCCAGCTCAGTTCTGGAAAAGTATTCTATGGACAGATGAGACAAAGATCAACCTGTACTAGAATGATGGGAAGAAAAAAGTTTGGAGAAGAAAGGGAACGTCACATGATCCAAGGCACACCACATCCTCTGTAAAACATGGTGGAGGCAACGTGATGGCATGGGCATGCATGGCTTTCAACGGCACTGGGTCACTTGTGTTTATTGATGACATAACAGCAGACAAGAGTAGCCGGATGAATTCTGAAGTGTACCGGGATATACTTTCAGCCCAGATACAGCCAAATGCCGCAAAGTTGATCGGACGGCGCTTCATAGTACAGATGGACAATGACCCCAAGCATACAGCCAAAGCTACCCAGGAGTTCATGAGTGCAAAAAAGTGGAACATTCTGCAATGGCCAAGTCAATCACCAGATCTTAACACAATTTGGCATGCATTTCACTTGCTCAAATCCAGACTTAAGACGGAAAGACCCACAAACAAGCAAGACCTGAAGGCTGCGGCTGTAAAGGCCTGGCAAAGCATTAAGAAGGAGGAAACCCAGCGTTTGGTGATGTCCATGGGTTCCAGACTTAAGGCAGTGATTGCCTCCAAAGGATTCGCAACAAAATATTGAAAATAAAAATATTTTGTTTGGGTTTGGTTTATTTGTCCAATTACTTTTGACCTCCTAAAATGTGGAGTGTTTGTAAAGAAATGTGTACAATTCCTACAATTTCTATCAGATATTTTTGTTCAAACCTTCAAATTAAACGTTACAATCTGCACTTGAATTCTGTTGTAGAGGTTTCATTTCAAATCCAATGTGGTGGCATGCAGATCCCAACTCGCGAAAATTGTGTCACTGTCCAAATATTTCTGGACCTAACTGTATACCACCTTATCCAAATCTGCCAGTTCCCCTGTAACAGATGGTGTTTCTTCAGCAGATGTTACTGTTGCTTAACCACCAAACCCACGGACACAAACTTTTTTCCCCTTTCTAACACACCTGTTCCCCTTTCCACCAGCATCTGTCCTTTTTCCACTCATTTTGTATATGACCAAATTTGCAACTCTGCAGGGACGCCCTACGCAACGCCGTCTCAGCACAGCAGCCAGCCCTCGGTCCCTCAGATGTGGACAAGTAAAAGATCATTTCATCCTAGTCATGACAAAGCGTTGAGATTCACTCTGTGCAGCACTGGTGTTTAGTGGAAAAGCCGATCTAAGATTGCGTACCAGCTTCTGCTGATACTCTTGCATACATGCGTCCCTTTCTATGGCAGGACTTATTTTACCAAATTTTGTCTTGTACCGGGGATCTAACAGTGTGGCAACCCAGTAGTCAGCATTACTTCGAATTTGGACAATCAGAGGGTCATGTTGTAGGTAGTGCAGCAAGAAGGCGCTCATGTGTCTTGCGCATCCAGGAGGACCAAGTCCTTGCTGTGTTGGTGGCAGAGAGGTGAGAATCATGTTTCCTTCCTCTGCCCTCTCCCCCCAACCTCGCACAACAGAAATGTGATCAAGCTCTCCCTCATCTACTGAGACTTCCATGCCTATCGCCAGTTCGTCCTCCATTTCTTCATGGGCTCCTACACCTTCCTCAACAGTTTGGCTAATACTATGCGCCCTTGTTAATCCCTCTCCCCCACCGTCCCATGCCCGCTGCCTTGGTGCTGCTGAACGTGTGGACCTTGTAGATCTTGTTATCCCTTCCACATATGACTCCTCCTGTACTTCCTCCCCTTCCTCTTGTCCTACCACCTGACTCTGAATAATGTTTAGTGTGCTCCAGCATGTAGATGACCGGAATTGTCATAATGATAATGGCATCGTAAGCGCTAAACATCTTCGTCGCCATTTGTAAACTGTGAAGAAGGGTGCATAGGTACTTGATCTGAGACCACTCCAACAGCGTGATCTGCCCCACCTCTGGATCTCATTAGCCCAGGCTAACGTATTGCATAGTCATAACGTATTGCAGCAGGGCTCGCTGGTGCTGCCACAGACGCTGCAACATGTGCAGATTCAAATTCCTGGGTGTCGGCATTTCGCATTTCAGGCGGTGAACAGGCAGACCGAAAGACTTCTGGAGCGATGCAAGTTGTTCAGCTGCGGGGTGTGAACGGTGGAAGTGAGCACATAGCGAGCATACCCTCTGCAGAAGGCCATGTAGGCCGGGATAGTGGTTTAAAAATTGCTGGACAACCAGGTTCAACACGTGAGCCATACAAGACACGTGTGTCACATTGCCCTGGCGAAGGGCCGCACCCAGGTTTGCATCATTGTCGCACACGGCTGTTACGTCACCCCCGGAATCCGTTCCGGCAACTTGTACTCCAATCACCAGGTAACACCGTGTTCCTTTCGTAGATAGTGCTGGTGATGGGAGAGGAGTCGATGCCAGCGGCGCCGGTGGCTGCAGGTTCCACACAGCCACTGGGCTGGGTTACCTTGAGATCTGAAGTACCACTGGCTTACTGTAGGTGGTGGTTGTCTCACAGCTAAAGTACCATCATTCAGCTACAACCAATGGGAAGACACTACACCCTTTTAAAGGCCCCTACTGTCTGCTGACCACTGCCAGACATAGTTCTGAACTTCTGGTTTCTGTTCCGCCCAGTTCTGTTTTGTGATTTTGTGTGCTGACTACCGCTTGTTTCCTGAGTACGTCTCCTGCCTGCTGTTTATGTACCTCGTTGCCCGATCCGCATTTCACCTCTGCTTATTTTCTGATTATGTCCAGGCCATTCGATTCTGTTCATGTTCCTCAATTAATGGTTTGACCCTGCATGACTACTACACTCTCGGACTGCAGCCTTCCACAGGTATTGATCACCTTGGGCCCTGTGTAATTCCAAATCCCTGTATAAGGGTTAAAGGGTTTCAGGGTTCTAGGGGTGCAGCTTTTTAAGTGGCTTCCCTCTAGTCTATCCTTTACAGCCCGTCTGAGTGTGTGGATCCAGGCAGGCGTTAAACCGTGCCCTCTGCAGAAGGCCATCTAGGCCGAGATAGTGGTTTAAAAATTGCTGGATAACCAGGTTGAACACGTGAGCCATACAAGGCACGTGTGTCACATTGTCACGGCGAAGGGCCGCACCCAGCTTTGCATCATTGTCGCACACGGCCTTCCCTGGCTGCTGGTTGAATGGAGACAACCATTGATGAAACTCGGTCTCCAGAGCTAACCGTGCACAACTCCTCTGCGGTGTGACTCACATTTCCCATACATTTCAAAGTAAAGATTTGACCGCCTGATGGCATTGAGCTCTGCTGCCAGCATAGTAAGGAGGTGTGCGGGATTCCTTGTGCACAGTTACAACGCGGGTGGCCTTACCAGAAAGGTTTTGAGCAGAGGTTGAGGAGCTAGGCAAGATTGAGGAGGCACAAGCAGTGTATTAACTTCTACATACAGAGGAAGGATTGACACACAACTCGTGGGGACGGAAAGACTTGTACAGCAGACCCTTCTCCATCTCTCACCATAGTTACCCAGTGCCCAGTCAGTGACATGTAACGCCCCTGTCCATGCTTACTGGTCCAAGTATCTGTGGTGAAATGCACCCTGTCACACAGAGTTTCTCAAGGAAGTGGTGATGTTGTATGCGACATGCTGGTGTAGCGCAGGCACGCCTTTCTTGGAGAAGGAGTGGCGACTGGTCATCTGCTCTTGGGGCGCTGAGATGGGCATAAGGTCTTGAAAATCTTCTGTGTCAAAAGGGTGGAAAGGCAGCATTTCTGTAGCCAACAACTTGCAGATGCTGAAAGTCAACCTCTTAGGCATGTCATGCCCTTCCAAAATCATGTAAAACACAGCAAGGGGACTCCAACCACAGTCTCCCTCTTTTCCAAAAATTGGGCCACACACACCCCACTTCACTGACATCAGTTGTCCCCCAGTTGCAAACTTAAAAAGTTGATTTGCATGAAGCACTATCAAAAATCCACCAGCCTTTTGTCTCCCCTGGATGACACGGGTAGAAAAGTTCTTGCGGATCCATGACTTGTTCATCTTGATGAACGTTAGTCTGTCCACATTGTCACTGGACAGACGCGTACGCTTATCTGTCAGCACACACCCAGCAGCACTGAAGACATGTTCCGAGAGAACGCTGGCTGCGGGACACGACAAGATCCCCAAGGTAATTTATACAGACTGGAAGTCCAAAATGAGCAAGGCTCAAGTTGCACAGTAATGGCATCGATGTTCACTTGCAGATACTCCGATATCTGTGTCTCCTCCTCTTTTTACTCATCCAGCTCTTTTGTTTTCGCATGAGTATATGTCCTTGTCCCTTTTCCATGTGTTTGTGGTGTCTTGTGAGATGTTTGTCACCTTTTGGACACCTTAGAAGGTGTTTTCTATGTGTTTGTATGTGTTTGTGTTTGCATGCCATTGTTTTCAATGGGGTTCGAATTGGTTAGTCGAACGTTCGTCGAACGTTCGATGAACTTGTCCTCCGTTCGACGAACCGAACTCGAACTCTATGGGGGTGGCTCATCTCTACTAAGTGAAAATGGACAAATTGTGTCCAATTTGTCAATTTTATGTGTGGCCACCATTATTTTCAAGCACTGCCCAAACTCTCTTGCACATGCAGTTCATTATAGCTTCACAGGAGCCACTGAAATTCTCTTCTGCTTCTCAATAGCTGGTGGATAATAGTAAAATTAGCATTTCCAACATAAATATTAATACATTTGAAACCTACTAATGAAAATGTTAATTCTTTTAATCTCTTTACGACCTAAAAAATGTTTTTTCTCCCCTTTGTCCAAGAGCCATAACTTTTTCCTTATTCCGACAATTTAACCATATGAGGGCTTATTTTTTGTGAGACAAATTGTACTTTTGAATGATACCATTCATTCTGCTTCATATTTTATTGGAAAGTGGGAAAAAAATGAAATTGCAAAAAATGCAATTGCTCTATGGTTTTTGTTTTTTTTTTATTTACCAGGTCAGTATGAAATTGTAGAAACCAAACATGCATAGCTTCACTTTTAGTAGTGAAAAAAATTCAGAAGTTTGTAAAAAAAAAAAAAAGAATTGTGCTTTTTGGCTATTTTTTTCCGAGTCTCGGGGCTAGGTATTTAGGTATTAATTATACCATTTTGGGGGTATATATGATAATTTGATTGCCTGTTATTGCCTTTCAATACAATGTTGTAGTGACAAAAAAAATGTGATTCTGGTGTTTTGATTTTTTTTCTCACTACACCCTTTACTGATCAGATTAATTGATTTTATAATTTGATAGATCGGCATTTCTGAACACAGTGATACCAAATATGTGTATTTATTTACTGTTTTATTTTCAATTGGAGAAAAGGGGTATGATATGAATTTATAGGTTTTTTCACATTTTTCATATTTTTTTTAAAAAAAGTTTTATATTTTTTTATTCATTTTACTAGTCCCCTTAGGGAAATTTATGCCTGCACTATCCGATCACTTCTGCTGATCAGAGTGATGACCAACAAGATTGACTAAGTGCAAAAAATATAACTCATACGCTCAGTAGAAGGTGTAGTGTCTTTTTCAAAATTCTCATATAAGTTTTCATATACAGTATTAAGTGCTGATATTCATGTACTAATGAATGTGGCAAAAAGGAAAACTTTTTAGGCTGCCTTCAAAGTTTATTGCATCTTTTTCTCCCTAAAAATATAAAATTAAAATCTGTCTGGAAGAAATAGGCCGTGGATTCCATTGTAATAATACCAAAGCGGAAGCTGGATGAGAGGATTTGGCATCATAAGTTAATTCATCAACAGTAATGTCAAATCTATCAATTTGGGGTTCTCATCATCAGATTTTAACTTATGTTTGATGAAAAGATCACCGGCATTGTGGTTGGATTCTTTTAAAATATCAGAATACTAACATAGCTAAACTAATCATTTATAAAAGAAGTTATCAATTGTTTGTGAATTTATTCTGTTAGATCACCAAACATTAAAACATTTTTACAGCTTGAAGATCAGAAAATATTTAACTTTTTAAACCTCTTACTTTTTTATACAGTACACTGTGTGCAGAATTATTAGGTAAATGAGTATTTTGATCACGTGAAACTTGAGGAAAATCAAGCGTGAAGCTGCCAAGATGCCATTTGCCACCAGTTTGGCCATATTTCAGAGCTACAACGTTACTGGAGTATCAAAAAGCACAAGGTGTGCCATACTCAGGGACATGGCCAAGGTAAGTAAGGCTGAAAAAGGACCACCTTTGAACAAGAAACATAAGATAAAATGTCAAGACTAGTCCAAGAAATATCATAAGACTGATTGTTCAAAGGTTTTATGGACTGATGAAATAAGAGTGGTTCTTGATGGGCCAGATGGATGGGCCAGAGGCTGGATCAGTAAAGGACAGAGAGCTCCACTCTGACTCAGATGCCAGCAAGGTGGAGGTGGGGTACTGGTATGGGCTGGTATCATCAAAGATGAACTTGTGGGATCTTTTCAGGTTGAGGATGGAGAGAAGCTCAACTCCCAGACCTACTGCCAGTTTCTGGAAGACAACTTCTTCAAGCAGTAGTACAGGAAAAAGTTGGTATCGTTCAAGAAAAACATGATTATCATGCAGGGCAATGCTCCATCACTTGCATCCAACTACTCCACAGCGTGGCTGGCCAGTAAAGGTCTAAAAGATGAAAAAATAATAACATGGCCCCCTTGTTCACCTGATCTGAACCCCATAGAGAACCTGTGGTCCCTCCCTAAAATGTGAGATCTACAGGGAGGGAAAACAGTACATCTCTCGGAACAGTGTCTGGGAGGCTGTAGTGGCTGCTGCACGCAATGTTGATCGTAAACAGATCAAGCAACTGACAGAATCTATGAATGGTAGGCTGTTGAGTGTCATCATAAAGAAAGGTGGCTATATCGGTCACTAATTATTTGGGGTTTTGTTTTTGCATTTCAGACATGTTTATTTCTAAATTTTGTGCAGTTATATTGGTTTGGCTGTTTTGAGTGTGTTTGTATTGGGGCACATCTGTGCATTGTATATTATTATTGTGATGTGTTATTTTTGTTGTTAAACGTGTAAAAAATTAAAATACTAAATTGCCGAATAAGAAACTGACGAATAAGAAACCAACTTCAGCCCCGAATAAGAAACTGACAAATAAGAAACCAACTTCAGCCCCGAATAAGAAACCAACTTCAGCCCCGAATAAGAAACTGACGAATAAGAAACCAATTTCAGCCCCGAATAAGAAACTGATGAATAAGAAACCAACTTCAGCCCCGAATAAGAAACTGACGAATAAGAAACCAACTTCAGCCCCAAATAAGAAACTGACGAATAAGAAACCAACTTCAGCCCCGAATAAGAAACTGACAAATAAGAAACCAATTTCAGCATCGTGAAATGCTGCATATTTTTTTGGTGGGAAAAGATGCATCGTGTGTACAAACCCTTAGGAATATTTTCTAGAAATGTTTTAGCACACCACTCCATCGTTTGGTTTTGTTTTTCGCTGCTGGAGTGGTGCTTTATATCTAAGCTGCCTGCCCCTACTAATATACTCCACCTCAGTCGTTTTCACCTCTTTTTGGCACTGCTCCAGTCCCGTGGAGCTATCTTGTGACTGGCCAGAAGTTAGAAGCTCCATCACAAGCTCTCAATGCATCTCTGAAAGCCAGAACAAGGCTCCCATAGACTTGCATTGAAGAGCTTGTGATGGAGTGCACTCACAAACTGCCAGAAACCAATGGGAGAGCAGCAGTGATAAAAGGTGAAAACGACGGAGGGTGACTATAGCATTAAGGGCAGGGATTAGATTTATTAGCACATCTCCAGCAGTGAATTAAACGCTGGAGCGGAGCTTTAAAAATAAAAAAAATCCACACTGACAACCAAACACCAGTGTAACCATTCACCTTTTGTGCCTCCCCTATTTTCTCATAGACTGTAAAGCTGGTGTCACACTAAGCGACAGCGACAACGACGTCGCTGTTACGTCACCATTTTCGGTGACGTAACAGCGACCTTGTAAGTCGCTGTTATGATCGCTGCTTAGCTGTCAAACACAGCAGAAGCAGCGATCATAACGTCGCTACATGTGCAGAGAGCAGGGAGCCGCGCTTAGCGCTGGCTCCTTGCTCTCCTAGGTACAGTACACATCGGGTTAATTAACCCGATGTGTGCTGCAGCTACATGTCACAGTGCAGAGAGCAGGGAGCCGCGCGCACTGCTTAGCGCTGGCTCCTTGCTCTCCTTGCTACAGTATACATCGGGTTAATTACCCGATGCATACTGCAGCCACATGTCACAGGGCAGAGAGCAAGGAGCCGCGCGCACTGCTTAGCGCTGGCTCCTTGCTCTCCTTGCTACAGTATACATCGGGTTAATTACCCGATGCATACTGCAGCCACATGTCACAGTGCAGGAGCCGGCACTGGCAGCAAGAGCGGAGGCTGGTAACCAGCGTAAACATCGGGTAACTAGGGAAAGGTCTTCCCTTGGTTACCCGATGTTTACGCTGGTTACAGCTTACCGCAGCTGCCAGTGCCGGCTCCTGATCGCTTCATTTCGTCGCTCTCTCGCTGTCACACACAGCGATGTGTGTGTCACAGCGGGAGAGTGACGACCAAAAAATGAAGCTGGACATTCAGCAACGACCGGCGACCTCACAGCAGGGGCCAGGTCGTTGCTGGATGTCACACACAGCGACAGCGACGGGACGTCGCTGCAACGTCACAGAAAATGGTGACGTAGCAGCGACGTCGTTGTCGTCGTCGTTATGTGTGACACCAGCTTAATCTTACGAGCACTCCTCCTGGTATCTTAATTTTGTTATTTTGTATTGTCTCATATTGTCTGTACATGTCCCCTCTTAATTGTAAAGCGCTGCAGAATATGTTGGCGCTATAGAAATAAAACTTATTATTATTATACCTGGTGAAAATAAACAAGTGAGATGGGAATATATTTGGTTTTTATTAAGTTGCCTAATAATTCTGCACAGTAATAGTTACCTGCAAAAACAGATATCCTCCTAAGATAGTTAAATCTAAAAAAAACCACTCCAACTTCCAAAAATATTAAGCTTTGATATTTATGGGTCTTTGGGGTGATTGAGAACATAATTGTTGATCAATAATAAAAAAAACTCCTCTAAAATACAACTTGCCTAATAATTCTGCACACGGTGTATATACACAACAATACAGAAACTGAGAAGTACACCCAGTATACAAGACAGATGAAGTGGTACTGTACATTGTGAATATATTGAGAATAATACAGATACTGAGAATGAGGCAATGCAGATGAACTGTTTTGCTTATACTGATTTGGAGTGAGAAAATAATTGCAGCATGCCTCAATTTGTCTCTGAAATCGGATGAAAGTCACCCATTCAAGTCTATGAGTATGAGAAAAAAATAGGATGCTACGGTACAACATCTGATTTTTACGGATACATTACCATTCTGTAACATAGGAAACTGTAAATGGTCTTGTAAATGATTAATATCTGCTGAGAAATAAAAATGGATTACATATGGATGACAAGTCAGAAAAAATGGTTACATTTTTCTAGATGAAAATTTAACCAGTATTTTTTATACTGTTGCATGAACCTAGCCTAATATAGATACACTGATAAAAACAGCCAGTACATAGGAGAGAAGTGTATATATACACATACTTAGATTTATATCCAAGAGGTTACATATATATATATATATATATATATATATATATATACCGTAGATATATATATATATATATATATATATATATATATATGTATATACACGCATACACACTACATCTTAGGCAGTGGGTACAAAGCTGTATGGACACATACCCATAGGTCCAATTAATTTATAAAAAGACAATAAGCAGCACACAGATTCAATGTGGAACAAAGTAGACTCTTTAACAACATTTCATTTCCATGACAAAATTTTTTTAGTTATAGAACCAAATTGTTTCCAAATGGGTTAACAAAGAGTTTTCAACTTTTTTTCACAATTAATCGAAGTGATATCAGTGATAGATAGTGATAGCAGTGATAGATACTGAGAATTTGATGATTACATTATTCATACAGGCAGAAGAAGTATACACAACATACACAGCTTCAAAATATACTGTATGCTTCTATAAATTATATACAAAGCTCAACACAAAATATTGTGTTAAGAAGTATAGAGTGGAGCTGTGTATATACTACATAGTGTAGAGATGTGCCCATGTATGTATATACAGTACATCATATAGGAGACACTGCAGCTGCTGAATATACAACACATTGTAACTGCTGTATATGAATAACATAGGAGACTGACTGCTATATACACATTATGTTGGTGAAACAGCAACAGTTGTATATACATTATGTAGATGATACTGCGACTGCTGTATTCACATTACATAAGTAATACTGCCAGCAGTCGCAGTATCGCCTATATAATGTATATAGACTGCTGTAAGTACATTATATAGGTGATACTGCAACTGCTGTATATACATTACATAAATTATACTGCAACAGTCATAGAGCTATATAATTTTCATGCAGAGGTCTATATATATTATAATGGTGTAACTGCGACTGCTGTTTGTACATTACATAATTGATACTGCCAGCAGTAGCAGAAAGGGGGGAGCCAGCACTGCTTGAGAATGGCATGAAAACAATTAAAAGTGTAAAATTCACAAATTATTCCAGCTGTACCATAATGCAAAATACGATTTTTAGCAAATAATTGATCAATTTTCTGAGCTACCCCTGCCACGTCAAAGCAAATCTCAATAAGGGGTCCTTCTCTATATTTAATATTTCCATTGTGCTATGTATTGCTTCAATCTGGTTCTGCTTTTAATGTAATTAGGAGGCCGCATGAGACAATGGAAATATAAAATATAGAGTAGGACCCCCCTTTTGAGAGTTGCCGTGACATGGAAGGGGTGGCTCAAAAAATTGATTAATTTTTTGCTAAAAATCTCGTTTTGTATTATAGTACAGTTGGAATGAATTTGTTAATTTACACTTTTTATTTGCAAGCCATTTTTAGGCAGTGCTGGCTCCCCTCTTTTTTTACCAGCAGTAGCAGTATCAACTACTTAACGCACATACAGCGGTCGCAGTATAATCCACATAATGTATATAGACTGATGTATGTGCATTATATAGGGGATACTGCAAGTGCTGTATATAATTACATAAATTATATCGCCAGCAGTTAGTGTCCCATATATAATGTATATAGACTGCTGTATGTACATTATAAAAGTGATTTTGCAACTGCTGTTTATACATTACGTAGATGATACTGCCAGCAGTTGCGATATCACCTGTATAACATATGTAGATTGCTTTATGTACATTATATAGGTGATTATGTGACTGCTGTATATACATTGCATAGATGTTACTGCCAGCAGTCACAGTAATTACCTGCCACTGGCCAAGTAGGAATTTGGCCGCCTTGGCTGATTGTCAGTCCGGGTCAGGTGCTATTTGGATAGCAGAGTTGTATGTATGTACGAGCCGTGTGTGTGTGTGTGTGTGTGTGTGTGTGTGTGTGTGTGTTTGTGTGTGCGTGTTTAGTGGGCATGCAGCAGAGCTGTGTGTGTGTATATACAGTTAAGCTAAATGTGCATGCACTGTACATTCAATACTGTTGTGTACATAATATATGTGCTGCAAAGTGACATGTGTATAACACACATACTGCAGAGAAACACTATTAAGAAAACTATTACCCCACTCATCTACCCTAGTGCATTAAAAATTGTGATATTAACCCATCCAATAATTTAAAATACCAGATTAGCTTTAAGATTTAATTTTACTATTTTTTTATATTTTTATGTAAAACTGAGGAGCATCTTTTAGTAAGGTGTGTCACATACTCTGAAAAATACAGTACTTTAAATGTTCATAGTTCTAATTGATAGGTATAGGAGCTCAATTTATCAGTGTCATTTCTTCTTATATATTATTCTGAGCTCTTAGGCATGGCTGTAAAAATTAGGTGAGGCCACATGGGGATTACTGCTAGTGCTTGCATGACACTCGACTCATGCTTGCAGCATAACGGGAGCCAAGTGTCATGTGAGTGTCATTCCGCTATGGTCCGATCAGACTACAGCTGAGGAGGGGAGGGCCAGCACTGTGGAGGGAGCGAGGGATTTATCTCCCCATCTCCTCCGGCTGATGTGAAAATCGCACTGCACTTGCGTTACACCGGTGTAACGCGAGAGCAATGCGATGTTTCTCTCGCACCATAGACTTGAATGGGTGGAAGTGAAACAAGATCGCATTGCACCTGCATCATGCTGCGACTGTTTTCTCGGTCTGATTAGGGCTGAGAAAACAATCGCTCATGGGAGCGGGCCCACAGAGTAATATTGGTCCGAGTGGAATGCTATTTTTTATCGCATTCCACTCACTCCGTATTACTCGCCGTGTGTGCTGACCCTGAATCATACTTTGGACAATATGACTGAAAATGTATCAATAATACATATATTTCGGTTTTAATAGTAAAGCTTACCTATTGTTAGAAGCATAATTATAGCTGTTTCCTCTTATTTTATTGTATTATACAGCCTAAAAGTATCTCATTTAATTAGAAATTACTTTACTTCTCGGGAAAGGTTAATAAGAAAAAGGGAATGCTATTTTATTGCAGAACATGATGTTTTAGCGTGAGAATTAGATGTACTTGTTTTCATTCCTTATTTACAGCTTATTCAAGATGACTACTTCTAAAATTAACACAGTTTATGTACTTTGATTTAATTATGAAGACAGATCATATAATTTATTTTTTATTACTACACTGTATTAATAAGAACCTGTCAGCACAATATAACAATGTAAAGTAAAGACAGTGCCATAACGGCACTGAAAAACAGATTAAATTGATACCTTTGTTGCAGAAATTCACTTTGTTGTTCTTCTTTTATCCCCATTTGAAGTTTCCTTCTCCCTGTCTGTGATTCCCCAGCCCCTCTACCTGGCTCCAGTGTTTGAATGACAGATAAAACAAGAACTACAAAGCATATTTCTTCACCAAAGGTATCAATTTAATCAGTATTTCAGCGCCATGACAGCCATGCCGTTATTTTACATTGCTAAATCACGCTGACAGGTTCTCTTAAAGGTAATTTTATACCATGCTGATGATTTTCAATGCATATATGGTGATTTATGGATTAATTGCAATGAAAACATTGCAATATGGTATTTGGCATAAGTGAAATGTGGCAATATATTTTTCAAGCCCCCACTCTTTATCCTTAACACTTTTTATAGCTTTGTGGCATATGTTTGAACAAAGATTTACGTTCATGTTAAAATTTAAAATCCTTAAGTTTCACAAATATTCAGATTCGGAAAAAGCTATTATTAATTTTCCAAAATGTGTGGAGCTGTTTTTAAATATTACAATAGATGAGCAAAATCTTTAGAAAACTATTGTATAGAAATTGTGTGTCCCGATTTACAATACCTTCTCAGTACAATTGGGTACAAGAAAGGCTTCTTTGCACAATGTGGAAAGATATATTCATATGCTAGCTTTATCTACTCAAAGCTTATAATTGTCGATAATAATGTACCAGTTAAATTATGAGGCAGAGCTTCCCATGTATCTAGCACTAATACCCATTTAAAGCCGTTATAAGAGCACCATTATTAATTAGCAATTAGTTTGTCAGGTTCTATGGTCTATGATAAACCACACAACCTAGTCCCTTGTGATTTACTGGCAGAATCCAATGTAATTTGACCATATGGTATGTAGTCATAATTTTCTAGTTAAGCAGCAAACTTTCACATTTCAGAAAAAGCTAAACAGGTGAAGTAACAAAGCAATCAATTAGTTTATAATGTGCAGCAATTGTGATACTTGTAGCAATTTTATTTTTTTAGGGATGAGCAGACCTGTGGAAGTTTGGGTTTGGATGTTAGTTAGAAGATCGTTTCAGGACTTGGAGTTGATCCAAAATTGACCCTGAACCCCATACAAGCCAATGGGGACCTGAACTTTGGTGCTGTATAATCGCTGTAAAATCATAGTAAGGGCTAGGTGGCTGCAAAGAAAGCAAAATGGGAGCAATTGCCCTGCAAACAAATATGGATAGGGAATACATTTAAAAAATACCAATGTGGAGTGCCCCCTATTTTTGATAACCAGTACAGGTAAAGTAGACAGGCTGCAGCCTTCAGCTGTCTGCTTTACCTTGCTGATTATCAAAAATATAGGGAACCCCACGTAATTTTTTTTAAATTATTCCCTATCCACATTATTTATTTAAAAAAACAGCTTGGGGTCCTCCTTATTTTTGATAACTAGCCAAATTAAAGCAGACAGTTGGGGGCTGGTATTATCAGACTTGGAAGGCCCATAGATATTTGGCCATTCCCATCCTAAAAATAGCAGCATGCAGCTGCCCCAGAAGTGGCACATTCATTAGTTGCACAAATTTCTATGCTATGACTGGCTTTTCTTGATTGTCCTGGTGCAGTGGCAAATGGAATAATTCTTTTGGGGTTGATGTGATGTCAGCTGTGAATTTACAGCTGGCCTCAAGCCCAGGGCTTAGTATTGAGGAGAAGTATATCAAACACCCCCATTACTAATCTGGTAAGCAGAGAGGTAAAAAATACAGACAGGGAAAAAAATGTTTATTTGAATAAAGACTCCCCCATGCTCCCTCGTATGCCAATTTATTTATTTTAAAAAAATCCACAAAGTTCCAAAGTAATCCAAATGGGGAATAAAGACTCCCCCACACTACTTTGTTCATCAATTTATCAATTTCTTAACGCAAAAGAAGTCCTTGAAGTTCTGATGTATTCCAATGGTATAATGTCCAACAATATCCACCAAATAACATGGAACTTCTTTCTGGGAACATTGTCAGAACGAGGCTCCACAGATCACTCCCAGTCAGTGGCAGACCTTGAATCTCTCACACTCGTGAAAAATTCTGTGCCAGCCACTGACTGGGAGTGACTTATTAAGCCTCATTCTAAGAGTGAAGCTCCATATTATTCGATGGGCATTGTGGCACATTACACCATTGGATTATATCAGAAGTTTGAGGATTTCTGTGTAATTATTAAATTGGTGAACTAGGGAGTGTGGGGGAGTTTTTATTCAAATAAATTATTTTCCTGTGTGTTTTTTTAGCTGTACATTATCAGGTTAGAAATCGGGTGTCTGATAGATGCCTATAAATTACTAAACGTTGTGTTTGATTCCAGCTGTCAATTCACAGCTGACATCAACCCGAAAATTATTACTCTAATTGCCATCAGACTAGGGAGATCAAGAAAAGTCTGACAAAGGACAGAATTGGCGCATCTAATGTGATGTACCACTTCTGGGGCAGCTGCAGGCTGCTATTTTTAGGCAGGGAAGAGCCAAATAACCACGGACCTTCCCAGCCTGATAATATCAGATCACTGATGTGTTCTTTATCTTGGCTGGTTATCAAAATCAGAGGCAAACCCAAGCTGTATTTTTTAAATAATTCAAATAAATAATTTAAAAAAAAAAGGGGGTCTGCCCTATTTTTGATAAACAGTTGAGGTAAAGAAGACAGCTGCAGGTTGTTATTATTAGGCTGGGGAGGAGCATGGTTATTTGACCCTTCCCAATCCAAAAGTAGCAGGCTACAGCATCCAAAGAAGTTGCACATCAATTAGATGCACCAATTCTGGTGCTTTGCCTGGATCTTCCCAATTGCCCTGGCGTGGTGGCAATTGGGGTAATACTTTTGGGGATGACACCAGCTTTGAATTGACAGCTGACATCAAGCTCTGGGTTTAGTAATGTGGAGGGGTCTATCAGACATGCCAATTACTGACTCGGTAAGTGTAGAGTTAAAAACCACACACAGTCAGGGAAAAAAATGTTAATTTGAATAAAGACTTCCCCACACTCATTCATTCACCAATATATTAAATTAAAAGAAATCGTCGAATTTCTGACATAATCCAATTTTGGCATTTTCACACCAGTTTCACTTAGCTAAGGCAAGAGAAATGTATACTGTACACTGCATATATAGACTTTTGAAAAAAAGATACCTTATGGATGCCAATGGAGTAAAGCTATAAAACATCAGTAGTTATGCACTTTGCTGCTGAATGAAAAATCATGTTAAATCTTATATAATAATATATAATATTATATAATAGCGAGGGATAAAACTAGAGTATATATGCAGGAAGAGATTTATGCAAAGACTGAAAAAAAACATACAATCTCCATTCAGATACATAGTTACATAGCTTAAGAAAAGACCTAGGTCCATTTAGTTTAACCTTCTTCCACCAATTTATCATTTTTAAATCATTTATAAACTACAATGTTAAGTGTACTGAGAAATGATCCAGCCCTTTTTTAAAACCTGTTACGGTGTCTGCCATTATTACCTCTTGCAGTAGAACATGCCACAGTCTGACTGCTCTAACTGTAAAGAACTCTTTCCTATTCAGCTACTATAGTCACCTTTCTTCTACCCGCAGTGAGTACCCCCTGGTCCTTTATAATGAATACCGTATTTTTTGGACTATAAGACACACTTTTTTCCCCCAAATGTTGGGGAAAAGTTGTGGGTGCGTCTTATAATCCGAATGTATGCTACAGGGAATGAGGGTGCTGTGGTGGAGTGTGTAATCGGCGGCATGAGCAGGCTATAGCAACACCTACCATGACCACGTGGGCCTGCTCATTAGCCTCTTTTCATATGCACTGCATCCTCGCGCCCATCATCTCTCAGCGCTGAAGCCGGCGTTGACAGGTGGGCGGGATGATGGACGGGGGATGCGCGCATAATTAACAACCGGCCAGCGTGATCATCCCTGGCAATTACAGCCTGCAGTGATCATGTGTGGCTATATTCACTTCCCCCCGCGCATCATAATCAGCGCGGGGGGCAGTGAATAAGTATACTCACCAGTCACCGATCCCTGCAGCATCACGATGTCCTCCTGTCTTCCAGACCACTGATGTGTGTGAAGAGCAGTGCACACAGCCATGATGACATGGCTGTGTGCACAGCTCCACACAGGTGAAGGACTTGGGTATTCTGGTTATAGGTAAGCTGAGCAGCAGCACTCAGGGTCAAGCAGCAGCTGCTAAATCAAAGATTTTAGGGTGTATAAAAAGTGGGATTAGATCCTGTGATCCTAACGTATTGTTATCCCTCTATAAATCACTCGTAAGACCACATCTAGATTATGGGATCCAGTTTTGGGCTCCACATTGTAAAAGGATATTTAGAAGTTATATTTAGAAGTTAGAGTCAGTTCAAAGACAGGCAACTAGATTACTGCAAAGAATGGAAGGCCTCCCATAAGATGAGAGGTTGAAAAAGTTGGATTTGTTTAGCTTAGAAAAAAGACTTCTCAGAGGAGATCCTATTTGTATGTAATAAATACATGTGTGGTCAATATAAAGGACTGGCACATTACTTATTCTTTCCAAATACAATACTAAGGACGACAGGGCACACACTGCGAGTGGAAGAAAGGTGATTCTGGCAGCTAAAAAAGAATTGTTTCATTACAGTTAGGCGGGCTTTGCACGTTGCGACATCGCAAGCCTATGCTGCGATGTCGCACGCGATAGTCTCCGCCCCCGTCGCAGGTACGATATCTTGTGTTAGCTGGCGTAGCGAAAATTATCGCTATGCCAGCTTCACATGCACTCACCTGCCCTGTGACTGTCGCTCTGGCCGGCGACCCGTCTCCTTCCTAAGGGGGCGGGTCGTGTGGCATCATAGCGGCGTCACACGGCAGGCGGCCAATAGCAGTGGAGGGGTGGAGATGAGCAGGCTGTAAACATCCCGCCCATCTCCTTCCTTCCGTAGATGAGCCGGCGGCAGGTAAGGTGATGTTCCTCGCTCCTGCGGCTTCATACACAGCAATGTGTGCTGCTGCAGGAACGAGGAGCAACATCGTACCTGTCGCGGCAGCATAATTATGGAAATGTCGGAGCCTGCACCGATCATACGATAACGACGCTTTTGCGCTCGTTAATCGTATCATCTAGAATTTACATACAACGATGTCGAAAGTGACGCCGGATGTGCGTCACTTTCGATTTGACCCCACCGACATCGCACGTGCGATGTTGCAACGTGCAAAACCGCCCTTAAGGGGGCTTTACACGCTACAATATCGTTAATGTTTTATCGTCGGGGTCACGTTGTTAGTGACGAACATCCAGGGTCAGTAACGATATCGCAGCGTGTGATACTTACCAGCGACCTTAAGCAACCTCAAAAATGGTGAAATTCATTCACCATAGAGAGGTCGTCCCAAACTCAAAAATCGGTAAGGGTTGTTTATCCATGTTGTTCATCGTTCATGCGGCAGCACACATCGCTGTGTGTGACACCGCAGGAGCGAGGAACGTCTCCTTACCTGCCGCCGGCCACAATGCGGAAGGAAGGAGGTGGGCGGGATGTTACGTCCCGCTCATCTCTGCCCCTCCGCTTTGATTGGCCGGCCGCTTAGTGATGTCGTGGTGACGTCGCGGTGACGCCGAACGTCCCTCCCCCTTGAGGGAGGGATTATTCGGCAGTCACAGCGACGACGACGACCAGGTAAGTGCGTATGACACTGCCGTAGTGATAATGTTCGCTGCGGCAGCGATCACACGAGATAGCATGTGCGACAGGGGCAGGTACTTACACGCTCGATATCACTAGAAATTGCTAGCGATATCGCTACCGTGTAAAGCCCCCTTTAGAGTAGTCAGATTGTTGAATGCCCTACCACGAGAGGTATTAATGGCAGACACTATAACAACTTTTAAAAAAGGGCTAGATGATTTCCTCAGTACACAAAACATTGTCGGTTATAAATGAATTAATGACAAAAAAAAATAATTATTGGAGGAAAGTTGAACTAGATCTTTTTTCATTTCCAAAATTTTTATTGTAAAAGAGGAATTACAACTGGCTAGATCTTTTTTCAACCTATGTAACTATGTAATTGCGGAGCTCAATTCCCTTAATATCCTTGGATGAATACCATCTGGCCCTGGGGGATTTATTAATGATTAATTTACTCAGACACAAGCATATTTTTTCTTGTATTAAATTGGTTTTATTAGGTGGTGAACTTAGATTTTTGACTTGTTGAATGATTCATGGAAAAGTCAGTTCCTTGGTGAACATGGATGAAAAGGGCCTGTTTAATATCTCAGCCTTTACTTTGTCCTTTATAATGATCCTGCTATTATCTTTTAAGTGACCGATACCATACTTTCTTTTCCTTTTGGCACTGATGTATTTATAAAATTTGGGGGTATTTATTTAAATGTCATTGGTAATTTGTCTACACGATTAAGCACTTCCCTTAATTTGTTGAAATCAGCTTTCATAAAGTTACAAGTTTTTTAATTTCCTTTTTGAAATGTTCTATTGAGTATTACATTTAAACTTACCATAGTATGCTTCCCAAGTGCTTCCATAACTGTATATCTGAAATTGTATCTGGTCTATTTGTCAGGATCAGATCCAGCAAATTATTTTCCCTGGTCTGTTCATCTACCACCTGAGAGAAAAAATTAACATGAATTGTAAATAAGAAACTCCGGCTTTTAGCACAACCAGAAAATTCTATGTTCCATTGAATGTCAGGATAATTGGAATCCCCCATAATAAGGAGCCAATTAATATTTAATGCCCTTTTAATTTGTTGCAGCATTTCATCCTCTACCTATTTTACTAAGTTAGGAGACTTATAGAAACCTCTAATTATCAGCTTTCCATTTTGCCCTCCCTGTGTACATTTACCCATACTTAACACTAGAACTACTGAGGTACCGTATTTTTCGCTTTATAAGACGCACCTGATTATAAGACGCACCCCCAAATTTGGTGAAGGAATAGAGAATTTTTTAATAAATGGGGTCCGTCTTATAATGCCAGTGTCCGTCTGACAAATCATATAGGGTATATGTCCCTCATAGCCCCCCCCATCCTAAAATTAGCCCTCTGAATCTGGATATGGCCCAGTGATGCCACATGTCCCCTATGCCTGGCACACATCCTCTATGGCTGGCACACAGCCCACTGTGGCTGGCACACGGCCCACTGTGGCGGCACACGGCCCACTGTGGCGGCACACGGCCCACTGTGGCGGCACACGGCCCACTGTGGCGGCACACGGCCCCATGTGGCTGCACACGGCCCCATGTGGCTGCACACGGCCCCATGTGGCTGCACACGGCCCCATGTGGCTGCACACGGCCCCATGTGGCTGCACACGGCCCCATGTGGCTGCACACGGCACACTATTGCTGGCACATGGCCCCATGTGGCGGCATACGGCCCCATGTGGCGGCACACGGCCCCATGTGGCGGCACATGGCCCACTATTGCTGGCACATGGCCTCATGTGGCTGCACACGGCCCACTATTGCTGGCACATGGCCCCATGTGGCTGCACACGGCCCCATGTGGCTGCACACGGCCCCATGTGGCTGCACACGGCCCCATGTGGCTGCACACGGCCCACTATTGCTGGCACATGGCCCCATGTGGCGGCACACGGCCCCATGTGGCTGCACACAGCCCACTATTGCTGGCACATAGCCCCATGTGGCGGCACCCGGCCCCATGTGGCGGCACCCGGCCCCATGTGGCGGCACACGGCCCCATGTGGCGGCACACGGCCCCATGTGGCGGCACACGGCCCCATGTGGCTGCACACAGCCCACTATTGCTGGCACATGGCCCCATGTGGCGGCACCCGGCCCCATGTGGCGGCACCCGGCCCCATGTGGCGGCACCCAGCCCCATGTGGCGGCACCCGGCCCCATGTGGCGGCACACGGCCCATGTGGCTGCACACGGCCCCATGTGGCTGCACACAGCCCACTATTGCTGGCACATGGCCCCATGTGGCGGCACATGGCCCCATGTGGCTGCACACAGCCCACTATTGCTGGCACATGGCCCCATGTGGCGGCACCCGGCCCCATGTGGCGGCACACGGCCCCATGTGGCGGCACACGGCCCCATGTGGCGGCACACGGCCCCATGTGGCTGCACACGGCCCACTATTACTGGCACATGGCCCCATGTGGCGGCACACGGCCCCATGTGGCTGCACACAGCCCACTATTGCTGGCACATGGCCCCATGTGGCTGCACACGGCCCCATGTGGCTGCACACAGCCCACTATTGCTGGCACATGGCCCCATGTGGTGGCACACGGCCCCATGTGGCTGCACACAGCCCACTATTGCTGGCACATGGCCCCATGTGGCGGCACCCGGCCCCATGTGGCGGCACCCGGCCCCATGTGGCGGCACACGGCCCCATGTGGCGGCACACGGCCCCATGTGGCGGCACACGGCCCACTATTGCTGGCACATGGCCCCATGTGGCGGCACACGGCCCACTATTGCTGGCACATGGCCCCATGTGGCGGCACACGGCCCCATGTAGCGGCACATGGCCCACTATTGCTGGCACACAGCTCCCTGTGTTATATATCGCCCCATGCTGCTGCTTTTAGGAAAATAAACTTTCCTTACCTTCTCCAGCATTGTCCTGTCTGTGACCCCCTCCTCGGGGTTGATCTCCGGCCTCCTGCATTTCCTGGTTCTCGGCCGGTCATGTGATCGGCACGGCAGAGTGAAATCTCTTGTGCCTTATCACAGCAGCAGGAGGGAGGCCTGGCAGACACGCTGGAGGAGGTGAGTAAAAAGTTTATTATTTTACTGTTTGCAGCAGCATAGGGGACATGGCTAACACGGGGGAGGGGGCATGTGCAATCAAAGAAGGGGCAGGCAGATATAATATACACTGCTGCCCCAGCCTATCGCCGCGGTGCACTTTCAGCACCATGGTGGTGGACAGCAGCTGTGCATATTATATGAGCGGGTGCAGGAGATTAAAGTCTGCTGCTCCCAGCTTTCACAAGTCCCCCAGCAGAGCTCCAGAGCTGCCCGCACCTCCCCTGGACTCTGTAGTGTGTGTATATATATATATATACACCCCCCCCCCCGTATATTCGGATTATAAGACGCACCCCCTACTTTCCCCCAAAATTTGGGGGAACAAAAGTGCGTCTTATAAAGCGAAAAATACGGTAGTTATTTTGACTACTTTGCACCATGTATTTCTATATAGGTGTCACGAGTCCAGTAGTTCTAGTGTTAATCCACATTGTCACTGCTCCCTCCAATGTTGTCACTGAGCACATGAACACAGGTCTTACATTAGATTTGACAAATATACACCTCCCTCCACCTTTTCTGTCTTTCCTGTACTTTTTGTTTGATTGTAGTGTAACCCTCTGTGTTTGCCACCCAGCCATGGCTTTTGTCCAGTCAGGTTTCTGTATTGCCCACCACATCGCAATCCATGGCTAACAAAAGAGTCTCCAATGCATTAATTTTGTTTGCAAGACTCACATGTATTACTCCTATTCACTTCCCTACTTTCCTTGCATGTCCCAGCCCCCCTAAACCTCAATAATATATACTGTCTCACTCTGTCTACTCTATCTATCCCCGTTTTCACACAACATTCCTCCCTACCCCAGATTCTAGTTTAAATGCTCCTCCGTTCGTCTATTTTTTTACCCCCAGCACTGCTGCATTCTCTCCATTGAGGTGCCGCCCATCCTTACCATAGAGCCTGCTACGAACAGAGAAGTTGTTCCAGTTCTCCATGAACCCAAACCCTTCCTTTCTGCACCAATTTCTAAGCCACCTATGTAGTTTCCTAAGCTCCAGCTGTCTTTATAGTGATGCTCGTTGCACCGGTAGTATTTATGAAAACCCCCGCCTTGGAGTCCAGACTTCAGCTTCTCTACTATTTCCCTGTAATCATTTTAAAAGACTTTTCAACTCTCTCTAACTTTGTCATTGGTACCAATGTGCACCGTTCATGACGTTTGGGTTTTTCCAGCCCCATCCAGCAATCTGTCTATCTGATCCGCAGTATGCGGAATCTGAGCACCCAATTGACAATACACTGTTCATCATTCACCATCTTGACAACAGATGACTCTGTCTGTCCACCTAATTATAAAGTTTCTTACCACCAACATCTGTCTGGCCTTTGCTGCTCTCCTATTTGCCATCTTCCAGGTTGCTGGGAGCAATGTCCTGCTGTAGTGATCCTAGTTCTGGGCCTGGATTTCTAATATCAGGCAAACAAGCATATTTCCTAGATTGTGCCAGATCAAGACTAGGTGCCTGACACTATTCCCCCTACCTCTTCTTCTCACTGTTACCCAGCTACCTACCTCTGGGTCCTGGCCTTCCCCACCTCCACCCTCCTCCATATCACTGGCCCCGGCAAGAGCAGTTCAATGAGCTCTAAACTCTTTTCCAGGTTTGCAATGGTGCTTATTGCTGCAAGTTGCATATTTTGATCCGTTACCTGGGCTTCCAATTATGAGTCACTCTGACATCGAGCGCAGACATATTCACCCTTGAATGGCTCTTCAAAGCATGAATACATCCCACAAGATGCACACCTGACAGAATTGTCTATGGAGCACATTCTAAATGGGGAAAAGCAGTACAGATAAAAGCAGAAAAACAATTGAAATACAGTTAGGTAAACACCAAACTATGCTCTTATGTCAAACTATGGACTTAACTGCATCTTTGAATTTTACTGGTCTTGGTGTGGAAGGGACTTGTAGTTCTCCACGCAGCTAGTAACAGTTGGCCTTTATTGAATTTGAACCCTGCACCCTCGTATATACGCATGCTTTTTTAAATATTACACTCATTAAAATCACCTAATACTAGGTTTTATGTCCAGTTGGCAACAAATCCACAGGATTCTCAATCTCCATTAGTCTATTTATTCATATTTACTCATTAACAAACATTACGTTTTTATGGAACTCAAATGTCTATATCCATTTTATATTTTACCATGCTATCTATTAAGCAAAAGGCCTTTTCTGAGGAGTTAGCATTCTCAGCTTATAATGGGTTTAATGTACCATTTCTGTACCAGGTCAAACTTGTGAACTGATTAATGAGGTTGATTTTAACCATGCTATGCACATTAACTCTGGTAACTTTAAGGCCTGTAAAATTGCATGTAACTTAATCCCAGTGGAATGCTAATATTTCATTGCTGTCAGCAGAAAAGACCATAACTGCCAGAACACAGATCCGATGTATAGGATCAATCAAATTATTATACTTTCAGGTCAGGAGAATTTGTAGAAACAGTAAGGGTTCTAAGTGTCTAGGAGGAAAAAAAGAATAAGTGAATTGCATAACTATAAAGTGAAACGCCTGTAATAAATGGTGTTTTCCTTTTTAATTACTCATTTGCAAATCTTCATCCTGGCCAAAGAATAATGTCTAGAAATGGTGAACTTTATAAATATAGTCTAAATGGTTACCTACCAAAAGTCCTTACCACAACAGGTTACGATTTTACCACTTTTGTGGAGGCCACCTGCTGAATACAAGACAAGCTGCTGACTAGAGATGAGCGGTGTTCGAATCGAACTGTTTGACAATCTCAAATTCGACCTGTTTTAGGCGATGTTCGAGTCGTTCGACGAACGCGAACAATTAGCTTCAAGTTTGACAGTTCGAGGTTATGTTCGATAACGGTTCGATCACCAAAAGTGTAACTGGCTTTTCACATTAATACTGTCATTCAATGTTAATACAGTGGAACCTTGGTTAACGAGAACAATCCGTTCTGGGGTCCCCTATTGTGCCATTCCACACATGCACAAACACACACAAACATGTGCAAACACACAAACACACAAACACACACAAACATACACAAACATACATGCACAAACACACATATTATGCTCACCTTACCTTCCATTCCATCGCCGGCCTCCTGGGACTTGCAGTTCGCCGGTACAGGATGTGTATCGGGTAACCATGCGACCCATGCCCTGGAGCTTCCGCTGCCTGTAGCGTAGTTCCTGTAGCGGCAAACTACGTATATTGGGTAACCATCGCAATGAGGGAGGAACTTCCTCTGTCAGATGCTACTGAAAGGCAGCGCGCTGGCAATAAGAGACAAGCGGCTCCTGCCTTTGACGTCAGTGCACTGGCAGCGGAAGCTCCAATTCATTGGTCGCATGGTTACCCGATACACATCTTGTACCGGAGAACTGCAAGTCCCAGGAGGCCGGCGATGGAACGGAAGGTAAGGTGAGCATAATTTGTGTGTGTGCGTTCGTGTTTGTGCATGTTTGTATGTGTTTGTGTTTGCCTGCCATTGTTTTCAATGGAGTTCGAAGGTGTTCAAAAGTGTTTGATGAACAACCCCGACGTTTGGCGATCCGAACCCAAACACTTGGGTGGTGGCTCAGTCACCACTACTGCTGACACATTTTGGTGCATAAAAAGCACAGTAGACTACTCTACTCAGATCAGTGTGTCTATGCAGGAAAAATGAGTGAATAGAGACAGAGCATTAAATCACCACTGCATTTATTCTCAGGATGACAGAGTCTTAAATATTGGGCCCCCACCAATAAAAGATTGACCATACATCATGACTTCCAATTTGGGAGGGAAGAGGATTAGCCCTTTAAGTTATGATCCCTCCTTTTTTATGAATGTCACATTATGTTTGTTCTTCCCATGCTCTTTCAAGAACAATAAGAACATGTAGTCACTGATTTTGGTGGAAATGTGACTCTTAGCATGTGCATGCACAGTTACTTTTTTATGTTCATTGAAAACTTTGAAAAACGGTCAACTGAGCATGGCTTTTTTATTAGTGATGATTGAGTCAATTCAATGCAAATTAAATTTGTGTCAGGCCTCTTTCACACGTTCGTGAAAAACCACACACATTTTTCACGGACGTGTCAGAGGTGCGTTTTGCCCTCCGTTAGCCGTGTTTATGGCCTATGTGTATTCTACGTGTGTTATCCGTGATAACACACAGAGAACGGGAGCTTTCTGCTCAGCTATCCCTGGCGTCGCTGTCCGTGGTGCTGATCTTCGGTCTCCGCTCCTGCTGACTCCCTGCTGCTGTTGCTTCCGGCTGAGGTGAAGTGAATATTTAATGAGCATAATGAGCGGCGGTCGGAAGCAAGGGACAGTAGCGGCAGAGACAGGAGGGCTGGAGAAGGTGAGTACAGTTTTTTTTTATTTTCTCAAACATGTGAGTTTTCTCCGGCGCGTGTCAAACGGAACACCTCCGTGTGGTCCGTTTGCGTTCCATGTGACACCCGTGATGCCGGAGAAAAACGGACATGTTGCCGTGAAAAACACATGGACACACATATGTACGGAACGGACACACGTTCCGTGCGTAAATACATACGTGTGTCCAACTCAATTTGAAAACATAGGTCTACGTGTGTATGTGTCTCCGGTACGTGCGGAAACTGACCAAACACTCTACCGGAGGCACGTACGTGTGAAAGAGGCCTCAAACTGTAGGATATTTGGGAGTCCATGCAAATTTAATCAAGTAATGATTTGCGTGCCTTGCTTAAAAAAATGCCCTCCCCATTATTTTACATAATACAGAAGATGGCACAGAAAGCTCTTGTCTTCAAAAGCAGTCCTACGGGCTTTCATATAGTGGTTTTCAGCTTTCTCATTATGTGGCATAAAGCAGATAATCACGAGGGACTATCAAAGCCTGTATAAAAGCCAAGGAAGGGAATACCAAAGTTATTTTCAGGATAGAGGGAGATTGTCAGAGCTCACAGCTCAGCAATCAAGAAAGGAAAAGAAAGCCCGAAAATATTGGACTAAAGGGTACTTTACATGCTGCAATATCGGTACCGATATCGCTAGCGTGCGTACCCGCCCCTGTCGGTTGTGCATCACGGGCAAATCGCTGCCTGTGGCACACAACATTGTTAACACTCGTCACACGGACTTAACTTCCCTGCGACGTCGCTCTGGCCGGTGATCCGCCTCCTTTCTAAGGGGGTGGTTCTTGCGGCGTCACAGCAACGTCACACGGCAGCCGTCCAATAGCAGAGGAGGGGCGGAGATGAGCGTCCGGAACATGCCGCCCACCTCCTTCCTTCCTCATTGCCAGTGGACGCAGGTAAGGAGATGTTCGTCGTTTCTGCGGTGTCACACATAGCGATGTGTGCTGCTGCAGGAACGACGAACAACATCGTACCTGCAGCAGCAATGATATTTGGAAAAGGAGTGACATGTCAACAAGCAACGGTTTTTCACGTTTTTGCACTCGTTGATCGTCGGTCCTTGGTGTCACACGCTGCAATGTCTCTATCATGACCCCGACGATATATCGTTAGCAATGTCGCAGCGTGTAAAGCACCCTAAAGACTCCAGATAGTACATTTTTTTTAGCAGAAAGGAAAATTAGTGTTGTATTCAGTGAATAATACAGAGATTCAATTGATCCGGGTGAGAAAGTGAAAAGGAGAGTTGCCAGCAGCGGCACCAAACTCAGTATGATTGATCGGTGATTTTCTTTAGCTGGCATTTGTCTTTCTGCATTTCAATTACACATATTTCTTTTTTAGTGTTAATGCACTAGAAAGCAGAAGCTAGCCAGTAAAATATTAGTTTCTGAAATAAAATTATCTAAAATCACTGTATTTAGTCAGAGAAAATGTGCTTGCTTTTCTCAAGTGACTATACTGTGTTAGCATTTTTTGTGCAGTTTTTTGTGAAGGAATAACTGGGTTTTTTTTAATACAAAGGAACATTCTCTAAACCCAGATATCTGAAGGGAACCTGTCAGCTGCCCTAACTCTCTTAAACTGCCACCATTTTTCTGCTGTACACAATAACTACATTTTAACAAGCTACTTCTTAGGACTTAGCAATTGCAATGTAATTGTAAACTTTTATTTTGCATTCACATTATGCAAATATTTGATTTCCCTGTTCTAATCCTTACCATCTTGTAAGCACGCCCCCTGGAGCTTGATTGAGATTGTTTGTAAGAGTGACATCATGATTGGCCAAATCTGGTTTGCAAGAGTGTCATTAAGCCGGGAAATATTCATCCTGCTTCATTTCACATTCCCAGAGAGGGTGGGACATGGAATGCATGAGCAATATTTGCGAAGAAGCTATGGTCACTTTGCTCTTGTAAATTATGCCAATAATGCACTGAGGCATCCTTAAGGATGGAATATTAATCTTGTACAAGGTACGATGATATGCTAGATATCATAGCAGCACGACATTATATTGAAGCCCACTTCTCTGCAGGAACAGGGCAATTCTTTTTTTGTTTAAATTTGTGTGACACTGTAAACATGAGGCAATTCAACTCAAACTCGTTCCAAGGATCAATCCGCTCATCTCAAGTCTGAGGAAATCAACGCCCGGCCAGACTAGACCTCAACAAATTGGCATAATGCAAGGATTTAAAGATCAACTTTACAATTATAAAAAAAATCACTATAGCATACGTAGGAGCTTGTTAGAATGTAAAAAAAAGGTGCATAAGAGACATGGTGGTGGTTTAGGCGGTGAGAGCAGTTGACAGGCTCCATTTAACTGTTACTTTACACCCTATATTTTTGTTTTCTATACATGTACCTACCTAGCATTTCTTCTTCAGTGCATTTTGTCAAGGGTTGAATAAGTTGAGTTGAAAAGATTTTCAAACCTTAATTATAATGTTGAACACAATGAATGTTAAAGAAAAAGTTGCAATTGCAATGGATGGGGTTGGGTAAAAGACAAAACCCTCATACCTTGAGTAAGAATATGGGAACCACTAGCAGCATCAGCACCACAAGCATTAGCACACTCAGTCCTGTCAGTAGTGTTACCAATGTCTGGTCACAATTGGTCTGTTTTTTGCATTTGACAAGCAAATTAGTAAGGAGCAGAGATGGGTGAACAGGGAAATATTCCAGTTTAGATTATTCAAGCAGAATAATTTCTATTATTCATGTATTCATCACGAATAATGAACCTAATGCACATCAATGTGAAATTTGAAGAATTTTCAGGAGAACCTTAGAAGTCGCTCTGGGAGAGATATAAAATGCTGAAATGGATAGAAAAGGGATGAAACTGAATGGGAATTGCATGGGGAAGATGCCTGGTTGCATTTCGGACTCACATTTGGTTTCTGAGAATAATATTGTCAGAGTATTACAGGGATTAAAGCAGGACAGTTAGACGTACTGAGATTCCCTAAAGATGTTACACTACTTCTGGGTCCACTCAATAGATCTCATACATATGAACGGCTTTCCTCGCACACCTGCCCTGCTGGCGTCTGTGATTGGCTGCAGTCAGACTGCCAGCGTGCTGGCATCTCTGATTAACTGCCCTCACAGTAGCTGGCTGGATCCCCTAATGAAGTGTAAAAATAAATAAATAAAACAAATGTTGCAAATTCCCCCAGATATAGATACCCAGCACAGATAAAACATATATCTACAAGCTAAAACCCCTAGCCATGAGCGTTTACTTGGCTGTATATCAAAATAAGAGGGACCCCATGCGGCTTTTTTAATTTTGTTTATATTTATTTAAATAAATAATTTTTTAAACAAACATGCTCCCCCCCCAATGTTGATACCCAGTCAAGTTAAAGCCAACAGCTGTTGGCTGGTATTCTCAGGCTGGGGAGGGCCATGCTTATTGGCCTCCCTAAAAACAGCAGCCTGCAGCCACCCAGAATTGTTGCATCCAATATGTGAATGCTTAATTCTGTGATGACACCTTTATGTGTTCTGTCTTTTAGTTCTCTAAGCAACAGCACTCCATGAACTAAGGAGGACATGATTAAAATGCTTATCTGTGTTAGTGGCTTGTCAACAGAGTGGGCATGAGCATTGGCAGTGGCATTCAATGCAGTAGTGGCATTGTGAATCAGAGTAAATGTAGATTTGGGAATTAGATGGCTGATTGCATTGACAGCTTAGGTCAGCCAAGTCAAGGACGATGACTAAGATGGATACTTTGATGGACAAGAACTGAGAGCCAGAAGGTGCTGATGTTATCAGAGGAGGATGTTAACATCAACATAAAGAGAAGAGCCAACATCCTGCCAAAAGATGTTAATCGAGTCAGATATATTTCTTCTGTGGTCAGCTGGGGGTAGGTGATACCAGTACTGTTGGTGAGGGAGCTCTGGTCTAGGTGGGGAGGAGTTCTAGATACAGGAATCTAGGGTGTTTGTGTCCTTTTTTATGTTGCCAATCGATGAATGTGTTTCACTGTGCAAGCTTTTCAATGTAATATAAGCTATGTACATCTAGACTCTAATAAACTATGACTTTTCATCAGCACATGAAGCGACATCACCCACTGGTTTTGAAAATTTGAACTAGATAGCATATATAAAAAGTCCTAAGCTGTCCTCTAAGTCTTTCTCCTTTCTTCAATCTTTCTCGTGGCAAGGCTGCATACTTAAGTAGGACCCAGTCAGTGTCATCATCATCCACAATGACTGCTTGCTATAGTTCTCTTCTTTCTCCTTTTGATTGAGAAATGTAGATACCTGATTCTGTATTAAAAGGAACCTCTCAGATGCAATATGCACCCAGAGTCACGAGCAGTTCTGGGTGCATATTGCTAATCTTTGCCTAACTGTCTCTGTATACACTAGCATAGATAAAGGGATCTTTAGAAAAAGTATTTCTAAAGATCTTTTATGACATGCTAATGAGTGCATGGACTAGTTGCAAGGGTGTTAGTTCCTGTCCTCATTACGCCCTGTTAGCATGTTAGCACACCCACAGAGGCGTGCTAGCACACTATTTAATGCCCACTGCATTCTGAAGTGGCCTTCTATTAGCCCTGACCTAAATCCTATTGAGCATCTTTGGAAAGAGCTGACACATGCTGTCTGGAAAAGGCAACCTTCAAACACGAGACAATTGGAGCAGTTTGCTCTTGAGGAGTGGGCTGAAATACCTGTTGAGAGGTGCAGAAGTCTCATTGACAGTTACAGGAATTGTTTGATTGCAGTGATTGCCTCAAAAGGTTGTGCAACAAAATATTAAGCTAAGGGACCATCATTTCTGTCCAGACCTATTTCATGAGTTTTATCTCTAAAAAAAAATTGTGGAACCTGAAAAGCAATGCCTGACTTTCATTTGTTCATTTTCACAGCGTTTTTACTTATTATTACTTTTGTCAGATTCCAGTTATTCTTGTGACCATTGTGGGTTTTTCTTTCATTGAATGAGGGTTACCAACAATTTTGACCACGTGTGTATGTCGCAGGCGCAGGGGTTGGGAACGCCGCTCGCCTGGAACCGCTGGCGCTCGGGTCCGGTGCTTCTGCTCCGCGGTGGCTCGAGCACGGGGCCGGACCCGGGGGCTCGAGCAGCGCCTCCTCGCCCACGAGTGAAAAGGAGGAGGTTTGTGGTGGGATGTTTGGGGATGTCGGTCGTGACGCCACCCACGGGTTGTGGTGATGATGGGCACCACCGCTGCTGGTGACGGGGAATCCCGGGAGCGATGGCGGAGAGCAGCTAAGGTGTTGACCCCTCCGTGGGTAGGGGCTGTTGGTCCCGGGGCCCCGGTTGGGGAGTAAGGAGGAGGCATAGGTGCAGGTGCCGATGCGGGGAGGCAACGTGGGCGCGGGTGCAACGTTGCGGTGCAGCATGGTGCCGGATGGCACTGTTGTACTCACTCAGACACAGAAGGACAGAGTCTCTGGTAAACCAAACGGCTGGATGGATGGGGCCCACAGCCGGCTGCGGTGTTCTCACTCTCCCCGGGCGGATTGATGGTGGCTGTCGTTTTTCTGCACCTGTGTAACTGTGTTTGACTCCTATGGCTTCCCACGGGTAGTCTGCTCCCCGGCGTGTACGTGTCGGGAGAGCCCGTTTTGCCCGCAGCCGCTGGCCCTTGGATCTCTGGCCCTTGGCGGTGGTACTTATCCGGACGGGTTGGGCTGTTGCCTTCTGATGGGACTTAGGTGGGAATGAACCCCTGAGGTCCAGACCGCAATCAGAGAGTTTGACCTTTTCGGCGGCTCCTAGCCTAGTCGGGGTCTGAGTACCCTGCCTTGGTGCTTGGCTTCAATCTGCTCCCTGGTTCGGTACCGGCAGGCCACCGCCCGACCCCGGTCCTACGGTTCCGCTGACCTACAACACCTCCTGCAGACGGCCACCACCGTCTGCCAACCTTGCTGATCGTGCCTGGGCTCCAACCCAGACACCGACAGTCTTTACTCCTCTCACTTTCACTGTCTACTCCAATCTACTGTCCTTTTCCCGCCTCCAGGCCTGTGAACTCCTCGGTGGGTGGGGTCAACCGCCTGGCTCCGCCCCACCTGGTGTGGACATCAAGCCTGGAGGGTGGCAACAAGGATTTTTGGTTGACTGGTGTCACCTACCCAGGGGAGGGTGTGTGTGTGTGGTGTTAGTGTACTGTGACCCCTGGGGGTCCAGGGCGTCACATGTATGCTCCCAGTCATCTGTTTGTGTGCTACCTCGACTCCCACCTAGTCAAGTTGATCATGATACAGTCACAGTTGTACCATTGCCTTTCAAGAAACTTTGTTGTTTTATCAACTTGCTAAAAGATACCCAGCTGCAATGATTTTTTGCAGAAAGCTATGCTTACTCTGTGATTTCACATGCTGAAAAACAGCGCTGTCCTTGCTGAAGAGGAGGGAGTGGCCGGGTAGCGTGTTCTTCCAGCCAGGAGAGCTGTGAGAGATGCCACGAGGAGAATAGCCAATCAGGAGAGGGGGCAGAGCTTGTTCAGTACAGTGTAGGAGAAAGAAAAGATGAAAAGGAAAACAGTGCAGAAGAGCAGAGAAAAGAGGAAGAAGGCACAGAATAAGCAGGGCAAACAGAGAGCTAAGCAAACAAGAAGAATGGAGAGCAGAAGGAGCAGAAAGAAAAAGCAGAGGGCAGGATCTGAACACAGCCAGGAGGACCCACAGGAAGTGCAGCAGGGAGGCCAGAGCCACTATACATGATCTCTCACATTACAGGAGCAGGTGAGTATTATAATGTATAAATGTCTGTCTGTCTGTAACACTACAGAAAGAAACTGCCCTGTGCTGTGACAGCACTGTGTGTATCACCCCTGTGCTGTGACATCATTTTGTGTATTATCCCTGTACTGTGACATCACTGTGTATTACCCCTGTACTGTGACATCACTGTGTATTACCCCTGTAATGTGACATCACTGTTTATTATCTCTGTACTGTGACATCACTGCATGTTATCCCTGTACTATGACATCACTATGTGTTACCCCTGTACTGTGACATCACTGTGTGTTACCCCTATACTGTGACATCACTGTGTATTACCCTTGTACTGTGACATCACTGGACGTTACCCCTGTACTGTGAGATCACTGTGTGTATTATCCCTGTACTGTGACATCATTGTGTATTACCCCTGTACTGTGACATCACTATGTATTACCCCTCTACTGTTACATCACTGTGTGTATTATCTCTGTACTGTGACATCACTGTGCATTATCCCTGTACTGTGATATCACTGTATGTATTATCCCTGTACCGTGACATCATTTTGTGTATTATCCCTGTACTGTGACATCACTGTGTGTATTCCCCTATATTGTGACATCATTGTGTGTATTGTCTCTGTACTGTGACATCACTGTATTACCCCTGTACTGTGACATCACTGTGTGTATTCCCCTGTACTGTGACATCACTGTGTGTATTATCCCTTTACTATGACATCACTGAGTGTATTATCCCTGCGCTGTGACATCACTGTGTATCCCTGTGCTGTGACATCACTATGTGTATTTTCCATGTATTATGACATCACAGTGTGTGTTATCCCTGTGCTATGATGTCGCTGTGTATTACCCCTGTACTGTGACATCACTGTGTGTATTACCCCTTTACTGTGACATCACTGTGTATTATCCTTGTACTGTGACATCACTGTGCGTATTATCCCTGTACTGTGACATCACTGTGTGTATTACCTCTGTACTGTGACATCACTGTGTGTATTACTCCTGTACCATGACATCACTCTGTGTATTACCTCTGTACTGTGACATCACTCTGTGTATTATATCTGTACTGTGACATGATCTGCTGTGTGTATTATCCCTATACTGTGACACTACTGTGAGTATTACCCCTGTACTGTGCAGAGTTTTACTATGGTTCCTAAGTAGAGTTGAGCGATGTTCGAGTCAAATGGTTTGCCAATTTCAAGTTCGAGTGATTTTGTGGGGTGTTCGTGTCGTTCGACGAACTCGAACGATTTGATTAAAGTTCGGCAGTTCGCGTTACCATGCGAGTACGGTTCGATCACCAAAAGCATGGCTTTTCACAGTAAGAATGATCGCACGTTGCGTATCTGCATGCGTCCTGCATCCCCAGCACAATCCCTCTCTCTTTCCTACTCACCGATCACGGGTGCCTCGCTGCATGGCTGTCACAAATCTCCGGTGGCTTTTCCTCTTTTGAAAATGGCTGCCGCTTCATTATTCAAACAAGTGTTCCGTGCCTTCCCCGCCCACCGGCGCCCATGATTGGTTGCAGTCAGACACACCCCCACGATGAGTGACAGCTGTCTCATTGCAACCAATGAAAAGCTGTAGGGGGAAAGAGCGCAATAGGGTCTTACCCGGTATGAGGGTAGAGAGACAGAACAGAAAGAGATACACTCACCTGGTAGGGATGTGCCAGTCACAACTCCATATGTTCGCATGTGAGTGTTTTTATGTGGTTTAGCAGCGGCCCCAAAAAGCAGGTTATCATATAAATCAAATAGAAAACCGGTTTTAAATGCCACGCTAAAAACCACAGATGCTGTAGATAAAGAGATTTCCTTTATTTCACAGTTCTACGCGTTTCAGAGACATCTCCGTTTCCTTCCTCAGGAAAAGAAATCATATATATCTGTGGTTTTTAGCGCGGCATTTAAAACCGGTTTTCTATTTGATATCACTGCAACCAATCACAGCCGCTGGTGGGTGGGTCTACAGTATATCGTGCAGTAAAATAAATAAATAATTAAAAAAAAACTGTGGCTTCCGCAATCTTGATACCAGCCAGGATAAAGCCACATGGCTGGAGGCTGGTATTGTCAGGATGGAGAGCGCCATGTTATGGGGAGCCCACCACCCTAACAATATCAGCAGGTAGCCGCCCGGAATTGACGCATCCATTAGATGCGACAGTCCTGGGACTCTACCCAGCCCATCCTGAATTGCCCTGGTGCGTTGGCAATAGAGGTAGTAACGGGGTTAATCATGGCAGGCATCTCCCCGAGATACCTTCCATGATTAACCTGTAAGTGAAAGTAAAGAAACACACAACGAAAAATCCTTTATTTGGAATAAAAGACAAAAAAACACCTCATTTCACTCTTTATTAATCCCCAATCAACAATCCAGGTCCGAAGTAATCCACACGATGTTTTCAGCTCTGCTACATGAAGATGACAGGGAGCCCCGTAGAACACGAGCGCTCTGTGTCCTCTCCACGCATCACCTGAAGTGAGCCACGCTGTCACAGAGACTTCACTCTACAATGCAGAGGTCAAGATTAGAGTTGAGCGCAGTTCGAGGTTCTCCAGTTCGCGGCTCGAGTGATTTTGGGGGCTGTTCTAGATCGAACTAGAACTCGAGCTTTTTGCTAAAGCTCGATAGTTCTAGATACGTTCGAGAACGGTTCTAGTAGCAAAAAGATAAGCTAATTACTAGCTGGCTTTCCGCTGTAATAGTGTAAGTCACTCTGTGACTCACACTATTATGAAATTTCAGTGTATAGTGTGCAGGAACAGCGCATTCAGATCACTGCTGTTTGGATAATGGCGATCGCCATTTTTTTTTTTTTTCCTTGTCTTCCTTCCATAAGCGCGCGCGTGTAGTGGGGCAGGCCAGCATGTCAGCCAATCCCAGACACACACACAGCTAAGTGGACTTTTAGCCAGAGAAGTAACGGCATGTGTATCTGCATTATAAAAACGAGTATCTGCCCGTCCGGACGCCATTATCTCTTCTGCGTCTGGGTGTCAGTCACCGCCGGCGTAGCTCCTATCTCCGATATTGCTGTGTACGCTCTATACACAGCACTATACAGAATAGGGATAGAAGTTTCTTTCAGCCCTTCTAAGGGCTAATACCGGCAGGGTCAGAGCCATAGGTGACAGGGCAGTGAAAACAGATTTTAACAGCTACACAAGATGACAGCGTCTGTGTAGCTAAGGTCAGGGATTTCCTTGCTGCATTTCCCCATTAGGAGGGATAGAAAGGCAGGCTTCCTTTCCTGTACCCAGACCCACAACCCTGCCACTGTACCCTCCTGCCCTTTGCACACTCAAACTCATTGTTACTAAGCCATTATACTAGCAAACACTGAGTAAACTTAGTGGCATCCTAAACGTGGCTGTTGGACTTCTGTATTGTCCCACTAGTGCAAAGATATTTGCAGCACGTCTGCCTGCATTGCACACTCAGACTCATTGTTACTAAGCCATTATACTAGCAAACACTGAGTAAACTTAGTGGCATCCTAAACGTGGCTGTTGGACTTCTGTATTGTCCCACTAGTGCAAAGATATTTGCAGCACGTCTGCCTGCATTGCACACTCAAACTCATTGTTACTAAGCCATTATACTAGCAAACACTGAGTAAACTTAGTGGCATCCTAAACGTGGCTGTTGTACTCCATTAGTGCCCCACTGGTGCAAATCTATGTGCAGCACCTCTGCATGACACCCTCCTGCTCTGTTTTTAATAAGCTATAATGATTAGTGATGAGCGAGTGTGCTTGTTACTAATCGGTACTCGCACGAGTATCACTGTAGTCGGGCTACTCGGCGGGGACCGAGTAATCTCGCGATACTCGTGCTGTACTCATGGTCTTCATCCCTGCATGTTGGCGCTCTTTTGAGAGCCAGCCCTCATGCAGGGATTGGCTGGCAGACCACTGCAATGCCACAGCCCTGTTAGTTGTGGAATTGCAGTGATTTGCCGGCCCGCACAGCGTGACCGAGCCTTTATACCGGCGGGCGCGCTGTGCTCTGCTCACAGCCATCCAGACAGTCAGTGCAGGGAGAGGGTCGCTGCTTCAGGGAAAGGTTTGCGGCCCTTTATAGCTATTTCCGTAGCAGGGCTGCAAACAGTGTGACCAGAAGTCCTTCTCAGGACTATTCTAGTTGTATACAGGCAGGCAGGGTATAGCGAGGTCGGAGTACAGTAGCAGAGTCCTTCTCAGGACTATTGTTGCTATATACAGGCAGGGTATAGCCAGGTCGGAATACAGGCTAGTGACCAGAAGAGTCCTTGTCAGGACTATTGTAGCAGTATACAGGCAGGCAGGCAGGCAGGGTATATAGCCATTCCTAGTGGTGACCGTATACCAGCCTTCATCATATCTGGGGCTGGTGTACACAGTCTAAAACAGTCCAGATAGTGTCAGACTTCTCAGTAATTTTTTCTCCTAAAAACCTGTTAGGTTCTTAGTGCATCCGTGCTTGCATTTAAAAACCGCACGTGTGTGCCTGTCGGTGGCAGCGTACAGGTGCACTTGTGTGCGTTTTTCACAAACTATTATTATATAACGCACAAGTCTAGTGTATAATACACGTCAGTCAGCAGTGGCTGATAGTGTCAGACTTCTCAGTAATTTTTTCTCCTAAAAACCTGTTAGGTTCTTAGTGCGTCCGTGCTTGCATTTAAAAACCGCACATGTGTGCCTGTCGGTGGCAGCGTACAGGTGCACTTGTGTGCGTTTTTCACAAATTATTATTATATAACGCACAAGTCTAGTGTATAATACACGTCAGTCAGCAGTGGCTGATAGTGTCAGACTTCTCAGTAATTGTCGCTCCTAAAAACCTGTTAGGTTCTTAGTGCGTCCGTGCTTGCATTTAAAAACCGCACGTGTGTGCCTGTCGGTGGCAGTGTACAGGTGCACTTGTGTGCGTTTTTCACAAACTATTATTATATAACGCACAAGTCTAGTGTATAATACACGTCAGTCAGCAGTGGCTGATAGTGTCAGACTTCTCAGTAATTTTTTCTCTTAAAAACCTGTTAGGTTCTTAGTGCGTCCGTGCTTGCATTTAAAAACCGCACGTGTGTGCCTGTCGGTGGCAGCGTACAGGTGCACTTGTGTGCGTTTTTCACAAACTATTATTATATAACGCACAAGTCTAGTGTATAATACACGTCAGTCAGCAGTGGCTGATAGTGTCAGACTTCTCAGTAATTTTTTCTCCTAAAAACCTGTTAGGTTCTTAGTGCGTCCGTGCTTGCATTTAAAAACCGCACGTGTGTGCCTGTCGGTGGCAGCGTACAGGTGCATTTGTGTGCGTTTTTCACAAACTATTATTATATAACGCACAAGTCTAGTGTATAATACACGTCAGTCAGCAGTGGCTGATAGTGTCAGACTTCTCAGTAATTTTTTCTCCTAAAAACCTGTTAGGTTCTTAGTGCGTCCGTGCTTGCATTTAAAAACCGCACGTGTGTGCCTGTCGGTGGCAGCGTACAGGTGCACTTGTGTGCGTTTTTCACAAACTATTATATAACGCACAAGTGTAGTGAATACACGTCAGCACAGCATTGCAAAATGCGCAAGGGCGTTGGCAAGGAACAAGGAAGTGGACGTGATGGTGGTGCAGGCAGAGGTCGAGGTCGTGGGCAAGCTCTAATTTCGCCACAACAAAGGGCCACATCTAGTCGCTCGCACGTCCTGTCCCAAATTCTTGGGGACCACAGCAGTACACCGCTCTTGAACCAAGACCAGTGTCAACAGGTTGTTAGTTGGATAGCGGATAATGCTTCCAGTCAGATTCACACGGTCAAGTGTCAGTAGCTGTGATACTGCACCGCACATTTCAGAACCTGATCCTCCTTCCTACCACAAGGCTGAGTATACGTCCTCGGACATTAATGATCCCACACTTGGACACTCGGAAGAGCTGTTCACATTTCAATTCGCACATTCTGGCCTCTCGCCAGCTCATGTTGAAGTGGGTCATGAGGAGATCGTATGTACAGATGCCCAAATATTTGAGCAGCCACGTTCTCACGAAGTTGGCAACGTGTCTCAACAAGGGGTGGACGATGATGAGACACAATTGTCAGGAAGTCAGGAGGAGGAGCAGGGTCCGGAAGAGGAAGACGACGTGGTGGATGATCCAGTAACTGACCCAACCTGGCAGGAGGATATGCAGAGCGAGGACAGCAGTGCACAGGGGGAGGGAGGCGTAGCATCCCAACAGGCAGTAAGAAGCAGGGTGGTGGCTCCAGGCAGAAGTCAGGCAACCGTTCCCCGGAACAACAACACAACACAAGGTGCCTGTACAAATGTTAGGTCTTCCCGAGTCTGGCAGTTTTTTAAGTTGGCTCCAGATGATTCTAAAAAGGCCATTTGCAACACCTGTCGTGACAGCATCAGCAGGGGTACCAAAACTAGCAGCCTGACCACCACCAGCATGATCAGGCACATGTCAGCCAAGCACCCGACTTTGTGGGAAGTACAACAGAGTCGAGGAGCAGTGCTTGCTGATGTCACTGCTACGTCTTCGCTGGTTGTGCATGCGAGCCAATCCCCTGTCCATGCTACCTGCGAACAATCCTCCTCCGGTCCTGCACCTGCAGTTGCCTACGCAGAAATAACACCATCATCAAGCACGTCCTTGTCCCAGCGCAGCGTTCAGTTATCCATTCAGCAAACCTTTGAACGCAGGCGCAAATACACTGCCAACGCCCCACATGCCACAGTTCTAAATGCTAACATTTCGCGACTGCTGGCGCTGGAAATGTTGCCTTTTAGGCTGGTGGAGACAGAAGCATTCCGCGACCTGATGGTGGCAGCTGTCCCACGTTACTCGGTCCCCAGCCGCCACTATTTCTCCCAGTGTGCCGTCCCCGCGTTGCATAACCACGTGTCACAAAACATCACACGTGCCCTGAACAACGCTGTTTCACCCAAAGTCCACCTAACCACAGACACGTGGACAAGTGCTTGTGGGCAAGGCCGCTACATCTCGTTGACGGCACACTGGGTTAATATTGTGGAAGCTGGGACCCAGTCTGAGCGAGGGACGGAACACGTCCTTCCCACACCAAGGTTTGCAGGCCCTACCTCAGTCAGGGTTTCACCCACACTCTACTGCTCCGGAATGTCATGCTCTTCAGCCTCCTCCTCCTCCTGCGCATCCTCATCCACTTTACCCTCCAAACCAGTCCCAAGCTGGAAGCACTGCAGCACTGCCTCGGCGAAGCGGCAACAGGCTGTGCTGAAGCTAATCTGCATAGGTGACAAACCCCACAATGCAGAAGAGGTGTGGACAGCTCTGAAACAGCAGGCAGATCACTGGCTCACACCTCTGAACCTAAAGCCAGGAAAGGTCGTGTGTGACAATGGCCGGAACCTGGTGGCGGCTTTGAGGCGAGGCCAGCTGACACATGTTCCATGCGTGGCCCATGTGCTCAACCTCGTGGTTCAGCGGTTTCTAAAGTCATACCCAGAGCTGTCTGATCTGCTGGTAAAAGTTCGCCGCCTGTCTGCACATTTTCGAAAGTCACCTACTGCTTCAGCCGGCCTTGCCGGCTTTCAGCGCCGTTTGCATCTTCCGGCTCACAGACTGGTGTGTGATGTCCCCACGCGTTGGAATTCAACTCTGCACATGTTGGTCAGGATATGTGAGCAGAAGAGGGCAGTTGTTGAGTACCTGCATCACCTAAGCCGTCAGGAAATGGGTCAAACTCCACACATAACACCTGAGGAGTGGAGATGGATGTCCGACCTATGTACCATCCTCCAAAACTTTGAGGACTTCACCAAGATGGTGAGTGGTGATGACGCCATTATTAGCGTCACCATACCGCTACTCTACCTTCTAAAACAGTCTCTGCTCAAAAACAAACATGATGCATTGCAGGCGGAGCGCGATGAGTTGCAGCAAGAAACAGTAGTGGGTGTGGGTGATAACACACAGCCCAGCCTCGTCTCATCACAACGTGCAGTGGAGGACTATGACGAGGAGGAGGATGAAGACATGGAGCAACTCTCCGGCCAAATTGAGGATATGACATGCACACCAGTCATATCCTCGGTTCAGCGTGGCTGGCCAGAGGACAGGGTAGATGAGGAGGAGGAGGAGGAGGAGGAGGAGGACAGCATGTTCAGTCATCGTGTTGGTCAGGCTACTGAAGTCCTGGCTGTTAAGAGTCTGGCGCACATGGCTGACTTTATGGTAAGCTGCCTGTCTCGTGACCCTCGCGGAGAGGTCAACCAAAATGCAACAGTTCCGGAAGGCCATAGTCACGGAAGTAGGCAAAGCATTCCCCTCACAAAACGCTAGCGGCATAGGTCAGGAATCAGTGGACAATCAAGGCGTACAGCCGAGAGAGGCACAAGTCCAATCCGCCAGAGGTAGGGGAACAGTCTTTAAGATGTGGGACAGTTTTCTCAGCCCCTCACGTACCACAGCCCCTGAGGTGCGGGGTAGTGCCACAAGAAATCCTAAGTTTGCCCAGATGCTCAAGGAGTACCTTGCAGATCGAACAACTGTACTCCGACATTCCTCTGTGCCTTACAATTATTGGGTATCCAAGGTGGACACTTGGCATGAATTGGCTCTCTACGCCTTGGAAGTCCTGGCCTGCCCTGCCGCTAGCGTTTTGTCAGAGCGTGTTTTTAGTGCCACAGGTGGAATCATTACAGATAAACGCACCCGCCTGTCAACTGAAAATGCTGACAGGCTGACTCTGATCAAGATGAACAAGGGTTGGATTGGGCCAGACTTCAGCACACCACCAGCAAATGAGAGCGGAATTTAAAGTTTGTAACGGGAATTTGCCATGTACCTCCAGTCACCCATGGGTACACACTTCTGGACTTTGGATAATCGCTGGACTGCTCCTCTTTCTCCTCATGCGCCACCATGATGACCGTTACAATAGTTAGGCCTTTGTTTCAGGTATACCCCCAGTGGTAAATTTTTTCGCCCATTCTTTGCAGAATGGACATTACAACGACAGGAGACCCGCTCCTTTGCAATGGGAACAATGTTTTGAGGCCTTCATGCCCGTCTCTATCAAGGGACAACGTGGAGCCTCCCAATTTTTGGCTGCCCTGCCTAAGGGCTATACTATAATACACCCACTTCCTGACAATGCACACTTAATATTTTGAGGCCCTCATGCACGTCTCTATCCAGGGACAACATGGAGCCTCCCAATTTTTGGCTGCCCTGCCTAAGGGCTATACTACAATAGACCCACTTCCTTACAATGGGCACTTCAGGTTTACAGGCCCTCATGCACGTCTCTATCCAGAGACAACGTGGAGCCTCCCAATTTTTGGCTGCCCTGCCTAAGGGCTATACTACAATAGACCCACTTCCTTACAATGGGCACTTCAGGTTTACAGGCCCTCATGCACGTCTCTATCCAGGGACAACGTGGAGCCTCCCAATTTTTGGCTGCCCTGCCTAAGGGCTATACTACAATAGACCCACTTCCTTACAATGGGCACTTCAGGTTTACAGGCCCTCATGCACGTCTCTATCCATGGACAACGTGGAGCCTCCCAATTTTTGGCTGCCCTGCCTAAGGGCTATACTACAATAGACCCACTTCCTTACAATGGGCACTTCAGGTTTACAGGCCCTCATGCACGTCTCTATCCAGGGACAACGTGGAGCCTCCCAATTTTTGGCTGCCCTGCCTAAGGGCTATACTACAATAGACCCACTTCCTTACAATGGGCACTTCAGGTTTACAGGCCCTCATGCACGTCTCTATCCAGGGACAACGTGGAGCCTCCCAATTTTTGGCTGCCCTGCCTAAGGGCTATACTACAATAGACCCACTTCCTTACAATGGGCACTTCAGGTTTACAGGCCATCATGCACGTCTCTATCCAGGGACAACGTGGAGCCTCCCAATTTTTGGCTGCCCTGCCTAAGGGCTATACTACAATAGACCCACTTCCTTACAATGGGCACTTCAGGTTTACAGGCCCTCATGCACGTCTCTATTAAGGGACAACGTGGAGCCTCCCAATTTTTGGCTGCCCTGCCTAAGGGCTATACTACAATAGACCCACTTCCTTACAATGGGCACTTCAGGTTTACAGGCCCTCATGCACGTCTCTATCCAGGGACAACGTGGAGCCTCCCAATTTTTGGCTGCCCTGCCTAAGGGCTATACTATAATACACCCACTTCCTGACAATGCACACTTAATGTTTTGAGGCCCTCATGCACGTCTCTATCCAGGGACAACGTGGAGCCTCCCAATTTTTGGCTGCCCTGCCTAAGGGCTATACTACAATAGACCCACTTCCTTACAATGGGCACTTCAGGTTTACAGGCCCTCATGCACGTCTCTATTAAGGGACAACGTGGAGCCTCCCAATTTTTGGCTGCCCTGTCTAAGGGCTATACTACAATAGACCCACTTCCTTACAATGGGCACTTCAGGTTTACAGGCCCTCATGCACGTCTCTATCCAGGGACAACATGGAGCCTCCCAATTTTTGGCTGCCCTGCCTAAGGGCTATACTACAATAGACCCACTTCCTTACAATGGGCACTTCAGGTTTACAGGCCATCATGCACGTCTCTATCCAGGGACAACGTGGAGCCTCCCAATTTTTGGCTGCCCTGCCTAAGGGCTATACTACAATAGACCCACTTCCTTACAATGGGCACTTCAGGTTTACAGGCCATCATGCACGTCTGTATGCAGGGGCATTGGTTAACCTCACAATTTTGGACTGCCCTGGCAAAGGAAAATACTACAAAGACTCACTTCCTCAAAATGGGCACATTAGACTCAGAGGCCTTTATGTACGTCTCTTCTCAGGGACATCGGAGTGCCACACAATGTTTTACGTAAAATCTTTCATGTATTGATCTCAAAAAGTAACATACATTAGCTCTATCTCACTATTGGGTATGTGCCCTTAACATTTCCGCCATGAAAATTCATTTTGGTGTCATTTTGGAAGGTTTTCTGGTGAGTCCGTAAAAATGGCGTAAAACGCGGACAAAATTGTTCACAGCTGTGACTTTTGAGTGATAAATGCTTCAAGGGGTCTTCCCCATGCTGTTGCCATGTCATTTGAGCACTCTTCTGAGACTTTTGTGCCATTTTTAGGGTTTCTACATGCTGCCGGGGGTCATTTTACAAAAATACTCGGGTCTCCCATAGGATAACATTGGGCTCGGTGCTCGGGCCGAGTACACGAGTATCTTGGGATGCTCGGCCCGAGCCTCGAGCACCCGAGCTTTTTAGTACTCGCTCATCACTAATAATGATAGCAAAAAATGCTGCCATTTAGTGGCATACAAGAACTGGCTGTTGTACTCCATTAGTGCCCCACTGGTGCAAATCTATGTGCAGCACCTCTGCATGACACCCTCCTGCTCTGTTTTTAATAAGCTATAATGATAGCAAAAAATGCTGCCATTTAGTGGCATACAAGAACTGGCTGTTGTACTCCATTAGTGCCCCACTGGTGCAAATCTATGTGCAGCACCTCTGCATGACACCCTCCTGCTCTGTTTTTAATAAGCTATAATATAAGCAAAAAATGCTGCCATTCAGTGGCATACAAGAACTGGCTGTTGTACTCCATTAGTGCCCCACTGGTGTAAATCTATGTGCAGCACCTCTGCATGACACCCTCATGCACATTTTGCTACGCTAATTTTATAACAAACTCAGGGAATTCCTTGCTGCATTTGATCATTCGGAGGGATAGAAAGTGAGGCTTTCTTTACTGTCCTGGTACCCACAGAACACGGCCACTGTACCCACCTGTCCACTTTTGCCACGCTATTTAATTTGCCCAAAGAGCTGACTCTTTTTCTGCCTTCCTAAAATTGTCCGTAATACTAAGTTAGTGTTCCTTTGCTGCCAAGCAAGGTACAACACATGTGCATTCTACACTCCTTTCCATTTCTGGAATGCAATTATTAAATGCAGGCAGTCCAGCCAATCTGTGACGAAGGTGCAGGTGTGGATATAATGTAGCCTGCATCCAAAGTTGGTTTTCTCGATGTGTGACAGCTCAACAATACCATCTGTTTCCACTTCCAAAACAAGTAATGACCTGCCAATCACACTTCGTGTTGCGTGTAAAGGGGTGGAAGTTCAGTGTGAAAAACCATGTGAGACTGCTGTCCCCACAGTCACAGAGGATGAAGAGCACGCAGATGCACTTGATGGGGCAGGCGGTGGTTGCACAGGCACGCTAGGCCGCATTGTAGCACAGTGAAATTCACATTGCGACTTATGCTTCATTTTAAGTCGTGTACAGGGTGGGCTCCCCAGTATGCAGCAAAACCAGGCAACAGGAAAAGGACTCTAGTCAGTTGGGTTGATAAATGATTGTTTAACTTTACCAAAACAAACAATAAGAACCATGCATACAATTTAAATAATTGAACAATCTATTCTGTTGCCTACTACCTGCTAATCCCTCTGCGTAGCAGTAATTGTGTGTTTGTGCGTGTGTGAGCGAACACGACTTACCAGTGGCGCATCACAAGAGCTTCCCAGTTATCTACGTAAACATAGACAAAACACATTACCCCCCCTGAATACCCTTGCTAGCTGAAGCCTCACAGATAAGGCAGATGATAACAGTGTGAATGCAAACCACACAGCTCTGCAACACAGTCATGGAAATCTTGAAAATCAACAGTCAATGCAAGCATGTGTTGCTGTCCCTCTATGATTTAAACTGTATGTGACAATTTGACAGTGCAGAGGCAGCAAGTCTTATTGTCTATAAATAGTCGGCCTACACAGAACAGATATGTGTTTTGCTAATAAAACAAAGTGTTGCGTACCCGCATTATTGTCTGGGCACAGCCTACCGTACCCGGGTACTGTGATGTCCATTTGCCAGAAATACAGACTTTACGCTCCTTTCACGGTAAGCAGTATAGACAGCACCGTAAGAATGTTGGTCTGTGGCACAGGATGCTGCTCACTGGCGTTACGGTACTCCTCACCAAACTCCAAAATGACTCCCCTCACAATTGAACAAAGTGTTTCCGCGGTGGCTCCTTGCTGTAACACACACCTTTATCTTTTCATTCTGTTCATAGACAGCATCTCCAAGTCCACACCCGAAGAGCAATTTCTCCTCCATGTCTAAGTGTGGAGAGGCAGCTAGTGCGCATGCGTGTGCCGATTTACCCCAGCCGCAGCCTAACTACAGTGTTTTGCCTAGTGAGTATGCTCAGCTTGACTGTGCCATTCCTGAAGCTAAGTCTTCATTTCGGGATACAGCGCATGCTCCCACACTTAGTGCGAAAAGCCTCTTTGCACAGGTACTTGCATTCCATGCCGGGTCTAAGTCCTGTTTTGGGCCTAGACACCATGCTAAAGCTGATAGTCTTTTTTCAGAGACTGTATTTCATGCTACTGAGCATGCTCAGGCACTTACTGCATCAGAGACTAGGTCCGGTAATGAACTCTTTGACCCTGCCCCTGATGTGGGGGGCCCATATAGACCACAGGGCATCAGGTGTCCTGACGATGTGGCCAGGCCACTCCCAAATGGCTTGCAGAGGCCCGCCCCTATGACTTGTCACCTCATTATTGATGGTCAGACGATGACTGGTGAGGTGTTTGTGTCGTGGCAGCCATGAGGTCATTATTGAAGTTGCGGTTCCAAATAGGACGCTAGTTATGCCACTCATGACGTGTCACTCTGCTTTTGTCTCCAGGAGGTGCATTGCGGTCCACCCTGGTTTGGGGCGGACCCAGGTTATAAAACGGGCTGGAGCCAACAAGGAGGTGCGCAGTCTTCTATTATGCGCCGAAAGAGCACACCTCCATGTGTTGAACCCATTGCGGCTTTAGGCCAGAGGTAGGCAGGGATAGGGTGTCGATGCAGGCCGCCACCACAGTTGGTAACGCAGAACGGTTAAGACCAGCTCCTGACCTACAAGTCCTGCTTGTGCAGCCCAGTGGCATTAACAGGCCTGCTGCTGCTGATGCGCCTGCTGTCCACAGGTGTGGCCCCAATGCACACGGTCAGCGTACTCAATGGCCCCTGTGATGTTAACAGGGAGTTCCTGGGCTGGGTGGGCGTGTGGACCCTGTGATGCTAACAGAGCTCCCAGTCTCCAGATCCGAGTGGCGTCTAACTCGGTTCAGGCTACTATTAGTTTCATAGCCACACAGCTCTGTATCCTCCACCTAACCTTCCAGTTGCCAACCTCTCCTTTTCCATCTGGGAGCACGGTGGACATTGACTGCTGATGGGGATATATACCTTTCTCTTTCTTTTCTTATTAATTTTCATTATATAGCGGAAACATAGTATATACCACCTTATCCAAATCTGCCAGTCCCACCGTAACAGATGGTGTTTCTTCAGCAAATGTTACTTTCGCTTAACCACCAAACCCACGGACAAAAACTTTTTTCCCCTTTCCAACACACCTGTTCCCCTTTCCACCAGCATCTGTCCTTTTTCAACTCATTTTGTATATGACCAAAAGTGCAACTCTGCAGGGACACCGTACTCAATGCCATCTCAGCACAGCAGACAGCCCTCGGTCCCTCAGATGTGGACAAGTAAAAGACCATTTCCTCCTATCCATGACAAAGCGTTGAGATTCACTCTGTGCAGCACTGGTGTTTAGTGGAAAAGCAGATCTAAGATTACGTACCACCTTCTGCAGATACTCCTGTATACGTGCGTCCCTTTCTATGGCAGGAATTATTTCGCCAAATTTTGTCTTGTACCGGGGATCTAACAGTGTGGCAACCCAGTAGTTAGCATTGCTTCGAATTCGTACAATCCGAGGGTCATGTTGTAGGTAGTGCAGCAAGAAGGCGCTCAAGTGTCTTGTGCATCCAGGAGGACCAAGTCCTTGGTGTGTTGGTGGCACAGAGGTGAGAATCGTGCCTCCTTCCTCTGCCCTCTCCCCCCAACCTCGCACAACCGAAATGTGAGCAAGCTCTCACTCATCTGCTGAGTCTTCCATGCCCATCGCCAGTTCGTCCTCCATTTCTTCATGGGCTCCTGCACCTTCCTCAACACTTTTTGCTGATACTATGCGCCCTTGTTAATCCCTCTCCCCCACCATGACTGCCGCCTAGGTGCCGCTGACCATCTGGACCTCGTAGATCTTGTTATCCCTTCCGCATATGACTCCTCCTGTACTTCCTCCCCTTCCTCTTGTCCCAACACCTGACTCCGAATAATGCTTACAGTGTGCTCCATCATGTAGACGACCAGAATTGTCACGCTGAGAATGGCAGTGCCAGTGCTAAACATCTTCGTCGACATTTGTAAACTGTGTAGAAGGGTGCATAGGTCCTTGATCTGACACCACTCCAGCAGCGTGATCTGTACCACCTCTGGATCAAGTTAGGCCAGGCTATATGTCATAACGTATTGCAGCAGGGTTCGGCGGTGCTGCCACAAACGCTGCAACATGTGCAGATTCAAATTCCTGCGTGTCGGCACATCGCATTTCAGGCGTTTAACCACCAAACCTAAAGACTTCTGGAGCGACGAAAGTTGTTGAGCTGCTGTGTGCAAACGATGGAAGTGAGCACATAGCGAGCGTGCCCGCTGCACAAGGCCATGTAGGCCGGGATGGTGTTTTAAAAATTGCTGGAGAATTAGATTCAACACGTGAGCCACACAAGGCACGTGTGTCACATTGTCACAGCGAAGGGCTGCACCCATGTTTGCATCATTGTCACACCCGGCCTTCCCTGTCTGCTGGTTGAGTGGAGACAACCATTGATGAAACTTGGTCTCCAAAGCTAACCGTCCACAACTTCTCAGCGGTGTGACTCACATTTCCCCTACATTTCAAAGTAAACATTTGACCGCCTGATGGCCTTGAGCTCTGCTGCCAGCATAGTAAGGAGGTGTGTGGGATTCCTTGGGCGCAGTTACAAGGAAGGGTGGCCTGACCACACAGGGTTTGGGCTGAGGTGCAGGAACAACACAAGGTTGATGAGGCAGAAGCAGTGGAGGAACTTGTACATACAGAGGAAGGATTAAAGCACACAACTCGTGGGGACGGAAAGACTTGTACAGCAGACCCTTCTCCATCTCTCACCATAGTTACCCAGTGCCCACTCAGCAACATGTAACTCCCCTGTCCATGCTTACTGGTCCAAGTATCTGTGGTGAAATGCACCCTGTCACACACAGAGTTTCTCGAGGAATCGGTGATATTGTGTGTGACCTGCTGTGGTAGCGCGGGCACGCCTTTCTTGGAGAAGGAGTGGCGAATGGCCATCGGCTCTTGGGGCACTGCAATGGGCATAAGGTCTCGAAAATCCTCGGTCTCAAAAGGGTGTAAAGGCAGCCTTTCTGTAGCCAACAAGTTGCAGATGCTGAAACTCAACCTCTTAGGCATGTCATGCCCTTCGAAAAGCATGTAAAACACAGCAAGGGGACTCCAACCACAGTCTCCCTCGTTTCCACTAATTGGGCCACACACACCCCACTTGACTGGCATCAGTTGATGCCCCTTTTCAAAATGAAACAGATGCTTTGCTTGAAGCACTCTCAAAAATACGCCTGCCTTTCACCTCCCCTGGCTGAGCCAGGGGAAGAAAAGTCCTCTGAGATACATGACTTGTTCATCTTGGTTCTTTTTTCAAAAGCGAGGGGACTCCAACCACAGTCTTCCTCATTTCCACTAATTGAGCCACACACACCCCACTTGACTGGCATCAGTTGACCCCATTTTCAAGATGAAAAAGATGCTTTGCATGAAGCACTCTCAAAAATATGCGTGCCTTTCACCTCCCCTGGCTGAGCCAGGGGAAGAAAAGTCCTCTGAGAGGCATGACTTGTTCATCTTGGTGAACGTTAGTCTGTCCACATTGTCAGTGGACAGATGCATGTGCTTAGCTGTCAGCACACCCCCAGCAGCACTGAGGACACGTTCCGAGAAAACGCTGGCTGCGGGACACAACAAGATCCCCAAGGCGTACATGGTGAGCTCAGGCAATTTATCCAGATTGGAAGCCTAACATGAGCAGGGCTCAAGTTGCACAGTAATGGCATCGACGTTCCCTTGCATATACTCATATCTGTGTCTCCTCATCTTTTTCCTTGTCCTGCTCTTTTGTTTTCGCATGAGTATATGTCCTTGTCACTTTCCCATGTGTTTGTGTTGTGAGTTGTTTGTCACCTTTTGGACACCTTTGAGGGTGTTTTCTAGGTGTTTTTATGTGTTTGTGATTGCCTGCCATTGTTTCCTATGCGGTTTGAGTTCGGTTCGTCGAACGTTCGCCGAACTGAACTCGAACGAGACCTCCGTTCGACGAACCGAACTCGAGCCGAACCATGGCCGGTTCGCTCCTCTCTAGTCAAGATAACCAAATCTTCCTATGTTTCTCATAAGAGGCAGTGGCTCAATGGGTAGAGCTACTGCCTAGGGTGCGTTAGTTCACAAGTTCAAGTCCCGGCAAAGAATTAATTTTATTTTAAATTATAATTATTATTTATTTATAATTATAATTTAGTTTAATTTAATTATGCACTGAGGGGAGGAGCCGGACATCAGCTTTGAGCCACGGGCCAAACCTCCAAAATCGGAGCAGTTCACGGAATGAAGCTGCATTGCTCTCTCCTCTCTCTCTTCTCTCTCTTTCTCTCTCTTGTTCTCTCACTCTTGTTATTTCTCTCTCTTGTTCTCTCTCTCTCTTTCTCTCTTTCTCTCTCTCTCTTTCTCTCTCTTCTCACTCTCTTCTCTCTGTCTCTTCTCTCTCTCTTCTCTTCTCTCCTCTTCTCTCTTCTTCTTTCTCTCTTCTCTCTCCCTCTCTCCTCTCTCTCCTCTCTCTCCTCTCTCTCTTCTCTCCTCTTTTCTCCACTTCTCTCTCTCTTCTCCCTCTCTTCTCTCTCTTCTCTCTCTCTTCTCTCTCTCCTCTCACTTTTCTCTCTCCTTTCTCTCTGCTCTCCTCTTCTCTCTCTCTCTTCTCTCCTCTTTTCTCTCTCCTACCCGTCACCAGGGCAGCTGGATGAGTTGGATACAGTGCCAGAAGATGGTGCTTCTATGAAAGCGCAATTTTCTGGGGCGGCTGCGGACTGCAATTCGCAGCAAGGGTGCACAGAAAGCTTGGGCACCCTGCGCTGCGGATTCCAATACCCAGCTGCCTAGTTGTACCTGGCTGTACACAAAAATTGTGCTAAGCCAAAGTCATTTTTTTTTTAATTATTTCATGAAATTCATGAGATAATTAAAAAAAAAGGGCTTCCTTACATTTTTGGTTCCCAAACGGGTAAAAATAGGCTGCTGGGGGTTGGGGGAAGCCGGTAGCTGCCTGCTGTACCTGGCTAGCATACAAAAATATGGCGAAGCCCACGTAATTTTTTGGGGGGAGGGCAAAAAACTCCTGCATACAGTCCTGGATGGAGTATGCTGAGCCTTGTAGTTCTGCAGCTGCTGTCTGCTGTCTGTCTGTATGGAGGAGAGCAGACAGCAGCTGCAGAACTACAAGACTCAGCATGCTCAATTCACTAGTGTATGCAGGAGAACAGACAGCAGCTGCAGAACTACAAGGCTCAGCATTAGAGATGAGCCACCCCCCTAGAGTTCGAGTTTGGTTCGGTTCACCAAACGGAGGCTCCGTTTGACGAACGTTCGACGAACCATTCGACGAACCACTTGAACCCCATTGAAAACAATGGGAGGCAAACACAGACACATAAAAACACATGTACACATACAGTTAATAAACATTGCCATAACACTTACAGGTCCCTGCGACACGTCCTGCACTCTGTCTCCCAACACTTTTCCTTCCGATAATCGTTGCGTCCTCCCGGTAACCGGCACTGATGATAGGACCTATCATGACGTCAAAATTGCATGTGATTACGTGCCTATTATTTCATTGGCTACAGACTGGTCACATGGCTAGATGTCATGCTAGGTCCTGTCAGCGCATCTCTCCGGTGCGCGGTGCTCGTTTGTGTATCTCCGTGTACCGGCGAGATGCTCTGGCACATGGTCGGCTTCCCCGTTCATGCATGTGGGCGCTCTTTACAGAGTCAGCCACATGCAAGGACTGGATGCCACAGCCGGTGAATAACATAGATCACCATTGCTATAGCAACCCGCCTGTCAGCGGTGACGTCACCGCTTACAGCACGCAGCTTCTGCTCACTCACTGAGTGAATAGACTGCACGGGAAGCAGCAGCGTCTTCCTCACATGCTGTGCTGTCTGATATAGCAGAGCTGCATGGGTTGAAGGAGAAAGAAGACAGAAGACCATGGATCGTGGAGGGTTGACAGGGAGTAATAAACATGGAGTCCCTAAGTGTGTCTGTGTATTTATTTCTATTAAAGTATTTTTTCTCTGTGTGGTGTCTTTTTTTGAACCCTTTATTGGAGATTCTTAATTGCCAGGTCAAACTTGCCTGACATTAAGAATCTCTGGCTTAATACTAGCTAGTAAAACAAAGCTAGTATTAACAAGCTGTCCGGCTTCAGGGCTGCTGGAAGAGTTGGATACAGCCCCAGATGATGGCGCTTCTATGAAAGTGTCATTTTCTGGGGCGGCTGCGGAGTGCAATTCGCAGCAGAGGGGCCCAGAAAGTTCGGGCCAACCTGTGCTCGGGATTCCAATCCCCAGCTGCCTAGTTGTACCTGGCTGGACTCAAAAATGGGGCGAAGCTCATGTCAATTTTTTTTTAATTAAAAAAGGGCTTCCCTATTTTTTTAGTTCCCAGCCGGGTACAAATAGGCAGCTGGGGGTTGGGGGCAGCTATACCTGCCTGCTGTACCTGGCTAGCATACAAAAATATGGCGAAGCCCACGTCATTTTTTTGGTGGGCAAAAAACTCCTGCATACAGTCCTGGATGGAGTATGCTGAGCCTTCTAGTTCTGTAGCTACTGTCTGCTCTCCTGCATACACTAGTGAATGGAGCATGCTGAGCCTTGTAGTTCTGCAGCTGCTGTCTGCTCTCCTCCATACAGACAGACAGCAGCTGCAGAACTATAAGACTCAGCATATTCCATCCAGGACTGTATGCAGGAGTTTTTTGACCCCCAAAAAATTACGTGGGCTTCGCCATCTTTTTGTATGCTAGCTAGGTACAGCAGGCAGTTACGGGCTGCCCCCAACCCCCAGCTGCCTATTTGTACCCGGCTGGGAACCAAAAATATAGGGAAGCCCTTTTTTTTTTAATTATTTCATGAATTTCCTGAAATAATTAAAAAAAAATGACGTGGGCTTCGCCCAATTTTTGTGTCCAGCCAGGTACAACTAGCCAGCTGGGGATTGGAATCCGCAGCCGCCCAAGAAAATGGTGCTTTTATACAATCAGCTGATGCATCAGTGAAAAAAAAAAACTACACACTTCAGTGCAGACTCCTGTCCGACAGCAGCAGTTTAGCCGGCCGGGCGGTAAAAAGCCGGCCTCACCGCTCGACTTATAGTGTCGGCTAATTCCGTCAGGTGACCGCATCAGGTGATCATCGCCAGGTCTGAAAGAGAGAGAAAGAAGAGAGGGAGAAGATAGAGAAAAGAGAGAAAAGAGAGATAGAAAAGAGATAGAAAAGAGAAGAGAGAGAGAGGAAAAGAGAGAGAAGAGAGAGAGAAGAGGAAAGAAGAGAAAGAGGAGAGAGAGAAAGAATAGAGAGAGAGGAGAGAGAGAAGAGAGAGAGGAGGGAGAGAGAGAAAAGAGATAGAGAGGAGAGAAAGAGAAGAGAGAGAGGAGAGAGGAGATAGAGAGAGAGCGGGAAAAAGAGAGACTGGGAAAAAAAGAGAGAGAAAAAGAGAGAGAGAGAAAGAGAAGAGAGAGAGGAGAGAGAAAAGAGAGAGGAGAGAGAAAGAGAGATAAGAGAGAGAGAGGAGAGAGAGACAGAGAGAGGGAAAAAGAAATAGAGAGACTGAGAAAAAGAGAGAGAGAAAAAGAGAGAAAAAGAGAGAGAGAAAAAGAGAGAGAGAGAAAGAGAAGAGAGAGAAGAGAGAGGAGAGAGAAAAGAGAGAGGAGAGAGAAAGAGAGAAAGAGAGAGAGAGAGAGAAGAGAGAGGAGAGAACAATGCAGCCTCATTCCGTGAACTGCTCCGATTTTAGAGGTGTGTCCCGCGGCTCACAGCTGATGTCTGGCTCCTCCCCTCAGTGCATAATTAAATTAAATTATGATTCTAAATAAATAATAATAATTATAATTTAATATTAAAAATAAATTAAATTCTTTACCGGGCGGCCGGGACTTGAACTCGTGAAGTAATGCTTTTTAGGTGGTATCTGTATCCATTGAACCACTGCCTCTAATGAGAAGCATAGGCAGATTTGGTAATCTTTAGCTCTATACTGCAGGAGATAATCTAGAAGCAGATTGTTCAGCTGCAAGGATGGATGGATGGGCAGATGGAGGGACGGATGGATGGACGGACCGAGGGGGCGGACGGACGGGCGGACGGACGGGCAGACGGACGGACGGGCGGACGGATGGACGGGGGGACGGACAGACGGGGGGATGGACGGATGGGGGGATGGATGGATGGGGGGATGGATGGATGGGGGGGATGGACAGGCAAACACCGGCAGTACCGTACTCATCACCGCACACACGCAGGCTCCACAACCCCCATCATCCTCCCCTCAGTGCATAGTTAAATTAAATTATAATTATAAATAAATAATAATAATTATAATTTAAATTCTTTCCCGGGCCTGCAACTCATGAACGAATGCTTCTTAGGCGAGTACGCTATCCATTGAGCCACTGCCTCTAATATCAAGCATAGGCAAATTTGGTAATCTTGACGTCTGCATTGCAGACTGAAGTCTCTGGTGACAGCGCGATTCACTTCAGGTGCTACGTGGAGAGGACACAGAGCGATCGTGTTCTGTGGTGCTCCTGCATCTTCATGTAGCAGAGCTGACAGTGTCGTGCGGATTACATCGGACCTGGAGGGGTATTTGAGGATTTTATTAAAATGGTGAAAGAGGGTGGTTTTTTGTCTTTTATTCCAAATAAAGGATTTTTCTCTGTGTGTTTCTGTACTGTCACTTACAGTTTAATCATGGAAGGTATCTCGGGGCGACGTCGGCCATGATTAACTCATTATTACCCTGATTGCCACCGGACCAGGGCAATTCGGGATGAGCTGGGTAGAGTCCCGGGACTGTCGCATCTAATGGATGCGGCAATTCCGGGCGGCTGCTGGGTGATATTGTTAGGGTGGTGGGCTCCTCATGAAGTGGCGCTCTCCATCCTAACAATACCAGCCTCCAGCCGTGTGGCTTTATCCTGGCTGGTATCAAATATGGGGGGAACCGCATTTTTTTTTTTAATTTATTTATTTATTTTACTGCACGATATAGACCCACCCGCCGGTGGCTATAATTGGTTGCATTGAGACAGCTATCACTCATCGTGGGGGCGTGTCTGACTGCAACCAATCATGGGCGCCGGTGAGCGAGGAAGGCACGGAATAACTAATTGAATAATGAAGCGGCAGCCATTTTCAAAAGAAGAAAAGACACCGCAGATTTCTGACAGCCGTGCAGCGAGACGCCCGTGATCGGTGAGTAGAAGAGAGAAGGATTGTGCTGGGGACGCAGGAAGCATGCAGATAGCAATGTGTGCACATAGCCTCACTGTGAAAAGCCACGCTTTTGGTGCTCGAACCGTTCTCGAACGTAACTCGAACTGCCAAACTTTTAGCAAATCGTTCGAGTTCATCGTACAACTCGAAAAAACCCCAAAATCACTCGAACATGAAATTGTCGAACCTCGAACATCGCTCATCTCTACTCAGCATACTCCATCCAGGACTGTATGCAAGAGTTTTTTGCCCACATAAAAAAATGACGTGGGCTTCGCCATATTTTTGTATGCTAGCCAGGTACAGCAGGCAGGTACGGCTGCCCCCAACCCCCAGCTGCCTATTTGTACCCGGCTGGGAACTAAAAAAAATAGGGAAGCCCTTTTTTTAATTATTTCATGAATTTCATGAAATAATTAAAAAAAAAATCGACATGGGCTTCGCCCCATTTTTGTGTCCAGCTAGGTACAACTAGGCAGATTGGAATCCGCAGCACAGGTTGGCCCGAGCTTTCTGGGCTCTCTGCTGCGAATTGCAGTCTGCAGTCACCACAGAAAATGGCGCCTATATAGAAGCGCCATCATCTGATGCTGTATCCAACTCTTCCAGCTGCCCTGAAGCCGGGTGGCTTGCTTGGTAATAATGGGTTAATACTAGCTTTGTTTTACTAGCTAGTATTAAGTCAGAGATTCTTAATGTCAGGCAAGTTTGACCCGGCCATTAAGAATCTCCAATAAAGGGCTAAAACAAAGACACCACACAGAGAAAAAATACTTTAATAGAAATAAATACACAAACACACAGACTCCATGTTTATTACTCCCTCTCATACCTCCTCGATCCTGGTCTTCTGTCTTCTTTCTCCTTCAACCCATGCAGCTCTGCTACATCAGACAGTACTGCATGGGAGGAAGACGCTGCTGCTCCCATGCAGTCTAATCACTCAGGGAGAGTGAGCAGAGTCTGTGTGCTGTAGGCAGTGACGTCACCGCTGCCACCGTTGCTAAAGTAATCTGACAGGCAGTTACTATAGCAATGGTGCTCCGATCACGTGATTTCTGGTGCCGCAATTCACCAGCTATGGCAGCCAGTACTTGCATGTGCGCTGAAACTGTAAAAAGCGCCCACATGCAGGAACGGGGAAGCCGACCATGTGCTGTATCTTGCCGGTACACGAAGATGCACAAATGAGTACGGCATACCGGCGAGATGCACTTACAGGACCTAGCATGACGTCTAGCCATGTGACCAGTCTGTAGCCAATGAGATAATATACACGTGACTGGTCACATGCTATTTTGACATCACGGAAGGTCCTATCATCAGTGCTGGTTACTGGGAGGACGCAGCGATTATCGGAAAGAAAAGCGGCGGGAGACAGAGTGCAGGACGCATCGCGGGGACCTGTAAGTGTAATGGCAATGTTTATTAACTGTATGTGTACATGTATAATGTGTTTTTATGTGTTTGCCTGCCATTGTTTTCAATGGGGTTCGAAGGGTTCGTCGAATGTTCGACGAACCGAACTCGAACTCTAGGAGGTGGCTCATCTCTATTCCTAAGGCTATAAATAGGGTCATAATCGTTATCATTATATGGGGGAGACAGATGTGTAAATTTATATTGTGTGTGGTGAGGGGCACAAAGGAGGATATTGCTACTTTAAGTCAAGTTCACACATTGCAGACTTTGAGGGAGATTTGCGATGTGAACCCACTGGTTTTTGTGCAGTTGGCTTTGCTCAGTAACAGGATGGTACACTGTGTGCAGAATTATTAGGCAAGTTGTATTTTAGAGGATTTTTTTTATTATTGATCAACAACTATGTTCTCAATCAACCCAAAAGACTCATAAATATCAAAGCTTAATATTTTTGGAAGTTGGAGTGGGGTTTGTTTAGATGTGACTATCTTAGGAGGATATCTGTTTGTGCAGGTAACTATTACTGTGCAGAATTATTAGGCAACTTAATAAAAACCAAATATATTCCCATCTCACCTGTTTATTTTCACCAGGTAAACCAATATAACTGCACAAAATTTAGAAATAAACATTTCTGACATGCAATAACAAAACCCCCAAAAATTAATGGCCAATATAGCCACCTTTCTTTATGATGACACTCAACAGCCTACCATCCATAGATTCTCTCAGCTGTTTGATCTGTTTACGATCAACATTGCGTGCAGCAGCCACCACACCCTCCCAGACACTGTTCCGAGAGGTGTACTGTTTTCCCTCCCTGTAGATCTCACATTTTATGAGGGACCACAGGCTCTCTATGGGGTTCAGATCAGGTGAACAAGGGGGCCATGTTATTATTTTTTTATATTTTAGACCTTTACTGGCCAGCCACACTGTGAAGTAGTTGGATGCATGTGATGAAGCATTGTCCTGCATGAAAATCATGTTTTTCTTGAACGATACCAACTTCTTCCTGTACCACTGCTTGAAGAAGTTGTCTTCCAGAAACTGGCAGCAAGTCTGGGAGTTCAGCTTCACTCCATCCTCAACCCGAAAAGGTCCTACAAGTTCATCTTTGATGATACCAGCCCATACCAGTTTCCCACCTCCATCTTGCTGGCATCTGAGTCAGAGTTTAGCTCTCTGCCCTTTACTGATCCAGCCTCTGGCCATCCATCTGGCCCATCAAGAGTCACTTTCATTTCATCAGTCCATAAAACCTTTGAAAAATCATTCTTAAGATATTTCTTGGCCCAGTCTTGATGTTTTATCTTATGTTTCTTGCTCAAAGGTGGTCGTTTTCAGCCTTCCTTACCTTGGCCATGTCCCTGAGTATGACACACCTTGTGCTTGTTGATACTCCAGTAATGTTGTAGCTCTGAAATATGGCCAAACTGGTGGCAAATGGCATCTTGGCAGCTTCACGCTTGATTTTCCTCAATTCATGGGCAGTTATTTTGTGCCTTTTTTACCCAACACGCTTCTTGCAACCCTGTTGGCTATTTGCCATGAAACGCTTGATTGTTCGGTGATCACGCTTCAAAAGTTTGGCAATTTTAAGACTGCTGCATCTCTCTGCAAGACATCTCACAATTTTGGACTTTTCAGAGCCCATCAAGTCTCTCTTCTGACCCATTTTGCCAAAGGAAAGGAAGTTGCCTAATAAGTATGCACACCTATAGGGTGTTGATGTCATTACACCACACCCCTACTCATTACAGAGATGCACATCACCTTATTTGCTTAATTGGTAGTTGGCTCTCAAGCCTTGGAGTAGGACAACATTATCATGTGAGCAAAATACTCATTTGCCTAATAATTCTGCACACAGTGTAGTTATATTTAGACTCTATGTGGTGATAATGTTTGGTCATGGTATGGTGGCATTATTTTGCAATGTATTGTAGTATTATTGGTCTTGGTATGGTGGGTGCTGTTCAGTAACACTATATAGCATGTGTTATTTGGTAATTGTAAGACTATTTTGTTTATGCGTCACTAAAAAGAAATGTAAATATTTATAGATTTGTATTATTTAATTATTTTTATGGTGGCAGTAAATGTATCACTAATTACTGTGAAGCACCTTGGTAGGAATATTTCCTAGTACTGTTTACTCTGGAGTTCCTTGGTTTGTTGGCTGCGGCTGATTACACTGTTTGCAGGCGCTGTGGTGCTTAGCAAGCATCAGGTACTGCAGTGCTCAACGAGAAACAAACACTGTTACTTTGGCTGCCGCTGGTTTGTACATTTTTAAGAGGTTCTTGAAGGCATTACAGCATTGTTCTATTCACATCATTGGCACAATGCTCTAATACTGTTATATCGTCAGCTGATAGATGGATCTCTAGATGTGATAATGGCCTGTCCTAAGGACAAGTAGTCAACTATTTGTCCAACAAAATACGCATACACTTCATTAATCAATATTGATCAAGACCCTGGCATAAACCTAGCCAGGTAAAGAAGTAAAAAATGCAAATGGTTTTTGTATAAAGATTTTTATACACATTTTATTGAATTTTTAAATTATTAAAAATACAGGAAAATAGCCACCTCAGATGGACACAATCAATACCAGGGGATCTATCACTCAACAAGTAAACACTATGTGAGGTAAATAAAATTTTGGGGGGAATTTCATGGCTGATAATAAAATATTGTAGGCAAAAAAGTGTTGCAATAAATATAGTTCTTACAGAAAAAATAAAAAAGTAGAAAAATTTAAAAATAGAAGAAACGCCAATATCACACGTATATGTAATTGATATATAATGTAAGTGCTGCAAATAATTTTTTATCCCTAGTAGTACTATAGGGCAACACATTACAAAAGGCTAAGACCTGAAACTGTAAAGGTTGGAAAATGCAGTTGATGTTGTGCAGTGGACTACTCCGAAATGAAATTTTATTTTACTCCTAAATATCTATCTATCTATCTATCTATCTATTTATCTAAATTCGCAATTGAATATTTTTCTAATATACAGTACTGTAATTGAAAATTCCCTATCCTTCACTCCCTACTCTAATTGCTTTATTTTGTTATATTTCCTCTTTGATATTGCTTCGTTTGAAAATCTTAGTGCATGCTAGGAGGCTCAAAGAGTCATCATCAGGGGTCAGTGGCTGTGGTCACTGACACAGCCTCTGCCCCCTCCGTGAAATGAATTGTCCTCAGTGACATTCATTTCAGGGGCTGTGTTCATCCCTGCTCTATTGAGTATATGCCGGCTGTCAATTATCACAGATGCTTAGTAGAATCTTGTAACTGTGCAGAATTCTTCTTAGTGCACAATGGCAGTGCACTCCCTTGCCGGCTCTGATTAGAAGTGACAATCTGGCAGCAAACTGTACTGTCAGTGCCCATAGTAAGTAAAGAACGAGCAAGCAGAGACCAGCGCCGTCCCTGCAAGTGAAGTCACTTCTGATCAGAGCCGGCCAAGGGGTGCACTTTCATTGTGCACTGAGAAAAATAGTGCACAGTGGCAAGATTCTAATGAGCATCTGTTGGAATTGACAGCTGGTGCATGCTAAGTAGAACAGGGTGCTGAAATAGAGGTCACTGATGATTCTTTGTTTCAGCGAGAGGGCAGAGGCTGCAGATTGACCAAAGTCTATGCCCCTTAATGACGTTTGAGTATCCCAGGATGCATTGTGGATTTTCAAAGTGTTATCCGAGAGGACGTAGTAAAAAAAATAAATAAAGCAGAGCAGTGAGGGAAGGAGAGGGAATTTTTATTAACTTATATTAAAAAAGATATTGGATTATAACAGAGATTTAGGAGTAAAGTAAAATTTAGTTTTGGACCACCTCTTTAATGAATCAGAGCCAATAAGTATAGGCCACTTATCAGGTGCCACTGCTTTGTGCTTGCACCCTAGGTCAAAATTTGCTAGCCCCTGATTCTCAGTCTGGCTGAGTGTCAGACTGTCAGCGTCTGCAACTGAGCACTTAAGGAATAACGTTTGGAACACCATTCTAAGTCTGAACTGGGTGCAAAAACCTAAAAAACATCACTATGGGGAGATAAGGTATGCACACCAGTGACTATGTAAGGGGAATACATGAAATAGCAGAAACTGCTGTGTGAATACTGACTTGAAAAATCCAATAGCTATATGTAAGAGTGAAAATGTGAAAAATGGAATCTGCATTACTGCCATGAACATATGAATCAAGAGAAATTTAGCTACTGAATTGATCGTTTGTTTTAATGTTTTGTTTATTGAAACAAGAAATAAGAATACAAATTCAACAGAAATCACAGTCTTAATCAATATTATTGCAACTGTATTGTAATCTTCCCATCTCATTTTTATAACTCAGATTACTTGTGTATTATCTGAGCTTATCCAGATAATAAACTTAGCCTTCCGGCTTTTGGGGAAGTCCGCTCCAGATTGATTAGCCTGGTTTCTGGATTAACATGAAGTAATTTTTAACAGTAAATACCATAAGAATTAGGTGTAAGGGGGGAAGCTAAGATCTAGAATAGCGAAGTTATATCGCATGGAATTCAGTTAAGGGATTAGAGGTAATAGGTTCAAGAGACGAAGAAAGAAGGGGAAGAGATAGGAAAGAAAGAAGAGAGGAGAGAATGTTGGTCTTGGGTCCACTCATCTCGTGGTTGGTATAGTCTGACTTCTGTCCGTCATCTCATTGGAGGGGGGTAGGGTGACTCACATGTCCCCATGTTGCCGTCTGCTAAGTAACTACTGAAAATTGGGGCTTTGACTTATAGGCCTGCCAAGCCTTCCAGAGCTGGTGGAAAGAGAGCGCATTCTGACGTGAAAGGGCTGAAAGTTCTTCGACATGATATAATTGATCTAACTTCAGCAAGAGCTGCGTAAGGGTGGGAATTTTCGTTGTGCTCCACAATTGGGCAATGAGAAGTTTACAAGCTGAGCCTACAAATGACGCTAGTTTCGAAGTAGCTTTGTCTTTAGGCCACATTGGGAAGTTCAGAAGCATTTGTCTAGGGTCCAAGACCCCCTTTTTGCCTGTGAGGTCAAATATTAACTGTGATGCTGTCCGCCAGAAGGTCTGGATAATCGGACATTCTCACCACACATGTAAATATGTTCCCTTGTCCGTCTCGCATCGCCAGCATTGGTCCGAGGTGGAAGAGCTCCACGTACTAGACGAGGTAGGGAGTCTAGGGACAATGTACCATCTCGCAATCACTTTGAAAGAATTCTCTTGAACTCTCACACAACACGACGGGCCGTGTGAAGCATTATAAATTTGGCTCGTCTGAAGATCGGTGAATGTGGTTTTCAGGTCCCTTTCCCATCTTAGTATATACGCTCTCTTTACCACCAGTTTTTTGGTAAGCAGGGTATGGTACAGATTAGAAAGAACTTTCCTGGGAGCCCGGGTTTGCATGCAGAAAGATTCAAACGTGGTTGGAGGTCTGTCGAGATGGGCGTGGGGTAATAGTGGGTGGATCACATGTTTTAATTTCGTGTGATGGAGAAATGTGAGCCTAGCGAGGAGAGGATTCATACCCATCTCCTGTTTAGATATCAAAGAGCCATCCACCAAAAGATCAGCCAACGGAACCTTCACATTGGTCAGGAATGTGGCCTTCGTGGACGCAGGTTGATTGACATCAGCGTCTAGTATGTCTGAAACTTGGGTTAGAGGGGAAAGAGGTGGGGCCAATAGCTCTCTATTTTCCCTCCATTTGTGCATAAGGGTTCTCGTTAGTTCATTCGTAATGGTTCTTTTATCTTTCTGATTAGTAGGGGAGAGTAACATAGCTCGTAGAGGGGCGGGGGCTAAGTATTCTTCTATAGATATCCACAATTTACTCGGTGGGCGTCTGATCCAGTCTACCGTTCTGGAGAGGACGGCGGCTTGGTAATATAACGATACATTGGGTAAACCCATGCCCCCTTTGTCTTTTGGCAGGTTCAATGTTTGGAAATTGATTCTTGGTTTATGTTTATTCCAGACGTAGTTGGAGATTAAAGAGTTGCATTGAGAAAGAAAAGCTGTGGGAATTGGTATGGGTAACATTTGAAAGAGGTAGATAAACTTTTGGAGTATAATGCTTTTAATTAAGTTTTTCCGGCCCATCCACGAAAGGAAGGGAGCCTTCCACGAGGCTAAGTGTGCGGTAAGATTAGGAAGAAGGGGTTTGTAGTTGAGGTCAAACAAGGACTTGAAGGTTTTCCCTAATTTAATGCCTAGGTATGTTATGTGGCTAGTTGGCCACCGAAAAGGAAACGCGTTTTGGAGAGACTTTATAACTTTACTGGCGATATTAATGCTTAATGCTTCTGATTTAGATAGGTTAATTTTGAAGTTAGACCAGTGGCCGTATTCCTCCAGTACTTTCATAAAGGCAGGGAAGCCCCTTTCCGGCCTGGACATTACCACCAACAAGTCGTCGGCAAAGGCGGCAGACTTGTGGTGAACTCCCTGCAGGCTGAACCCCTCAATCTCCCGATCCTGCTGGATGGAAGTTAGCAGTGGCTCCATGGCCATGACAAAGAGTAGGGGGGATAAGGGGCATCCCTGCCTTGTGCCATTTTTAATGTCGAGGGGGACGGTGAGAGTATTATTTATCTTAATCCTGGCCGTGGGAAATGTGTACATCTGCAGGATTGCGCGCAAGATATCTGGAGGGAAATTGAAGGCCTCTAGTGTCCCCTGCAAGAAGGTCCAGTCCACCCTATCAAACGCTTTCTCAGCGTCCGTTCCCAGCAGCACCAGAGGCAGCTTATGGGTCCTGGCGTGTTGCATTAAGTTTATTACTCTTAGCGCGTTATCCTTCCCCTCTCTACCCCTAATAAACCCCGTTTGCTCAGGGGAAATGAGATCTGGAAGGATATCCGCCACTCGGTTAGCAATTAAGCTAGCATATATCTTTAGGTCCACATTCAGGAGTGAGATGGGCCTATAGTTTCCACAACACTCCGGATCTTTCCCATCTTTGTGTATTAATGTGATATGTGCCTCAAATGCTTGCTTGGGTATGGGGTCGCCGTGTAGTAAAGCGTTGCATGATGCTAAGAGATGTTCCCCCAGAATGTCAAAAAATTTTTTATAATAGATAATGGAAAGGCCATCTGGACCTGGAGCCTTCCCCACGGGGCTCCTGGATAGGATGGACTGAACCTTTGCTCGAGAAAACGGTTTTCCTAAGGACGCCTGCTGCATTTTAGAAAGTTTCGGGAGGTTTAACTTAGCCAGGTAGTTTTGTATACCACATTTCCTCCTGTCCCTTTCCGTAGCCGACTCCTCTGGCCGAATTTGATATAAATTTTTATAAAAACGAAGGATTTCGTCCAAGATTTGGGAATAGTCTTGCGTACGATGACCCTGTGGAGTTTTAATGGCATGTATAAAAGTGCGGGCCTGTCTTTTTTTTATCAGGGACATCATAAGTTTAGAGGCTTTATCCCCATGAAGGAACATACGATTCCTCCAACCGAGATAAAATTTAGCCGACTGTTTATTGAGCATATCCCTAAGTTCCACACGTTTCGCAGTCAGTTGTTCTAACGTCTGTTGGGAAAGGGACTTTTTATGCTGGGCCTCCAGCGTGGCAATCTCAGTGTACAGATTCTGCAAGAACGATTTCCTCTTCTTGTTGAGATATGAGGAAAAATGGAGATCAGCTCTCCCCTAATGACCGTCTTATGTGCTTCCCACAACATTGGGGCCGCCATATCTTGAGTCTTGTTCTCTGCAAAATAATTACGGAGACAATCAGATATGCGTTTCTTATTTTCTTCCGAGGAGAGAATTGATTCATTCAATCTCCACGTACGATGAAGCCAGTACGGCCTCAGGAGTGAGAAACTGACTGAGACATAAGCATGATCGGAGTAAGGGGATGATTGTATCTCTGAGTCCTTGACATTAGGTAGTAGATGCCGGGGTAGAAAAATGTAGTCTAGTCTGTGGTATGATTTATGAGGATTAGAGAAGAATGTAAAATCTTTAGTTGTGGGGTGTTGATAACGCCATACATCTATCAAAGAAAGGGCAAGGAGAGAGCATTTAATCCGAGATAGGTCCCTTAAAGAGAGGTGACTTTTTTTTGCAGTGGAGTCCAGTTTAGGTTCCAAAGCCACATTAAAATCACCGCACAATATTGGAGTACCCTCTGAAAAAATGCGAAATTTTTTGAGTGTGGACATCAACCAACGAATCTGTTTGACGTTTGGGGCATACACATTCCCTAGGGTTACCATAGAACCGGCTAGAATACCCTTGACGAAAATAAACCGACCCTCTGGGTCGATAGCGACATCTTGAGCTAGGAAGGGTATATCTTTAGCCAGGGCTATGGAGACCCCTCTAGAACCTTTACGTGGGGATGGGGCATGGAACCAGGTGTTGTAGTATGCTTTGTTAAAACTTGGGATTTTGCCTTCGCGGAAATGCATTTCTTGGAAAAATATCATGTCTGCGTGTTTTTTTTTTAGGCTATGTAGAGTCTGTGACCTCTGTATGGGGGAATTTAACCCATGTGCATTGAGGCTTATCGCCGTAAATACCTTATGATGTAATGCCATGGTAGTACAGGCAGGAGGACAATCTGTTCTTTTTCCACCGGGATGAATGGACCAGACCTATGACCAATAGAGCAGAGGAAGAGATAGAAAGAGCGAGGGGTAGAGAGAGGTTCAAAAGAGGACAGGGTATTAGTATCAACATTTTCAACTATTTGCAATTCAAACAAGTAAAAGTGTGCATCAAGAGGGAGCAATAGGTGCAAAACCCCTGTAATAGCTTCATGTTGTAACTAGCATTATCAGTTGTGAGCAACAACAGACCCATTCAAAGGCCCCTTCAGGGGGGCTCGCACTCAAAGTTCATTTGGAGTTTCTTCGCCGCTTTGCGTCTGGATCTGTGGGTCTTTGGGGTGAGACTATGCCTCGGTGCCGGATCCGGAAGCATCTGTAGTGTAGAAGCCGATCGATGGATTTCCAGCTCTGGGTATTTCTCCAGCGTGATCCCCAAGTCTTCACAAATCCGCCTTATCTCCGCAGAAGTTTTGGCTTGGTAGTGTTTTCCATTAGCCGATATAGCAATGCCAAATGGATATAACCAGCGGTACGGAAACTGGCGTTGGCGTAACACTGTTGTGAAGGGTTGTAGCAATCTCCGCTTGGTCAGAGTGGTGGAAGCAAGGTCCTGGAAAATCAAAATTTTTGAGCCTTCATGGCTTATAGACTCCGCTTCTCTGGCTCTTTTGAGAATAAGTTCCTTAATTCTGTAATCCAGGAAGCGGCATATGACATCCCTTGGTGGTACCCCAAGTTTGGGTCGGGGTCTCAAAGATCTGTCGGCTCGTATCAGTTCCATTGTCGGAGCAGGGTCAGAGTCCACCAGCTCATAGAAAATGCCCTGTAGGGTCGGTATCAAAGCTTCAATTGTTACCTATTCTGGAAGTCCCTTTATTCTGAGATTGTTTCGCCTTTCTCTGTTTTCGTGATCTTCCAGAATGGCATGGATTTGATTGATATTGTCCTCCTGTTGGTGAAGGCAGGAGATGACAGTGTTGGAAGTGGAGGTTATTGTTGCTTGGGCCGCTTCCAGGGTTTCCACTCTGTGTCCAATTTGGCCGATTTCTTGTTTGATATCTGATAGCTCCCTTGCCACCGGTTCCAGCGCATTTTTGAGGATCCGTTTTATAAAGGATCTTGAGATGGGGAGACTCTTGCTATTTTCAGCACCTTCAGTGTCACTGTCATCATCATCCATATCTTGCATATCATTAGTAGACATGCTTTGGGGGCTGTCTGTTTTAGCATCAGCTGCATGCAGGTGTTTTTTGAGAAACTTATCCACATCAGCCTGGGTAGTGGACTTAACTGGTCTGGGCAGAGAACTGGCACGTGCGTTGCCGATTTTGACTATGTTGAAGTCAGACATACGTGGTTTTATGCTTAGGTGAGTGGATGGTAGGGGTTAGGCCACTCCGCTCCCTCCAGGTAGCACAGATTTTAGTACATTACACTCCCTCTAAGAGGGGTAAGGAGGCAAGAAGAAAGTGTCTCTATGCTTGAGGTACTTCTGTATGGCCCCTCTCTATATCATCTCCGTCTCTGGGCCTCGGTGCTTGGAATAGTGTATGGAGCTGTATCTTAAAGACGTTTTCCTGCCGCTGGCCAGGTTGCTAGGCTGTGGAGGCCCCAAACCCAAGTCGACAGAGCACCCTATAATGTGAAGGGGCACAGAGCAACCCCCCACGGCTCCCAATGTCCCTGGGTACCTTGAGAGGGGGTCCCCCCGAACCGGGTCCGTTCACCTTCCACCTGGCAGAGTCCCAGTGTAGGGGGACTTTATCTGGCGTCTTCCCCTCAGCACTGGCCCCTACTCCCCCTGTGACTCCACACTCAGCAGCGATGGCGGCCGCTGAGCCACGCGGGGGGGCAATGGAGGGGGGCGCCTGGGTGCCGGGTGCCCGCAGCTGGGCCCGAAAGTCACAGCAGGCCGGGCTCGGAGCCTCGGAGCGGGAGAGGGGCAGGCGTGTAGCCGGGCGCTGGAGGATGTCTCACTCACCGCCAGGCCGTCGCCCAGGTGCTGCAGAGTTCTCCTGAAGTGCCGCTCCCAACCGCCGCGGGATCTCACGCCGCGTCCCAGGAGCTCCACGCGGCCTCTCCAGAAAACCGCGCGGCTCGCCGATCTCTCGCCTTAGACCCTCCGACCGACAAGCTGGTGAGTACCGGGCCTCTCCACCTCCACAGGTCTTCCGGCTTGCTCCGGCAGCCCGCGCGGTCTCAGCTCCGTCCATCTTCCTCGGAGCCGGGCGGATGGGAAGCTAAAATGGCGGCGGCGGCTCTTCTCTCGTTTTAACCCGGAGCGTCGGACCAGCCCGGACCAGGAAGAGGGGAGATGGGGGACGTCAGCCTTCTGATTTCGGTCCGTACCTTCTGAGCCCCCTGGTGGGCTCTGTCTGTCCTCCGGCGGGTGCCTCCGTTATTCTGGGGCCGCGCCTCTCTGGCCCTGTCGCCCCCAATGCCCTGCCAGGCCGCAGCTATGGATGAGTCCTAGGATGCGCTCTTATGGGTGCAGCCGAAAAATGAGGGTCTCTCCTCTCTTGTGGCGTTCTGGGGACTTGGATGGGGAAGCCAGACAGGTGTATTGCCCGTTGGGGAGCAAGATGCCTGTGGATAAATCAGGAGCTCCCACATCCACGTCTGCCCCTGACAGCGGCCATTTTGGACCTAGCTACTGAATTGATCAATGCAATAGAGCCCCAACACTACGCCAAAGTATTTCTCTACGTTGGGGTCCCTAGCTTGTGTGTGTCCTCTCATGCAGTTAAAAAACTTACCGTGTATGGGAAGCTGAGACCCAGGCTATTTATGCGTATGATATGGATTGGCAATAGGTGTGGTTGGGGAGGGTTAACAAACGAAAAACTACTAAAAAATAAGGAATAACGTTTGGAACACCATTCTAAGTCTGAACTGGGTGCAAAAACCTAAAAAACATCACTATGGGGAGATAAGGTATGCACACCAGTGACTATGTAAGGGGAATACATGAAATAGCAGAAACTGCTGTGTGAATACTGACTTGAAAAATCCAATAGCTATATGTAAGAGTGAAAATGTGAAAAATGGAATCTGCATTACTGCCATGAACATATGAATCAAGAGAAATTTAGCTACTGAATTGATCAATGCAATAGAGCCCCAACACTACGCCAAAGTATTTCTCTACGTTGGGGTCCCTAGCTTGTGTGTGTAACTGCATGAGAGGACACACACAAGCTAGGGACCCCAACGTAGAGAAATACTTTGGCGTAGTGTTGGGGCTCTATTCCATTGATCAATTCAGTAGCTAAATTTCTCTTGATTCATATGTTCATGGCAGTAATGAAGATTCCATTTTTCACATTTTCACTCTTACATATAGCTATTGGATTTTTCAAGTCAGTATTCACACAGCAGTTTCTGCTATTTCATGTATTCCCCTTACATAGTCACTGGTGTGCATACCTTATCTCCCCACATTGCAACTGAGCACTGGCATGCTGTGTACACTGCAGTGTCCTAGAAGCTGCCCCTGATTTGTTGCTCCTCTCTCTGGCTCAACTTGCATGTCCGCATGGCTGATGTTGCCTTACAGCTAGAGAGAAGAGCTTTGGAGGCAGGCGGGCGGCAGCCATTGGGGGTTGTACTGCTCATGACTCAGAGACTCAGACAGGTGCATCGTACACAGTCACAAAACAGGCGCACAGCACTGCATAGACTGGTCCTCTGCAGACGGAGCTGTGCCAGTAATAGTCTACTTACTGGACTGGTAGATGTATAGCCTGGCTAGACTAAAGATTAATTCATAATGTGTATATATGCACCCAGTAACTTCTATGCTGGTCCTCAGTAAATTGTATATCCCCCAGTAACTTGTATGTCCCCCCAGAAACTTGTATGTCCCCATAGTAATATGTAAGCCCCCGCAGTAATTTGTATGTCTCCTAAGTAACTTGTATGTCCCCCCGTAACTTGTATGCTGTTTATTATGTTAATATTTTATTGTATGTTTTTTATCGGGTGGGGGGGCCTCATTCAGACTTTTGCTATGGGGTTCCATGATTTCTATGTACTCCCCTGTTAGATGCTCCCATATTCATAACTATGGTATGATTTTTTTTTTCTTTCAAACTACACTGTCTAATATCTTTTTATACAATACATTTTGTACAAAGCTATAATAAACTTTTTACAATCTTTTCAACCCAAATTAAAGTTTTCCAAAAAGGAAAAACAAGAAATGCTAGTTAGATGGGTATATGTACAGAAAGCAAAATTTGGGTATCAGGCCCTTGAATAAGAGTGGTCTGTATGGTTGTCAATCTGAGCTAATAAAACAGGTGTGCAAAAACTGACATGCGATTAACTGTCTATTTTTTAAGCATTTTTTAAAAAAATGTTTTTGAAAAGAACATAGTTTTTGGGGAAAAGCAATTAGTACAACTTGTGTTTTCATTATTTAAACCTTTGCTTTTTTGGGATTATTGGGCCGGAGGGAGGTCTTATCAGTTACTGATGGATATATCTGTAGGCACACTTAAAAAAAGAAAGGTGTCATTCACTGATAGGACTGCCCACTGGACTGAAAAGCTTAGAAAAAGCAGAGGTTTAAATGGTTAAAACATAAGTTAGGCCGGGGTCACTCTGTGGTATATCAGATGGGATATGCTAAAGGCACTCGGCTCATGCTCTACTGCTGAGTGTCATTCTGGTGCACTTCAATTCTCTTCATCTTCTCCATTGCCCATCTTAGCATAAATTAAATTGCATTTGGATAACATCTGACAGCAGTACAATGTTTCACACACCCTTAAGGCCCCGTTACACGCAACGACATCGCTAACGAGATATTGCTGGGGTTCCGGAATTCGTGACGCACATCCGGCCTCGTTAGCGACGTTGTTGCATGTGACACTTACGAGTGACCGCTAACGATCCCATATACTCACAAAATCGTTGATTGTTGACACATTGTTCAATTTCAAAATATCGTTGCTCATTTGGGATGCAGGTTGTTTGTCATTCCTGAGGCAGCACACATCGCTACGTGTGACACCCTGGGAATGACGAACAACAGCGTGGCAATGAGGTGGGAGTGACGTTCATTCGGCTGCTGTCCGCCCCTCTGCTTCTATTGGTGGCCCGCTGTGTGACGTCGCTGTGACGCCACACGAACCACCCCCTTAAAAAAGAGGTTGTTCGCCGGCCACAGCGACGTCGTTAGGAAAGTAAGTTCATGTGATGCGTACCTGCGATATTATTCACCACGCGCAGCGATTTGCCTGTGATGCACAAACGACGGGGGCGGGTGCGATCGCTAGCGACTTCGCTAGCGATGTCACTGCGTGTGAAGCAGCCTTTAGACTTGTGTGAGTGCACATGATCCAAAATATGCCGCTAGCAAGCGTCTATTTTTTTTTATGCCGAATTGGCATGAGAAAAAAAGCTGTTGGGCCCTGCTCCATAGTATTATCTTGGATCAAGTGTTATCTCATGTTTTAACCTTGTTATGCGGTGTTATATGGTGTGTGTGCGAGCAATTATACTAACTGTTTTCTCACAAAACTAAATCTCAATCTGCTCCTCCTGATGCATGATGCCTGTAGAATAGACGGCATTGTCATAATGACAGGTTCCCTTTAAATGACATCCAACTCTAACTACTTAAAATGCATTTGCATTTTTTTCGAATCTTATTGCTGTTCTGAATAGGTTTATCAGTAGATTTCCCTCCTCCATTTTTTGAGAGACATTTGATACTTGGTGTTTTCCATTGTTTAACCTTATAGGAGCAGCAAAGAGTTAACCCTGGCCGTTACTTTGAGAATATATCAGTGCTGACGATTTGACTTTTGACTCCACCCCCCTGTGAAGGGATTGACGGAGTTATAACTTTCCCCAATCTCATAATAGACCTTTTAGTGATATAGCTGAATAGGGTAAGACAAGGGAAAGCCGTCGCTGAGCGGGGGGACAAAAATATTTCAGGGTCACCTCGACTGTCAGGAAGGCATCTTTGCTAGGAATTTATAGGGAGATGTAGGACTATGTGGATTTTTGAGATAAACATGTGCATATATATATATATATATATATATATATATATAACATATCCATAGTCCAATATGTTATGGTCGGTTATTCTACATTAAATATGTGTTTTTAGATTCCACTTTGGTGTATTTTAAATTATATTATTAAAGGTTATATTTTATATTTGGAGTATTGCTTTGATTAATAGATATTTAGAATAAGACTCCTTATGTACACTATTCAAATTACCTACTATGATGGAGAAGGAATTTATATTATGGATGTATGTGATATTAACATTATGTTCTAACATGTCAGCTCTAATTTAGGGGATTGAAACGATAATTATAAAATTTCAAGTAACACATTATGTTTAAAAGTGTAACATTGACAAAAATAGTGTCAGAATAGGACATTTTTGGTAAGCAGAAACTAAATTGGAACAAATGTTGCGGCATCTTCTCCCCATTTATATTCCAAATTTGCCCAGTGATGACTACTTTCCACAACACTGACTTCAGAAATTTCTTTTATCTCCAAGGGAAAGGGTATCTGACCTTAAATGTAACCTGTAGTATTATATGTCATCTCTTAAATGAATAGCCAACCATGTAAAACATACGTAACCCTTTTGATCTGGCAGAACAACTCAACCATGACTCTATGAGGACTATTTAACAGCTAAAGGGACTGTAGACACATAAAACCCAGTATTTTTAGTTTAGCCCTTCAAACTGGCTCTTCAGATCATTTTGGTGCTCTACAGCATTCTTCTTCCTTGGTGTGCTCCACTTATTCTGGTAGTTGTCTCAACGCAGTTTAAAATTAATATAATACATTTTAAGGATGAGCTAATACATTTCCAGGACCCTGGCTCAGACATTAGTTCAGTATTCCATTGTTGCTGGATAGAATATCTATAATTTGCTAATTAACAAATAATATTCAGTATATTACATTAGTTCAGTATTCCATGGTTGCTGGATAGAAAATCCATAATTTGCTAATTAATAAATAATATTCAGCATATTCAAATGAAAGTTTTCTTTTTTGGCACAAACTTAGACATAGAAAACTTATTACCACCACTTATCAGCATTGTAGTACAGCGTATTCCCCACTAGGTGACAGCAGAGTAGGGAAGGAGAGACTAAGTCACACTGTAACTGAAAGGCAGCAGACGTACAGCAGAGAAATTTCAGCAGGCAGTAAACAGGCGAACTACCAGGGGGCAATAGAGTAGTCAAACAGTCAGGATCTAGCCAGAAAAGTCAAGTCACTGTAAGGAGAGTATCACAATCAAAACAGAAAATAGAACCCAGGGAAACACAAACAACAGACAGGAGCGGGAAGTCAGGGACCGGGACAGGCAGATGGACTGGGATGCGTACAAGTCAGGACACAGTAGTAGGGAGGCAGGACAGATCGGGAACACTCACCAGAGCCAGTATACATGCTGCAAGGCAGAAATATCATTGGCACTGAATCATAGGTAAAGAGGCAATATATAGCGTCCTGGGATCCAGAAAGAGGCAAGGGAAGTTAACCCCTGACATGACCAGGCTAGAGCTGGGTGTAACCACAGCAGGGAAAAGCCAGCCTGGATCATGACAGTAGAGTTGTTTTTACTGCTGGATAGTTACTTTTAGCCTAAGGTTCCTGCCCCTTCTCTCATACTCCCCCTCTGGCATCTTCACCTTTTACCGATGCCACTTTCGTCCCGCGGCGCAATTTTATGACTGCAAGTTCTGACTGGCCAGAAGTCAGAAGTTACATCACAAGCTCTCAATGCAGGTCTTTGAGAGCCAGAACAAGGCCAGACTGAGGCTCTCAAAGATTTACATTGAGCTGTGACTTCTAGCTCCTTCCTTGGAACACTGAAGCAACCAGCAGATTATAAACTGCTGGAAATCAACGGGAGCGGCGTTGATAGAAGATAAGGATGTCGGAGGGTGAGTGTAAGACTAGGGGCAACAAACTTAATTTAGAGCAGCATTCCATTGGTAAAATTAAAAAAAAACTGCTGGAGTGGTGCTTTAAGAAATAAAGAAATATAGTTTTTTTTAATTAACTTATGTTCTATTGATGTTCTCCTAAATACATTGGTAACATGAGAGCATTTTCTCCTTCATATATATTTCTATGACAAAATCTGTTTGAAATACTACGGTAAAAGATATATTAGTGTGAGGTGCTTGCAACTAGAATTAATTTGTTTCCAGCATTAAAGTAAAAAATAATTTATCATTAGACGAGTTGATGATGTACAGGACAAGCCATGATAACAGCAGATTAGCATGATGAAGGATCTTTCAGGATTTAATAGGATCTGCGTATTACCCAGCAAATATATGCACATTTCTATTATGTGGCAAGCCCTGTTCTAAATTGCTCCTCATTTTTTAACTGTTGCTATTGTTTTGTAAATCTGTATTAAGCAGCAAATCACAATTTTTCCTAGAAGCAATTTCTTGAAAATAAAAGCACATAACCTCAAAAATTAATTGGTTCATGCAATCGCTACTCCAAAGATCTGAGATGAAGATATGGTAATTAATCAGAAAAAGTAGCTTTTGTAGCGTGCAATTATTAGTAGAAAAAGTACTGTTGGAGGAGGGTTAATTGGCACTTGTGATGTATAAGCTATAGATAATGGCATGCTGCAGTAGTCATTTAGATGCTCAAGGCTGCAGGCTTAGTTCTATATTAAAATAATGGTCTGTTTTCATAGATTATAATTGATTGTGTATAAGTCTCTGTTTGTAAGTTTTGCATCAAACAGGTTTAATCTTTCAATTTATTTGCAGTTGTTCGGTATGACAGCAGTAAAATACAATGCTACAGTAACTGAATAAAATATATAGGCAATTTTTTTAGATGCCTGAGTATTCCTATAATGTAGTTAGGTGATGAAAATTATGATTCTTGTGACATCTTCTCTTGAGCAGAACTGACAGCTTTTAAAGGGCTTTTCTGTGACTTTAACATTGATGTCTTATCCTTGCACTCTCACCACGTAGATGTTCCTCAGGCCAGTGGCGTCTGGAACTACTCAGTTATGGATCTGCATAGCTCTGTCAACAGAACAGTGGCTGCAGCTTAATACTGCATGTCCACCTCCTTTACAAGTCAATAAGGAATCATAGAATCATAGAATAGTAGAGTTGGAAGGGACCTAAGGGGCCATCGGTTGTAACCCCCTGCGAGTGCAGGTTTTCTTAAATCATTCCAGCTATATGTTTATCCAGCTTCCACTTGAAGATTTCCATTCATGTAGATCTCACTACCTCCCGTGGTAGAATGTTCCACTCTCTGAATGCCCTCACTACCTCCCATTTTAGCCTTTTCCACTCTCTGACTACCCTCACTATCTCCCGTGGTAGCCTGTCCCACTCTCTGACTGCCCTTATACTTCCCGTGGTAGCCTGTCCCACTCTCTGACTGCCCTTATACTTCCCGTGGTATCCTGTCCCACTCTCTGACTGCCCTCACTATCTCCTGTGGTAGCCTGTCCCACTCTGACTGCACTCACTACCTCCCATGGTAGCCTGTTCCATTCTCTGACTGCCCTCACTGTATTATGTAGATCCACAAGTGAGTAGTGGCCAGCTACTGCAGGCACCAGGAACATCTGATTGGTGAAATTAATGATATAATATAAATAAAAGGGATATCTCCATATCCATTATTCTATCCTAATACAGTATGTAGTAGGTGTAATAATAATATTAGCAAATACCTCCAATTAGCAATGTAGTATAGTTCTGAAATAGACATGTCTCTTACCTCATGTTCAAGGTGTTCCAGGACCTTAGGTATCCATGGTTACAACCACACATATAGTCACAGTTAGTGACTATATGGATGCCTAAGGTCCTGCAATGCCCTGAACATGAGATAAGCAACATAACTAATAAGAGCAACTATGCTGCATTTTTAATTTCAGGTATTTGCTAATATTACTATTATTAGACCTATCCGTATTTTTCGCTTTATAAGACGCACCTGATTATAAGACGCACCCCCAAATTTGGTGAAGGAAAAGAGAATGTTTTTTTTTAATGCTAAATGGGGTCTATCTTATAATGCCAGTGTCCCTCTAACAAATTATATAGGGTATATGTCCCTTATAGCCCCCATCCTAAAATTAGTCCCCTTAATTTGGATCTGGCCTCCTTATATTGAATATAGCCCCCTTGTGATGGCACACGTTCCCCTGTGCTGCCTATGGCCCCCTATGGATTGCATACATTCCCCTGTGCTGCCTATGGCCCCCTATGGATTGCATACATTCCCCTGTGCTGCCTATGGTCCCCTATGGATTGCACACGTTCCCCTGTGCTGCCTATGGCCCCCTATGGACTGCATACATTCACCTGTGCTGCCTATGGTACCCTATGGATTGCACACGTTCCCCTGTGTTGCCTATGGCCCCCTATGGATTGCACATGTTCCCCTGTGTTAGATAGCGCCCCCATGCTGCTGCCTATGGCCCATATAGATCGCACAAGTCCCCCTGTGTTAGATATCGCCCCCATGGTGCTGCCCATGGCCCCTATATAGATCGTACAAGTCCCCCTGTGTTAGATATCGCCTGCATGGTGCTGCCCATGGCCCCTATAGATCGCACAAGTCCCCCTGTGTTAGATATCGCCCCCAGGCTGCTGCCCATAGTAAAATAAAACACTCTTTTCTTACCTCCTCCAGCGCTGAGCTCCCTCCATGCTTCTGTTCTTCCACTTCCTGGTTCTTGGTGCCGGTCATGTAATCGGCACAGCAGACTGAGATCTCTGCATGACTGATCACAGTGGAAGCAGGGACACCGGGGAGAATCGCTGGAGGGGGTAAGTAAAGCTTTTTTATTTTAGAATGAGCAGCAGCCTGGGGGCCAAATCTTACACGGGGGGGCATGTGCCATCACAGGGGGGTGCAGAGACATATAATATGCAACGCTGCCCCAGCCCCGCACTGCGGTGCGATTTCAGCACCACCGGAGATGGACCGCGGCTGTGCATATTATATGAGCGGGAGCAGGAGAGTAAACGCTGCTGCCGCAGCGTTCACCTTCCCCCAGCAGCTCCCCCACCTCCCCTGGACCTTGCAGTGTATATATACCCCCGTATATTCGGCTTATAAGACGCACCCCCTACTTTCTCCCAAAATTTGGGGGAACAAAAGTGCGTCTTATAAAGCGAAAAATACGGTACATATAGGGATAGGATCTTGGAGATGGGAATACCCTTTTAAATTTGTATTTTTACATAATGGTGTCACTAGTACTTTTATACACAAAACAAAACTCTAAGGTACTGTTTAAAGTGGTGGTACACTATTGAATAACTTCTTAAATACTAACGTGCCCAAGATAAAATGACGAAAACACTAACAACTTGTTCCATTTCAGTGACGTTGGATATGCGGCTCCTGGCAGTCATGTGAAGGCCACTAATAGACTACAGCTAGAGATGAACAAATATATTTGAGTGAAATAAATTCTACTTGAATATAACACTTGCCAAATTTTAAAATAGTCTTTGCACAGATTCATGAAAAAGATGGCAGTTGAACTGTAAATACTATAAAAAGATTTAAAAGAAAAAACACACACTCATATTATTACTCACCTCTCCGACCACTCTGCATCTCACTGTTACCCGTCTGGTGCTCGTCACATCTTACCACCACCATGAGTGCTAAATACCTTCTTCACACTAGGTTCAGACTTCTGGTCTGATGAGGCATATAAGGTTATAATATCATGATGTTAACACATGTACCAAGACCTTGCACATGTATTCGTAGAACCATCACAACCCTCATCAGAGCCAGAAGTGAAAGCCTAGCGTGAAGTTGCCCTGGGGATTTAGCACTCACGGCAGTGATAAGAAGAATCAACAATGACATGTGGTGCTTATGAGTAGAGGGACTGGAAAGGATATTGGTAAGGTGAGTATATGTAATTTTGCATTTTTTACATCTTACTTGTATTGGGCTCTATGGTTTGGAGACACCACAGAGGATAATAAGGGACATATAATTTCTAAAGAATAACTTCTGTTAACTTGTGTTCTAAATCAAATTTCGCTAGAAAATCCATGTGAACAGGCAAATTCGAATTTTGCGAAATCCACTCGTTTCTACCTATGCTTTGGAAACTTTTGTCAGACAGATTACCAGTTGTTACACAAAAATGAATTTAAAATCTATAAGTTGAAATTGCAAAACTCTTTTATCTGTATTTTAAAGAATCTTTTTTAAGTAAAAACCATAAATAATACTGGCTCTTCAAAAAAAATAAAAAAATTACCTGACTTCATGCTCAGAGACACCCTATGGCTTTCTTGGTGTTACTAATGCTAGGTTTCTCAAGGCATCAGAAAGAAATGAATGAGCAATGATGCAAATCACATTTTCCTCACTCATGTATATTCTCTTCCCTAAAAGGCAAAGTTTTAACTGAAATTTCTGTTTGGAGTGCATTTGTATTCTTGTTTGTTGTTATACCAGTCTATTTATGCATGGGCGACATGATTTAGATATTTCTGTTCCAAACATTTCTATGAAGATGTAAGATGCAAAAAGTGCATTGATTCTGGTAAGCAGCATTGACATGAAGTGACATTCCCAACAAATCTGCCACATGTGAAATCACTCCACGTGGTCTGGATTCTTCACAAGTTTCTTTTAACCTCTTATAAAGCATAGATATAGAATGCTATGACATGTTTAATAGACAATCTTAGACTGATTTCTATTTATTTCTGTTATACGAAGCTGAACTATAAATTTAAAGCAGAACTGTACATACACTACTCAGAAGAAGTTAAGGATATTTGGCTGTTGGGTGAAATTTATGTAAAAGGTAAAAAGTTCATGCTACATTGATATTTTATCAGGAAAGTAGGACATTTAAGTAGAAGCATCAAATGGTGATTTTCTCATCTCAAATAATTTATTGAAACAAAAGCCAACAACAATGGTGGGTATACCCCCCAAAAAATATCAATGTCTCAATATTTTGTCATGTGTCCTTGAGCATCAATTACAGTTTGACAACGACATCTCATGTCATTCACAAGCTGAGTTATTATCGACTAAAGCATGGAATCCCACTATTCTTAATGGGCAGCCCTCAGGTGACTGAGGTTCTGGAGTACAGAATTGCGATCCTCTGCATGGCATCTCAGATGATCCAATGACCGGATTAATGATGTTATTCAAGTAGTAGGGGCTTGTCACTGTACTGTTCACAATGTGTAGAGCAGCTCTGTATTGACTACACACAACTGCCCAAACTGTAACTCCCCCACCACCAAAGGCTCATCTGGTGATCAAAGCGGCTAATGCATAGCGCTCTCCTTGACATCTCCAACATCATTGGTGGCAATAATTTCTGCTCATCGTGAATTGATTTTCATCAATGAACAGCATTCAGGCCAACTAGTTCCTCGTCCAGCAAGACAATGACACCTATGCCTGATAATTTGGTCAGGTACCCTTGCAGGTCAACTAGCACGCAGACCATGCTGATCTAAGTAGTTTTGATTAGTCTGCCATGACACTTGGGTACCTCTCAACTCCATTAAAACTTAAGCCTGCAATTGTGCATTATTCATCCGTTTCCGAAGGGCATTGTTTACAATGAAGTCATCATCAGTGTGGGATGTGGCCAAAAGACGTCCACAGCTATTCTTTTCCGTGACTCTTCCAGTCTCTCTGTATCTCTGTTGTGACCTACTGTTGACACTCTGTGACATTCTAAGCTCAGTGGCCACTTCCATCTGAGAACATCTTGCTTGAAGCATTGCAATGGCGAGGTACTGTTGATCAATTGATAGATGTCGTCTTGGTCTCATAATATCAAAATGTGAACAGTAGGATGAAGAGGACTGTTTATATATCAATTCTAATTAACCCCCAAAATTTATTGGGCAATTTCTGGATGAAACACCTATTGTGAATTCAGCCATCAAGCTCCTTATTAGAGAACAGCAAGTTGTGCAAAAAGTACTGAAGCATTGAACAGTTTAACATGTACATTCAAAAGGTTAGAGAAGGTCACAGTAAAGTTTGCCTGAAAAGGTTAGAGCATTTTAGTATTATCCTCAAATATCACCCAAGTAGTGTATAATGCATTGCATATTATAATTTAGTTAGTATCCTAACTCTAGGAGAAGTGATTAAAATCATATCAGAGTGGGTCTTACATCTGGAAACCCCTCTAATCAATTGTAGGAAGCTTCTGTAGTGAATAGATGTAAACACTGCACGTAGCTGGAGCAGCATGGCTTCATTCACTGTGTTGTTCTTCTTTGGAATTGCAGTTGAGAATGGCCACTATCCAGTGTTTGAAATTCTGCTCTTATACAAAAGATGGCATAAATTTCACTTCATATTTCATAAATATACATCTAGTAACTTGACATTTTGTTTAATCAAATTCACTACTATGAAGGAAGACATCCGGACTGTGATGCAATATGGGCCTTAATAAGATTCCATGCTGCAGTCAGACTCATGGTGCAGGCAATCCATATGTGCAAGTTTGTTTTTTCTCAAGCCTCAGGCTGAAACGTCGCTGCAAGTGTGTTCCCTGATCCTCAGTGCATTGCCTCTACCTCCCTGTTTAATCTACTACAGCCTTTATGCGCATATGGATTGCAAGCACCAAGAGTCTGACTTCGGCATGGAAACTTGTTGAGGCCCATATCGCATCACAGTCTGGATGTCTTCTTTCACAGTAGTGAATATGATGTAACAAAATGTCAAGTTACTGGATGTATATTTATGAAATATAAATTGATAAAAAGGATAGAGAAAATGAAGTGGTCTGCCGTCTTTTGTATAATGGACTTTTAAGGCAGTCTGTAGAGTCACTTACATCATGACCATTTAATAGTGTGGGACGTCTATAATAAAGAAAGCCACTTTTGCTGAAGTTCTGCTGTACCAGCTCTGTACACTGTTTACATCCATCTAATTTATGTTGGAGCTGCAAACACCTGATGCCAAATGTCGAATAGAGATGAGAGTAGCAGGCAAAATTCAAATTTGCTTCTTCGCGCATACGGAACTCCAGAACATAAAAAACGTAAGATGGGAAAAATAAAAAATATGCTTATACTCATCTTACTGTTTACATCTCCATCTGTTCCTTCTTCTCCCTAACTCACTGTCTGGTCATCTCTGTCAAGTTGCATCTTTGGCCTAGTATTCACTCCAGACCTGGGCTTCCAGCCACAAGCATCCCCCAGAGTTAATTATGCATGCACAGCGACCTCCGGGATCTCTGGGCAGAATGTGTAGCCCAGACTAAGTCAAGGCCAGTACTTCTGCTTGCAAGTAGGCTTCAAAGCATGTGCTGTAAACTCCAGGGCCTGCTCGCGGCCAGAAGGTCAAGCTTAGAGTGAATACTGGACCGGAAATGCAGTGCAATAGAAGCATGGAGGTCAACTGGTAGGGAGTAGTAGTGCCAGCCCGAGAGGGAAGTGGCCAGCAAAATGTTAAAAAGAAAAGAAAAATACCCATCTCACTGCTCACCTTTTTGGTCATTCACATTGCTTACTGTCCATTGTTCAATTCTTTTCATTGCTGTTCACTCTAGGCTAGAGCTTCTGGCTGTAAGTAAGCTCCAGATTAGACCCAAGTGAACTTGTTGCTGTAAGCCCTAGCCTAGAATGAACAAACAGCCAGGGACGCAATTATGAGTAAGGCATTGAAAACCGCATTGCGGCAAGGGCTAAGTGAAGATAGTGGAAAATGTGAGTACTTTTTAACCTTTTGCCTGGCCTTCTGCCATTTGACATGATGGCAGCCACAGCTGTTGATAATTTGCTGAATTGGTGGAGAGAGAATTGCAAAAAATCTATATTTTATTTTTGTAAAATTTTCAAAAAATTAAATTCCCCCAAATTATTTTGCCCATCTATGAAATCAATCCTACACAAATGAAATATTGATGACATTTCTTAGTAATAAGCCATCAATATCAGTGTTCAACCTTTTTAACCCCTATACGACTAAGGATGTAGTGATATGTCCTTGGTCGTCTCCCTCTAGTTACCATGGGCTTCGGCAGTGAGCCCAACATGATCCCCACACATGTCTACTGATCTGATCAGCAGACATGTGGCTAACAGGTGCAGATGGATTGGAGATTCACCCGTGCCTGTTAACACCTTATATTATGCTGTCAAACACTTACAGCGCGATTTAAGGGCCACGGCGTTCATTGCGCCTTTTCCTGACACCTTCACGGCCCTGAGACACCCTCACAGGGTGCCAATGTGTTGTCATGGTAGTGCAGGATCTGCTGATGAAGCCTGACGCTGCCCTGACTCACTTCCTGTGAGAGCCGACAAAGTGCCGCCACTCAAAAGAACAAAGCATTTGTGCTGATCAGTGTAATGTTGCTCTGATCAGCAGAAATGCACAGGTGATCAGGCTGTGCAGTCATAAAATCCCCTAGGGGGACTATTGAAAGAATTAAAAAATGTAAAAAAAAGTTTTCAAAAATATGACAAAATAAAAAAAAACCTGAAAGTTCAAATCACCCCCCTTTTGCACCATGGAAAATAAAACAGTTAAAAAATAACATAATACACATATTTCAAAATCAAAGGATGGAAAAAGTCAGCTCACCCTTCCATGGAACCGTGAAACGGAATCAGCCAGTGCAAACCGAGAGGTAATTCATAGAGAAGAAACATTCCGCGTTTCAGACTAGGGTGTCCTATTTCATTGTATCAATGAATGAGGACACCCTAGTCCAAAACGCATATGTGTGAGCTTGGATGTGACAACTACTGACCATTGTATTTTTGCCTTTTAATATGGAGTGTAAGATTTTAGAGATTTTTCAATAAAATTTTGTAATTTTTATGGATCTTCAGATGCCGGAATTTTTTTTTCTCTTTGAATACACATGTTTGGTATTGCCACATTTAGAAATGCCCGATCTATCAAAATATAAAATCAATTAATCTGATGGGTACATGGCGTGGCAAGAGAGAAATTGCAAAAATGACATGTTTTGGTCGCGGCAACATTTCTTAAACAATATAATAACAGGTGATCAAACTAGCACATCTACACAAAAATGGTACAATTAAAAACGCCATCTCAATCAATAAGCCATCACTGAGCCCCAGATCCTGAGAAATTACAAAGCTAAGGGTCTTGGAAAATGGCTAAAAAAGTGCTTTTTTCTTTTTTTTTTTTGTACAAACTTCAGATTTTTTTTCATCCCTTAAATAAAATGTAAAAGTATACATGCCTGGTATCTACAATCTTGAACCGATATGAGGCATCATACTGATATGTTAGTTTTACCATATAGTGAACATGGTGAATAAATCCCCCACAACAATTGTGCAGTTGCACTTTTTCACTATTTCTGCACAATTGGAAATGTTTTCTCTTTTTACAGTACACTATATGGTAAAATCAATGGTTTAATTCAAAAGTACAACTCGTCCTGCAAAAAACAAGCCACCATGTGGCAAGATTGACAGAACAATAAAAACGTTATGGCTCTCGGATAAAGGGTAGGAAAAAACTAAAATGAAAAATGGAAAATCGCCCGGGGTGAAGCATTTATTTTTTATCAGAACAATAGTTTGTTATAATTGTACTCACTTTTTTGCCAACGGTTTAGACATTAATGGCTGTGTGTTGAGTTATGTAGAGGGCAAACCAAATTTACACTGTTATACAAGCTGTACACTGACTACTTTACATTGTATCAAAGTGTCAGATTTTGAGTGTTGTCCCATGAAAAGATATAATAAAATATTTCCAAATATATGAGGGCAATTCTAACAATTATGGGATACTATAACATATGGCTATATAGGGCATTTGAAGCAATGCATTAAAATTCAGGCCCTTATACTTTTTTAGACTTTAAAATTCTAAATTGTGGCCATTATTTGATATAGATATAGATTTTACTTACTTAAAGTGCCTACAATCATTCCTTCATAAAGATGTATTTGATATTTACTTTGAGGCATGATTAATTGAAATCCTGTATTGCTGTTGTGTTCAGTTGTACATTTTCCAGGTTTTAAAAATGTTTGATGATACTTAACTGGTGATGTATAACAAAACATTGATATAATAATGTTGCAACTTCGAATGCCATTTGTATGAATAAATCTGAATATTAAAACATGTTATTATGTTATTATATACATAGTAAAATAGCAGCTCAGGAACAAAGTAGATATGGAACTGTTACTGCGCTGCTGAAGATATGACATAAATCCAGGAAAGATTGAATGAAGGTGGTTTTATTCAACACGTTTCGAATGGTCGCCCCACTTCTTCATCAGGAAATATGTGACACCCTGGCAAAACCAGGTAGTCACAAATAGGCCCCCGCATTACACCTTCCCTCATTAGGAAACACACAGCCAACCAGAAAACCTAGTCACCCCCCCTAGGGAAAGATAGATACACCAGTGGGCATGACCAGGCAGTTGGGACACGCCCACCCAGGGGTCTAGACAGCCCGTGGCGGGAAAAACAGTTAGTTAAGCTGAAAGTGGAGTTTGGAGAGGAGTGTGGGCTGGAGCTAAGTGTAGCTCCAGCAGTGAAGTTCAAGTTGAACGGTATCAGGGTAGGAGCCCTGGTGCCACTGGCTAGGAGGCAGACGGTGGTCTCCGTCAGCAGGAGACGGGAAGACGGCTCAGTGGAATCGAGGTGCACCGGGATAGGGTTGTAGCCCACTGGTACCGACACGGGGAACCGACCCGGAAACCGGAGCACAAAGGGGGGTACTCGGACCCTGAAGCCAGGACCAGAACCAACTGGAGCTGGTTAATTAACCGATTGAGGCCAGAACTAGAGGTTCTGTCCCACCCAAAGTCCCTGATAGAAGACAACAGCCCACTGATTAGGGATAAGAGGTCACCGCCAGGGCCCATAGATCCCACGGGCCAGCATCTATGGGCACGGCTTCTTAAGCCACATCCAGCTGGGAGCGGACTCCTGAGCTTCACACTAGGAAAGTCCACCTTACACACAGCAGTGCAGGAAAAGGATAGAGACCACCAACCAGGTGGGGGATGAGAACGCAACCGGCCGCAGCACCGGCCACCATCACCTTGGTTTACCAGAGACTTGTCTGGTTTACTAACAGTGAGTACACCAGCATCCCCTGCGGTTGCCATCCCCTGCATACACCAACCGGGTCCCGGGGCCACCATCCCTGCCCATGGAGGGGTTAACAACTTGCTGCACAACATCTCCCCCGGGTGCCCCGAAACAGCAGCGGTTGTGTCCCACCTCACCACACACCGTGGGTGGTGTCACGAACTTAATACAGCCCAGCCCATACATAGACGTCCCCCCATTTATTCGGCATGTCCGCGAGACCCCCCAGGTCCGGAGACCCTCGAGCCACCACCCCAGAAAACCTGGATATGAGCAGCGCTGGCTGCTGGCACGGGGGTGGCACAAATACACCGATATAACCTGTGTATATCCTGATGAAGAAGTCGGGTGACACTTTGAAATGCGTTGAATAAAACTACCTTATTTCAATCTTTCCCGGATTTATGTCATATCTTCAGCAGCGCAGTAACAGTTCCACATCTACTTTGTTCCTGATCTGGTTTGGCTTTTTTAGCGCGAGGACTCTGCAGCAGCTGACTACATGCTTTAATTCTTTTTGTGTAACACACAACCCCATAGGGTGAGCACATTCCCCTTTTACTCTTATATGTCCATTGGCTAAGACCATATTGCACTTTTTCCTTTCAGCTTTTATACATAACATATCAGTCCTATCTAGTGATGACCAGATCATGTAACATCATGTAATATCATGTAATATATTGCTGAATATTAGGTTCAAATACAAAGTACGGCACTCCTAGTTTAGTGAGTGCCCGGACAGGATGCAACTCCATAGTACAAACAAAACAAAGAATCTCGCACTCAAATTTTTTTGACTCACTTGTGCAAAATTTGAGTGCCAGATTCTTTATTTTGTTTGCTGAATATTACACAGAAATTTGATTGGTGGAGATGGTGAATTGATTCATGACAATTATGGTCTATGGTCTCTCTAGTCTCTAGACAACAGAGCAGAAACCACTTACCTCTGTGGGTGCCCTAATGTGCTGTCTATATATTTGGCTTTTTCACTATAGTCTATAACTTCCGGCCCAGTTATCGTGGATTTCTAGGTCTTGGTGCATGTTGTGATGTCACACCATTGCGACCTAATAACATGCAGTGACCCTGAAAGACTGATTGCAGTCGCAGGTCCTGGACTATGGTGAAGAAGCTGAAAATGTCGGTGAAAAGAAGAGTACCAGAAGGCAGGTAGGTTGAAATGGGGCTGCTGGAGTGGTCAGTTTTTTTATAATTTGGCAGCCCTGTATTGTTCACCAAAATGGCTGAGCGTTTTTTATTTTTTTTGCAATCCTCGTATGAATTGTTCCTCTAATCTCTAGTCCTAAAAGTCTATTGTTGAACCCAAAGTTAAACTGTATTCCTTTGTTGAATAAGATTATGGAATAAGACAGAACAATCTGTTGAAAAGTAGAAAAAACACCTTACATACTATTCAACTCATATTCCTACAGTGTTGATCTAACTAGTAGTGGAAAAAAGTCCAAAGAATATGCCAATTGATGCAAATTGGGGAATGGAATCGTTTCCCAACTCCAGCCAGGCAACCCAGTTATGTGCCAAATGAATGACTAATCTCAGGAATCTTCTGTGTATTTGTAATAGTGCATATAACACAATTGCTCTTGTGTTCTGTAGTGTTTGTTATGGTTGTTAGGCTTTCAAGTTGTAAATTTATATAAATGCAGATGACTTAGATATAGATTTTCTGTTATGTGGACTAGATGGATCCTCTAGGCTTTAGAGAAAGTGACAAGACATTACAACTTAATCATTTCCTTTTTTCTCTCTTTTACAGTTTCACTCTGCAGTGAAAAGGATTCAAGTCTACCGACCAGGGTTCAATTATACATTTGCTCACATTTGTATGTTGAGCAATGATAAAACCTGCATAGTGGATGATATAATACACATTTTGGAAGAACTGAAAGCCGCTCGCTCTTCAAATCGAACAAACTTTATCATTACCTATCCCATCACACAGTTAAAGGATGGCAGAGAAGTTTACAATGGGCATCAGTTAGGAGGTGTCACCGTGCACAGCAAAGATCGAGTTAAGTCTGCAGAGGCCATTCAGCTCACGTATTACCTGCAGGCAATCAACTCTATCAATGAAATGGTGGCTGAAAAGTGGGAATCTATTTTCTGCGAGACTGTGGAAAGCTTTCAAAGGTTAAACAGAGAGGTCAAAATGTACCCTTTCACGTCTTCATCTCTAGGAGAGGATTTTCAGAAAACCAGCAGGGTTGCAGAACGTTACCTGATCACGAGTCTTATCTTAGTTGTGTCATTGGCTATCTTGTGCTGTTCCATGCAAGACTGTGTTCGAAGTAAACCTTGGCTCGGTCTACTCGGACTTGTTACAGTCACTCTTTCCACTCTCACTGCTGCAGGGATCATCAATTTGACAGGAGGAAAATACAATTCAACCTTCCTAGGAATTCCATTCATCATGCTAGGTAAGCTTTTTTTTAACATCGTTCAGAAATGCCGGTCAAAAGTATGATTAATAGCTGGATAAGCATGAGTTTGAAAAAGTTGAAAACATAGTAAAAGTGCACCATATTAACTTCAAGTCAACTTGTCAAATTCAATATGCTGTTTTATAAACAGGTGTCATCAGTAGTGGACACGTACTAAAGAGGGCCCCTGTGCAAGAACATTATAAGAGACCTTTACAGTCTAATAGCTCATCATAATTCACAATTTCATCTCCTTTTCAAGTAAAAATGGGTCCCCTTACCTCTAGTGTCCCTGTGCGGCCGCACAGGTTGCATCAATGATATGTCCAACCATGGGGGGCATGTTATAGAGCAGGAGGAGCTGAGCAGGTGGGAAATTATTGATCAGTTGATATTTTACTGGACTTTCTGTCAGTAATTCTATTGAGTGACAACAATTTCTTAAATTGTATAATCTTTATGCATGTCATTAGAGTTGAGTGAGTACCTAACTTTTGCTACTCGCTATTCTCATAACGAATACTGTCTAATACTCACATATTCATTCTGAATAGCATGTGCAATGCAAGTCAATGGGGAAAAAGTCGCAATGTAACGAGTAACCTGAATGCCGCACTATTCGTGCGAATAGCGAATAGTACGGCATTCGAGTAAAGGCGGAATCACACGCTATGATATATCTAACGATATGTCGTCGGGGGTCACAGAATTTGTGACGCACATCCGGCATCGTTAGAGATGTCATTGCGTGTGACACGTCCAAACGACTGTTAACGAGCAAAAATACTCACCTTATCATTGCTCGTAGACACGTCATTCATTTTCATAATGTCCTTCCTCCTTCTGCACGCCGGTTGTTCGTCATTCCTGAGGCAGCACACATTGCTACATGTGACACCCCAGGAACGACAAACATAGCTTACCTGCGTCCCGCCGGCAATGAGGAAGGAAGGAGGTGGGCGAGATGTTCCGGCCACTCATCTCCACCCCTCCGCTTCTATTGGGCGGCCACTGTGTGACGTCGCTGTGATGCTGAACGTTCCTCCCCCTTCAGGAAGAGGATGTTCGCCGCCCACAGCGACGTCGTTAGGGAGGTAAGTACGTGTGACGGGGGTTAATGACATTGTGCGCTACGGGCAATAAATTGCCCGTGACGCACAAACGACAGGGGTAGGTATGATCGCTCATGCGATCGCTCATGCGATCGAACGATATAGCTTAGCGTGTAACGCCGCATTTACTCTTTACATTGCAAGTTTTTCCCCATTGACTTGCATTGCACATGCTATTCAGAATGAATATGCGAGTATTAGACAGTAATCATTATGAGTTTAGTGAGTACGAATAGTTAGGAACTCGCTCAACTCTACATGTTATGTTTTTAGTGTCATACTATGTTTCCAGAAGCTCCACTTCTGCTGTTAATCAGCCATAGGTAGTGAGCACCCTCCCCACTTGAAAAGGGCTTACTGGCACAGTTCATAAAGGGAATCAGCAGTATTTCACAATTATTTATATGCAACCACTGACGGTCTAAGAGGAGAACAGTATGTGGGCTTTTTTCAGGTCAATGACTGATCATAATGCTCTATTTCACCTTCTTTGGTGGTAGAAATGGGCCCTCTTACTTCTTGTGCTTCTGTGCAGCTGCACAGGTTGCGTCAATGATATGTCTGGCCCTGCATGTAGCTCTTTCAAAGACAAGTTCATCAATAACTTTAAATGGCCAGTTTGTTGCTCTATTACTGAGAAGTCATCATTTGAATTGATAGGCAAAAAAACCTGAAGCTCTATTTGTAGATCTGAAGCCTCTGTTGTGCCGTCAGTTTTCCCAGCCCAGCATCTTGTTCTTCTTCTTGACAAATGACCTCTATGCCTGAAGTCAAACAGCATAGAGACTGTAAAGTCAAACAGAAGGAGGCATCGCTGGACAGGAAATAGAGCTGGAGTGACTAAAGCCCGCTACACACGCTTCAATATATCTCATAATCCGTCGTTGGGGTCAAGTTGTAAGTGACGCACATCCGGCATCGTTTGTGAGGTATCTGCGTGTGACATCTACTTGCGATCAGGATTGAACGCAAAACCGTTGATCGCAAACACATCATATCATTCTCTAGAATTGAGCGTTTTGTTGCACGAACCTAGTGAATTGTAACGTGTGACATCCCACATACGATTTTGATGTCTGTGGCTATGTGCGCAGGTGTGCGCTCTGCACCGCAGCTTAAAAAAGGTCCGCTTCAGAGCGCAGCTGAAAAGCTGCGTTCTGAAGCGCCTCACAATGTCTGTCATTCACTAATCTCTGTCAGTCCGTCACTATCTCTGTCCCTCACTCTCTGTCCATGTCAGTCTATCCCCCTCTCTCATATACTCACCAATCCCCGATCCCCAGCACTGCACGGCGTTCACACTGCTCCGGCGGCTATTACTGTTTTGAAAAAGCCGGCCGCCCATTAAACAATTTCGTATTCCCTGCTTTCCCCGCCCACCGGCGCCTATGATTGGTTACAGTGAGACACGCCCCCACGCTGAGTGACAGCTGTCACACTGCACCCAATCACAGCAGCCGGTGGGCGTGTCTATACTGTGTATTGAAATAAATAATTAAATAATTTAAAAAAACGGCGTGCGGTCCCCCCCAATTTTAAAACCAGCCAGATAAAGCCATACGGCTGAAGGCTGGTATTCTCAGGATGGGGAGCTCCACGTTATGGGGAGCCCCCCAGCCTAACAATATCAGCCAACAGCCGCCCAGAATTGCCACATACATTATATGCGACAGTTCTGGGACTGTACCCAGCTCTTCCCGATTTGCCCTGATGCGTTGGCAAATCGGGGTAATAAGTAGTTATTGGCAGCCCATAGCTGCCAATAAGTCCTAGATTAATCATGTCAGGCGTCTATGAGACACCCTCCATGATTAATCTGTAAGTGACAGTAAAAAAACACACACACACGAAAAAATCCTTTATTAGAAATAAAAAACACAAACACATTCCCTCATTACCAATTTATTAACCCCCGACAAACCCTCCATGTCCAGCGAACTCCACAGTCCTCCAGCGTCGCGTCCAGCTCTGCTGCATGGAGGTGACAGGAGCAGCAGAAGACACCGCCGCTCCGGTCACCTCCACGCAGGTAATGAAGACAGCCGCGCGATCAGCTGATCTGTCACTGAGGTTACCCGCGGCCACCGCTGGATCCAGTGACAGCGGGTAACCTCAGTGACAGATCAGCTGATCGCGCGGCTGTCTTCATTACCTGCGTGGAGGTGACCGGAGCGGCGGTGTCTTCTGCTGCTCCTGTCACCTCCATGCAGCAGAGCTGGACGCGACGCTGGAGGACTGTGGAGTACGCCGGACATGGAGGGTTTGTCGGGGGTTAATAAATTGGTAATGAGGGAATGTGTTTGTGTTTTTTATTTCTAATTCAGGATTTTTTCATGTGTGTGTGTTTTTTTACTGTCACTTACAGATTAATCATGGAGGGTGTCTCATAGACGCCTGACATGATTAATCTAGGACTTATTGGCAGCTATGGGCTGCCAATAATTCCTTATTACCCCGATTTGCCAATGCACCAGGGCAAATCGGGAAGAGCCGGGTACAGTCCCAGAACTGTCGCATATAATTAGAGTTGAGCGCGGTTCGTGGTTCGTGGTTCTCCAGTTCGCGGCTCGAGTGATTTTGGGGCATGTTCTAGATCGAACTAGAACTCGAGCTTTTTGCAAAAGCTCGATAGTTCTAGAAACGTTCGGGAACGGTTCTAGCAGCCAAAAAACAGCTAAATCCTAGCTTGGTTTCTGCTGTAATAGTGTAAGTCACTCTGTGAATCAAACTATTATCACATTTCAGTGTATAGTGTGCGTGAACAGCGCCTTCAGATCACTGCTGTTTCTATAATGGCGATCGCCATTTTTTTTTTTTTTTTCTTGTCTTCCTTCCCTAAGCGCGCGCGTCTAGTGGGGCGGGCCAGCATGTCAGCCAATCACAGACACACACACACCTAAGTGGACTTTGAGCCAGAGAAGCAACGGCATGTGTGATAGGATCTGCATGTCACATGTCCCTGCATTATAAAACCGGACATTTTCTTCACGAACGCCATTATCTGCCTTCTGCGTCTTTGGTGTCAGACATCAGTGTCGCAGCTCCGTCCTCCTGAGTCCTATAGCCGATACAGCTGTATGCGCTGCATACACAGCGTTAGACAGCTTAGGGAGAGCACATTCTAGCAGTCCTTTTAAGGGCTCAAAGCGGCAGGGTCAGAGAGCCATAAGTGACAGGTCCTGCAAACAGCAACAGCGTCTGTGTAGCCCAGGTCAGGGATTTCCTCCCTGCATTTCACCATTAGGAGGGAATAGAAAGGCAGGCTTCCATTCCTCTACCCAGAGCACCACAGTCCTGCCACTGTACCCTCTTGTCCTCTGCACACTCCAACTCATTCTAAGTAAGCCATTATACTAGCAAACATTCAGTGTACCTAGTGGCATCCTATACGTGGCTATTGGACTTTGCTATAGTCCCACTAGTGCAAAGACATTTGCAGAGCACGTCTGCCTGCATTGCACACTACAACTTTTTTAAACTAAGCAATTTTACTAGCAAACACTCAGTGTACCTAGTGGCATCCTATACGTGGCTATTGGACTTTGCTATAGTCCCACTAGTGCCAAGACATTTGCAGCACGTCTGCCTGCGTTGCACACTCCAACTAATTATAACTAAGCCATTATACTAGCACACACTCAGTGTACCTAGTGGCATCCTATACGTGGCTATTGGACTTTGCTATAGTCCCACTAGTGCAAAGACATTAGCAGAGCACATCTGCCTGCATTGCACACTACAAGTTTTTTAAACTAAGCAATTTTACTAGCAAACACTCAGTGTACCTAGTGGCATCCTATACGTGGCTATTGGACTTTGCTATAGTCCCACTAGTGCAAAGACATTTGCAGAGCACGTCTGCCTGCATTGCACACTACAACTTTTTTAAACTAAGCAATTTTACTAGCAAACACTCAGTGTACCTAGTGGCATCCTATACGTGGCTATTGGACTTTGCTATAGTCCCACTAGTGCCAAGACATTTGCAGAGCGCATCTGCCTGCGTTGCACACTCCAACTAATTATAACTAAGCCATTATACTTGCACACACTAAGTGTTTTTTAGTGGCATCCTATACGTGGCTATTGGACTTTGCTATAGTCCTACTAGTGCCAAGACATTTGCAGAGCGCATCTGCCTGCGTTGCACACTCCAACTAATTCTAACTAAGCCATTATACTAGCACACACTCAGTGAACCTAGTGGCATCCTATACGTGGCTATTGGACTTTGCTATAGTCCCACTAGTGCCAAGACATTTGCAGCACGTCTGCCTGCGTTGCACACTCCAACTAATTATAACTAAGCCATTATACTAGCACACACTCAGTGTACCTAGTGGCATCCTATACGTGGCTATTGGACTTTGCTATAGTCCCACTAGTGCCAAGACATTTGCAGCACGTCTGCCTGCGTTGCACACTCCAACTAATTATAACTAAGCCATTATACTAGCACACACTCAGTGTACCTAGTGGCATCCTATACGTGGCTATTGGACTTTGCTATAGTCCCACTAGTGCCAAGACATTTGCAGCACGTCTGCCTGCGTTGCACACTCCAACTAATTATAACTAAGCCATTATACTAGCACACACTCAGTGTACCTAGTGGCATCCTATACGTGGCTATTGGACTTTGCTATAGTCCCACTAGTGCAAAGACATTAGCAGAGCACATCTGCCTGCATTGCACACTCCAAGTTTTTTAAACTAAGCAATTTTACTAGCAAACACTCAGTGTACCTAGTGGCATCCTATACGTGGCTATTGGACTTTGCTATAGTCCCACTAGTGCAAAGACATTTGCAGAGCACGTCTGCCTGCATTGCACACTACAACTTTTTTAAACTAAGCAATTTTACTAGCAAACACTCAGTGTACCTAGTGGCATCCTATACGTGGCTATTGGACTTTGCTATAGTCCCACTAGTGCCAAGACATTTGCAGAGCGCATCTGCCTGCGTTGCACACTCCAACTAATTATAACTAAGCCATTATACTTGCACACACTAAGTGTTTTTTAGTGGCATCCTATACGTGGCTATTGGACTTTGCTATAGTCCTACTAGTGCCAAGACATTTGCAGAGCGCATCTGCCTGCGTTGCACACTCCAACTAATTATAACTAAGCCATTATACTAGCACACACTCAGTGAACCTAGTGGCATCCTATACGTGGCTATTGGACTTTGCTATAGTCCCACTAGTGCCAAGACATTTGCAGCACGTCTGCCTGCGTTGCACACTCCAACTAATTATAACTAAGCCATTATACTAGCACACACTCAGTGTACCTAGTGGCATCCTATACGTGGCTATTGGACTTTGCTATAGTCCCACTAGTGCCAAGACATTTGCAGCACGTCTGCCTGCGTTGCACACTCCAACTAATTATAACTAAGCCATTATACTAGCACACACTCAGTGTACCTAGTGGCATCCTATACGTGGCTATTGGACTTTGCTATAGTCCCACTAGTGCCAAGACATTTGCAGCACGTCTGCCTGCGTTGCACACTCCAACTAATTATAACTAAGCCATTATACTAGCACACACTCAGTGTACCTAGTGGCATCCTATACGTGGCTATTGGACTTTGCTATAGTCCCACTAGTGCCAAGACATTTGCAGCACGTCTGCCTGCGTTGCACACTCCAACTAATTATAACTAAGCCATTATACTAGCACACACTCAGTGTACCTAGTGGCATCCTATACGTGGCTATTGGACTTTGCTATAGTCCCACTAGTGCCAAGACATTTGCAGCACGTCTGCCTGCGTTGCACACTCCAACTAATTATAACTAAGTCATTATACTAGCACACACTCAGTGTACCTAGTGGCATCCTATACGTGGCTATTGGACTTTGCTATAGTCCCACTAGTGCCAAAACATTTGCAGCACGTCTGCCTGCGTTGCACACTCCAACTAATTATAACTAAGCCATTATACTAGCACACACTCAGTGTACCTAGTGGCATCCTATACGTGGCTATTGGACTTTGCTATAGTCCCACTAGTGCCAAGACATTTGCAGCACGTCTGCCTGCGTTGCACACTCCAACTAATTATAACTAAGCCATTATACTAGCACACACTCAGTGTACCTAGTGGCATCCTATACGTGGCTATTGGACTTTGCTATAGTCCCACTAGTGCCAAGACATTTGCAGCACGTCTGCCTGCGTTGCACACTCCAACTAATTATAACTAAGCCATTATACTAGCACACACTCAGTGTACCTAGTGGCATCCTATACGTGGCTATTGGACTTTGCTATAGTCCCACTAGTGCCAAGACATTTGCAGCACGTCTGCCTGCGTTGCACACTCCAACTAATTATAACTAAGCCATTATACTAGCACACACTCAGTGTACCTAGTGGCATCCTATACGTGGCTATTGGACTTTGCTATAGTCCCACTAGTGCCAAGACATTTGCAGCACGTCTGCCTGCGTTGCACACTCCAACTAATTATAACTAAGCCATTATACTAGCACACACTCAGTGTACCTAGTGGCATCCTATACGTGGCTATTGGACTTTGCTATAGTCCCACTAGTGCCAAGACATTTGCAGCACGTCTGCCTGCGTTGCACACTCCAACTAATTATAACTAAGCCATTATACTAGCACACACTCAGTGTACCTAGTGGCATCCTATACGTGGCTATTGGACTTTGCTATAGTCCCACTAGTGCCAAAACATTTGCAGCACGTCTGCCTGCGTTGCACACTCCAACTAATTATAACTAAGCCATTATACTAGCACACACTCAGTGTACCTAGTGGCATCCTATACGTGGCTATTGGACTTTGCTATAGTCCCACTAGTGCCAAGACATTTGCAGCACGTCTGCCTGCGTTGCACACTCCAACTAATTATAACTAAGCCATTATACTAGCACACACTCAGTGTACCTAGTGGCATCCTATACGTGGCTATTGGACTTTGCTATAGTCCTACTAGTGCCAAGACATTTGCAGAGCGCATCTGCCTGCGTTGCACACTCCAACTAATTATAACTAAGCCATTATACTAGCACACACTCAGTGTACCTAGTGGCATCCTATACGTGGCTATTGGACTTTGCTATAGTCCCACTAGTGCCAAGACATTTGCAGCACGTCTGCCTGCGTTGCACACTCCAACTAATTATAACTAAGCCATTATACTAGCACACACTCAGTGTACCTAGTGGCATCCTATACGTGGCTATTGGACTTTGCTATAGTCCTACTAGTGCCAAGACATTTGCAGAGCGCATCTGCCTGCGTTGCACACTCCAACTAATTATAACTAAGCCATTATACTAGCACACACTCAGTGAACCTAGTGGCATCCTATACGTGGATATTGGACTTTGCTATAGTCCCACTAGTGCCAAGACATTTGCAGCACGTCTGCCTGCGTTGCACACTCCAACTAATTATAACTAAGCCATTATACTAGCACACACTCAGTGTACCTAGTGGCATCCTATACGTGGCTATTGGACTTTGCTATAGTCCCACTAGTGCCAAGACATTTGCAGCACGTCTGCCTGCGTTGCACACTCCAACTAATTATAACTAAGCCATTATACTAGCACACACTCAGTGTACCTAGTGGCATCCTATACGTGGCTATTGGACTTTGCTATAGTCCCACTAGTGCCAAGACATTTGCAGCACGTCTGCCTGCGTTGCACACTCCAACGAATTATAACTAAGTTACATTGTCAGGGATATTTATTCTTTATTATTCTGCTGTTAATAAAGCTAGACCACCACTGCAATCTTCACCACCTCTCAATTTTTACTACCACATTTTCAGTCCACAATCTTGTCGCAATCAACATGAGTGGCAAAATGACAGATGCTGGTGGAAAGGGGAAGAGGCGTGGTGGAAAAGGCAAAAAAGGTTTTGTCAGTGGGGAAGGTGCCAAAGCTCCATTATCATCTGCTGAAGATAGACCATCTACTAGCAAAAGTAAGATGTCTACTACTTATTGTGGACAATCCGATGTGCTCCCTTTTTTACGGACACGAACAAGAGGAACAAAGGTAGATGATGGGCAAAAAAGGAAAATGCTTGAATGGATCTCAAGTGGTCCAACAAGTGCCCTCTCAGCCACTTCAAGTACCGCATCCAAAAAACACCATTCCTCTACGTTGTCATCCCAATCACACTTGATTTCTCCCAGCTCTGAAGTCTCCATCAGCCCTGCACAGTATGGTGGAACTGAGATGGCTGAGTCTGCAGAGCTGTTCAGTCACACTATAGCCTGGGAATCAGAGGTCTGCTCCCAAGCTACAGTGAGTACAGAACAGGAAATGGTCTGCAGTGATGCCCAGAACCTTTGTGACTCAGATTCAGGCCGTGAGGACCAAGTTTCTGAGCATAATGTTGACCCTTTGTCACAAACTGTAACACCTGTGGTTATAGACAATGAGGAACATACTGATGAAGATGAGACGCAGATACCCGATTGGGATGACAACTTAAATATTCGGTCAGGGCAAGAAGAGGCTCGGTCTGAGGGGGAGGGGAGTGCGAACACAACAATTGATGATGACGTTCTAGATCCCACCTACTGTCAACCCCCAGTCAGGCACTCGAGGAGGTCAACAGAGGCGGTGGAGGAGGATGCAACCGACGACGAAGTTACCTTGCGCCTTCCTGGACAGAGTCGGAGCACTGGTAGCACGTCTACAACTGCATCCTCAGCCACCACTCTGCCTATGAGCATTATTCGGGGTGGATCAACAGGTCGCATGGCCTCTAAGCCTTGCCTAGCCTGGGCCTTTTTTCACATCGAAAAAGATCGCCCAACTCATGTGATATGTAACATTTGTCATGATTCTGTTAGTAGAGGTCAAAACCTCAGCAGTTTGACAACTTCTTCCATGAATCGTCACATGAATAAATATCATAAGTCCCGGTGGGAAGCTCACCGTGCTGCAATGCCGGCTAGCGGAGCGAACCATCCACCGCCCGCCCCTTCCAGTGCATCCGCGCGCTCTTCATCTTCTAGGACTGTGGGGACAGCTGTCACACCTGTTTTTCCACGCAAAACTTCCACCACTGTAACCGCAACAGGCAGTTTGCTTGTAAGGTCGTCAGTTGGTTTGGAAGGGGAAACAAGTGAGTGTGTACAGCTCTCTCAGACATCGATAGCACCAACGTTGGATGAAGGCAACATCATGTCTCCGCCTGCACTTTCCTCACAAACCTGCATTTTTCCAGGGACACCCTACTCAACACCGTCTACACACAGCAGCCAGATCTCTGTCCCTCAGATGTGGTCAAATAAAAGGCCACTTCCTCCGACCCATGACAAAGCTAAGAGGTTGACTCTATCCCTCTGTAAGCTGTTGGCTACCGAAATGCTGCCTTTCCGCCTAGTGGACACACAGGATTTTAGAGACCTTATGTCTGTCGCTGTGCCCCAGTACCAGATGCCTAGTCGCCACTACTTCTCTAAGAAAGGTGTGCCCGCGCTACACCAGCATGTCGCACACAACATCACCGCTTCCTTGAGAAACTCTGTGTGTGAACGGGTGCATTTCACCACCGATACTTGGACCAGTAAGCATGGACAGGGACGTTACATGTCGCTGACTGGGCACTGGGTAACTATGGTGATAGATGGTGAAGGGTCTGCTGCACAAGTCTTGCCATCCCCACGACTTGTGTGTCAATCCTCTGTCTGTCCAAGTTCCGCCACAGCTTCTGCATCCTCCACCTCATCTGGGTCCTCCACCTCCGCCCCAAGCCTGCCTGGTCAGGCCACCAGCGTTCTCACTGCGCAGAAGGAATCACGCACGCCTCATTACTATGCTGGCAGCCGAGCGCAACGGCATCAGGCGGTCTTTAGCTTGACATGTCTTGGTAATAAGAGTCACACAGCTGAGGAGTTGTGGTCAGCTCTGCGGTCCGAGTTTAATAAATGGTTGTCTCCACTCAACCTGCAGCCTGGTAAGGCCGTGTGCGACAATGCTGCAAACCTGGGTGCGGCCCTTCGCCTGGGCAAGGTGACACACGTACCTTGTATGGCTCACGTGTTGAACCTTGTCGTGCAGCAATTTTTAACACACTATCCCGGCCTAGATGGCCTTCTGAACAGGGCACGAAAACTGTCTGCTCACTTCCGGCGTTCAAGCGCCGCAGCTGAGCGACTTGCATCGCTACAGAAGTCTTTCGGCCTGCCGGTTCATCGCCTGAAATGCGATGTGGCGACACGCTGGAATTCAACTCTCCACATGTTACAGCGACTGTGGCAGCACCGCAGAGCCCTGGTGCAATACGTCATGACGTATAGCCTGGGCCAACGAGATGCAGAGGTGGGGCAGATCACCCTGATGGAGTGGTCTCAGATCAAGGACCTATGCACCCTTCTGCACAGTTTCGACATGGCGACGAATATGTTTAGCTCTGACAATGCCATTATCAGCATGACGATTCCAGTCATTTACATGCTGGAGCACACGCTAAACACTATTCGGAGTCAGGGGGTGGGACAACATGAAGGGGAGGAACTACAGGAGGATTCATATGTGCAAGGGACAACAACATCACCAAGGTCCAGACGTTCATCATCACCAACGCAGCAGGCATGGGACCATGGGGAACAGGGATCGACAAGGGCGCATAGTAGCAGGCGAAATGTTGAGCAAGGTGCAGGAGAACATGAAGAAATGGAGGACGAACTGTCCATGGACAAGGAAGACTCAGCGGATGAGGGAGACCTTGGTCAAATTTCAGTTGAAAGAGGTTGGGGGGAGATGTCAGAGGAAGAAAGAACGGGTAGCACCTCTATGCCACAAACACAGCGTGGACTTGGTCCGCATGGCTGCGCAAGACACATGAGTGCCTTTTTGTTGCACTACCTCCAACATGACAGTCGTATTGTCAAAATTAGAAGTGATGATGACTACTGGATTGCCACACTATTAGATCCCCGGTACAAGTCCAAATTTTGTGACATAATTCCAGCCATAGAAAGGGACGCACGTATGCAGGAGTATCAGCAGAAGCTGTTACTCGATCTTAGCTCGGCTTTTCCACCAAACAACCGTGCAGGTGCAGGGAGGGAATCTCCCAGTTGTAACTTGACAAACATGGGACGGTCTCGTCATCTTCACCAGTCTACCCGCACCAGTAGGACCGTATCTGGTGCCGGTAACAGCAATTTTATGGAATCTTTTCATAATTTTTTTAGACCCTCTTTTGCAAGGCCACCAGAGACAACAAGTCTGACACATACTCAACGGCTGGAGAGGATGATACAGGAGTATCTCCAAATGAACATCGATGCCATGACTGTGCAACTGGAGCCTTGCTCCTTTTGGGCTTCAAACATAGAAAAATGGCCAGAGCTCTCCAGTTACGCCTTGGAGATTTTGTCGTGTCCAGCTGCCAGCGTTGTCTCTGAACGTGTCTTCAGTGCTGCTGGGTGTGTGCTGACAGATAAGCGCACGCGTCTGTCCAGTGACAATGTGGACAGACTGACGTTCATCAAAATGAACAAGTCATGGATCCAGAAGGAATTTACTACCCCTGTGTCATCCTGGGGAGAGTAAATGCTTGTGGATTTGGAATGTGCTTGATGCAAATCAAAACATCCTGTTTGCAACTAGGGCCCAAGTGCTGCCACTGATGGGGTGGGTGTCTGTGTGGCCCAATTTTTGGAAAAAAGGGAGACTCTGCTTGGAGTAACCCTTGCTTACATTGTTTTTAAAAGAAGCCAAGATGAACAAGTCATGGGTCAGCAAAGACTTTGCTACCTACCCCGGTGTCATCCTGGGGACGGTTAATTATGGGGTATTTTTGAATGTGATTGATGCAAATCAAAACATCCTGTTTGCAACTAGGGCCCAAGTGCTGCCACTGATGGGGTGGGTGTCTGTGTGGCCCAATTTTTGGAAAAAAAGGGAGACTCCGCTTGGAGTAACCCTTGCTTGATGTGTTTTTAAAAGAAGCCAAGATCAACAGAGCTGGGATCAGCAAAGACTTTGCTACCTACCCCGGTGTCATCCTGGGGACGGATAAGAATGGCGTATTTTTGAATGTGCTTGATGCAAATCAAAACATCCTGTTTGCAACTAGGGCCCAAGTGCTGCCACTGATGGGGTGGGTGTCTGTGTGGCCCAATTTTTGGAAAAAAAGGGAGACTCCGCTTGGAGTAACCCTTGCTTGATGTGTTTTTAAAAGAAGCCAAGATGAACAGAGCTGGGATCAGGAAAGACTTTGCTACCTACCCCGGTGTCATCCTGGGGACGGATAAGAATGGCGTATTTTTGAATGTGCTTGATGCAAATCAAAACATCCTGTTTGCAACTAGGGCCCAAGTGCTGCCACTGATGGGGTGGGTGTCTGTGTGGCCCAATTTTTGGAAAAAAAGGGAGACTCCGCTTGGAGTAACCCTTGCTTGATGTGTTTTTAAAAGAAGCCAAGATGAACAGAGCTGGGATCAGCAAAGACTTTGCTACCTACCCCGGTGTCATCCTGGGGACGGATAAGAATGGCGTATTTTTGAATGTGCTTGATGCAAATCAAAACATCCTGTTTGCAACTAGGGCCCAAGTGCTGCCACTGATGGGGTGGGTGTCTGTGTGGCCCAATTTTTGGAAAAAAAGGGAGACTCCGCTTGGAGTAACCCTTGCTTGATGTGTTTTTAAAAGAAGCCAAGATGAACAGAGCTGGGATCAGGAAAGACTTTGCTACCTACCCCGGTGTCATCCTGGGGACGGATAAGAATGGCGTATTTTTGAATGTGCTTGATGCAAATCAAAACATCCTGTTTGCAACTAGGGCCCAAGTGCTGCCACTGATGGGGTGGGTGTCTGTGTGGCCCAATTTTTGGAAAAAAAGGGAGACTCCGCTTGGAGTAACCCTTGCTTGATGTGTTTTTAAAAGAAGCCAAGATGAACAGAGCTGGGATCAGGAAAGACTTTGCTACCTACCCCAGTGTCATCCTGGGGACGGATAAGAATGGCGTATTTTTGAATGTGCTTGATGCAAATCAAAACATCCTGTTTGCAACTAGGGCCCAAGTGCTGCCACTGATGGGGTGGGTGTCTGTGTGGCCCAATTTTTGGAAAAAAGGGAGACTCCGCTTGGAGTAACCCTTGCTTACATTGTTTTTAAAAGAAGCCAAGATGAACAAGTCATGGGTCAGCAAAGACTTTGCTACCTACCCCGGTGTCATCCTGGGGATGGATAAGAATGGCGTATTTTTGAATGTGCTTGATGCAAATGTAGCTGTGAAGTGTACAACTGGGGCACAACTGCTGCCACTGAAGGGGTGGGTGTGTGTGTGGCCCAATTTTTGGAAAAAATGGAGACTCCGCTTGGAGTCACCTTGCGGTGTTTTACATGATTTTAGAAGGGCGTGCCATGCCTATATCTGTGTGTCCTCCTCTTTTTCCTTGTCCAGCTGTTTTGTTTTCGCATGAGTATATGTCCTTGTCACTTTCCAATGTGTTTGAGTTGTTTGTCACCTTTAGGACACCTTTGAGGGTGTTTTCTAGGTGTTTTTCTGTGTTTGTGATTGCCTGCCATTGTTTCCTATGCAGTTCGAGTTCGGTTCGTCGAACGTTCGACGAACCGAACTCGAACAGGAGGTCCGTTCGGCGAACCAACCTCGAGCCGAACCGCGACCGGTTCGCTCATCTCTACATATAATGTATGCGGCAATTCTGGGTGGCTGTTGGCTGATATTGTTAGGCTGGGGGGCTCCCCATAACGAGGAGCTCCCCATCCTGAGAATACCAGCCTTCAGCCGTATGGCTTTATCTGGCTGGTTTTAAAATTGGGGGGGACCGCACGCCATTTTTTTAAATTATTTAATTATTTATTTCAATACACAGTATAGACACGCCCACCGGCTGCTGTGATTGGGTGCAGTGTGACAGCTGTCACTCAGCGTGGGGGCGTGTCTCACTGTAACCAATCATAGGCGCCGGTGGGCGGGGAAAGCAGGGAATACGAAATTGTTTAATGGGCGGCCGGCTTTTTCAAAACAGTAAAAGCCGCCGGAGCAGTGTGAATGCCGTGCAGTGCCGGGGATCGGGGATTGGTGAGTATGAGAGAGGGCTGCTAACTTCAGTAACTTAGGAGATTAGCGGTCACCGGTGAGTCCTTCATGGGTGACCGCTAATCAGGGCGCGACAAAGACAGAGCCGCAGCATGACCGTGAAGTCGGGTGAAGTTCACCCGAGTTCATTCTGACAGTGCGGCTCTGTCTGTGTCTGCTGTCATCTGCCATTCACCGCTGCTACATGGCTGTCTGTGTCTGCTGTTAGCGGCCATGTAGCAGAGCTGAATGGCAGATGACATAGTAAAAACGCATCCCTACACATTACACACGCTTGGCAAGTCAATAAATAAAAAAAAAAAAAAAGGTGCCCAATGCATACGTCACGGAACACATGATCTAAAGGATCGCACACAAAATTGACCAATTTAACATAGACTACTAACGCTCGTGTGACAGCAAATGAACGACCAACGTGAAATCTCATAGATCCCGTATGCAACCTGGGCGTGTCACATCGCAAATGCGATTGTACAACTAATTGCAACGTGTAAAGTGGGCTATAGGCTTCAGATTGGCAATAATTCTTCAACTTAATTTGCCTATCAATTCAAACGCTGAGTTATCAGTAATGATGGCACAAACTGACCACATAAAGAAGTTGCTGGTCTTGTTTTTGGAAAATCTAAATGAAAATATAAATATGTCACGGTTCCGATGTTAAGAGCAAGTTGTGATGTGATGTTCTGCCATGCTCTCCTGCAAAGCCAGTACTTACTGTTCCATCGCGCAGAGCGTTTTGCAGGTTGAATGCTCTACTGTTTGTCTTGAACTCTTATGGATGGATTGTTTCTCAGCACTGGGTGCTATGCTGGTCCTGGGAGATGCCTACACAGATGCTCCTCGTTCCTGGTGATTGCTCTGCTTCATTAGGGAGCATGCTCACCCGTAACGCCGCCAGTGATACTTCCTGGTTACAGTAGTGCTCTCTGCTCCCGTAGTGTACAGTGATCTGATCTTGGTCTCTCAACTCTGAACTGTTTTGACTCTTCTCTGCCTGCCTCCCTGTTTTTGTTGTTACCTCCTGGCTTCTGACCTGGGACCTCCTCATGACCACGTCCAAGCCTGCTCCCTGTGTCCTGTACGTACTCTCCTGAAATCCTTGCCCTCAGCTTGTATTTTGACCTCATCTCTGTCTGCTCCGAGTGTTCTGACGTGTCCTCTGATCTCAGCTTGTCTGACTACCTCTTCTCCATTCATGGCACACAATTAGGGTCTAGCGCCACCTGGTGACTAGCATCAAACTACGCCACATATTGTTGAGCATCACACAATAGTTTTGGGGTGAAATCCGGCTTACTGTCCCTCCAGCATCCACATATTTTCTTCATCTCTGTAGCAGATACAATAGAGAAGGGGATTGGTTTAAAACTAAGGCTTAGATGAGGTACTTTGGGTCCACTCACTTTCAGGAGTATAAGGATAGTAACACATACCTCCCAGCTTGTGTTCGTGAATGACAGGTGTGATGATTTTTGTCCTGACGAACAAATAGGACAGGTGAGTGATATTTGTTACTTGCACATGCGGACATTTGTAGACATGATATCATCATCCCAGCTCATCTCCCTTACAGATGTGAGTGGCATAAGACAATTTATTTAAAGTTCAGGATCTACATTTAGAAATAATATTTTTTACATCCAGAGTTCAGTTTTATAAAAATGAATGTCTGTTTCCTAGGAGTATTGCTGCTTGTGTATGCCTCTCAGTATCTCCTTGGCTGCCAAATCTCTTGGCAGGTGAGTTCTGAATTTGCACCCTTTGACACATTGCATCTTGTAATGTTTTATGATCCCTGATCACAATGCACTGGAAACTATATTAGCAACAATAAATCTTACAGAAGGGTTGAGTCTGAAAATTAGGTAATTATACATCTTCCCAGCAGGGTGAATAAAAGGATTTATTATGAAATACGTGAACTTCGACTTAACCAAAAAATACCAGAAATTAGATTGAAATAACGTCTAAATTACTTACCCATGAAAATATAAGATAGCAACACTTTAATTGTCAAAATCTAAAGTAGTAAAATAGCAAATAAAGTGGATTGGTGAGGTCTTGTATACCTTGAAACAAGATAATATAGAGCGGAGATCATTCCTATCTTGAGATATAAAGTTTTCTGTAGTTTATTCAGCTTTTTAAGTTTGCCAGGACGAGTCATGAATAAAGTCTGTGAAATTTGCTTCCTTTTGTAAACACAGAGTGATTGACAGCTTTTCCTGAATTAGTTTTGATACCGCCACAAAAATATATACTGTACTTGATACTTAAGAGCTGGACAATGAGCCAGTCCATTTCAATAATGAATACATTGTATACATCATGGCGTCATAGAGTTTTGAATCTTGGTATAATATTTATCACACATTGTACCCATTAGGTTAAGGGGTACTTTGCACGTTGCGACATCGCTACTGCGATATCGTTGGGGTCAAATCGAAAGTGATGCACATCCGGCGCCAGTAACGACATCGCAACGTGTAAAGCCTAGATGCACCGATAAACGATCGCAAAAGCGTTGAAAATCGGTGATCTGTGTAGTGCCGGTCATTTTCATAATGTCGCTGCAGCGACAGGTACAAATAGCTGTGTGTGAAGCCGCAGGAGCGAGGAACATCTCCTTACCTGCGTCCCGCCTGCAATGAGGAAGGAAGGAGGTGGGCAGGATGTTTACGCCCTGCTCATCTCCGCCCCTCCACTTCTATTGGCCGCCTACCATGTGACATCGATGTGACGCTGCACGACCCGCCCCCTTAGGAAGAGCGACGTCGCAGGGCAGGTAAGTGCGTGTGAAGCTGCCATAGCGATAATGTTCGCTACGGCAGCTATCACAAGAGATCGCATCTGCGATGGGGGCGGGGACTATCTCGCTCGGCATCGCTACAATCGGCTAGCGATGTCGCAGTGTGCAAAGTACCCCTAAGATTGTCCGACCATCATGTGTAAAGGGGCTATGTAGTTCTCCAGGCCCTCTTTCAAAAGATATTGGATTAAATTATTATTGGATGGCTTGAGTACAATTGCCCCTTCCTTATATTCTGTAGGCAAATAAGTCAATGGGACAACTTATTTCGCTCTCACCATAGCGAACACATGAATACTCAGCCAAGAGTTCATATGTATGAAGATGTTTTCTATATTGTAGAAGTACCTTAAAAGTACAGATACATTTATTATTTGGTTACAGTATAAGTTTCAGGAATATAAGATTTATACTTTTCCCTTTCTCTAACTTTGGGGTTTACAAATTGTAATACCTATACATAAGGCATAAAGTAATTTTCTTAAAGGTGTTTTCTTGCCTTGAGATATTGATATCTGTCCTAAGGCAAGGTCAAGAATATCAGTATGTTGGGGGTCTGACATTCTCCACTCACACCGATTCAGCTACAACATAAGTTAGATCTCCGTAAAGGAAGTCAGAACAGCATTTCTCCACTCACTGTTTAGCGGCTGCCACTGACAACTTCAGCTCATCACCGATTCAAATTAATAACAGCTGAATGAACCGTAGTTTTTGGAAATGGAGACCACACAGTAATAGAGCCATTCATTGTTTATATCCAGCCGATAACAGACCTTAAAACAGCCGATCTGTGGAGTTCCCACTTGTCTTACCTCCACAAAGCCAGACAACTCCTTTAATTATGTGAAACTTAGCAACTTTATTCTGCCTTACAGAACCAAAAAGCAATTATTTGAAGAGGGCAAGAAATCAATATTAAATTATACCCAATAGTAAAACTGAATAAAGAAGGACACATGAAAATTATCAATATATATACTTTTATCATTCATAAATTACGAAAATCAAAGAAAAAAAGTCCAGGAGTGGTAAGACTAAAAAATAATTATAGGGAACCAGATATACATTGATCTTGATTGTATCAAGTGTCCTTACACTTGAATAAAAAATCCTCTAAATGGCTAACATATGAAATGCTGGCTATGTAAATGTATAACACTGGCACATAACGAGATATTTTGCTTCTTATTGTAGGGACCCTTGATGCATCATTCTGGAATAAGTATTAAATGTATAAAATAGTTTTTAAAAGTATACTTTTAATATTAATTACATTTTTAAAGGGAGTCTGTTAGCACAAAGAATTAGTCAAAACAAGCAGAGCACATTGTAGGGGACAGAGCACTAATACAATAATGGTACCTTTACTGTAAAATCCATTACGACATTTGCCAAATATGTTTCTACTTTCAAATAATCAGTGTAAACAAAGAGAACAAAGAAGAAAATGGCACAAGGATATATGCAAAAAATTAAATTTTATTAAGTGATAATAAAAATATTTTTTATCACAGCAAAGTATTTGTAAGAAGATAAGAGTATGAATTCACATTGGTATAAGTGGACAAGTTGTTGATGTAAACAAGAACACAAATGAAATGGCAAAAACTATGCCACCACTCACATGAATCTGCCAAGATGGTAGGAGAATTGTATGTAACCAAGGCAATGGCCGGGATATGTAAGAACCTTCCAAGAAGAAAGGGAGAGAAATATGAATGAAGGGCCAGTTGTTGTTAATTGTAATGGGGCCAAAAACACATGATGGCCAGTGTAAGGAAAGGCCAGTATTTTAACAAAGTGTACTCAAGGCGTCACAGAGAAACACCTGTAAAACCACAATGGGTAAATTAGTAACAAGGAACACCTCTGGGTCAATATGACTAAGTAAAGAGAATAAGCAGGACACAAGGTGGGCAAATACAGGAAACTCACGTAGGCTATGTGCACACAGTGCGTTTTTCTCGGCGTTTTTGCGCGTTTTTCGGGTGCGTTTTTGGCCTCAAAACTGCATGACTTTGCTTCCCCAGCAAAGTCTATGAGTTTTCATTTTTGCTGTCCCCACACAGCGTTTTTTTTCAGCTGCGTTTTTGTGGTGACCACAAAAACGCAGCATGTCAATTATTCCCGCATTTTTCACTGCGCTTTTCATCCATTGAGTTCAATGGGATGTTGAAAGACGCAATGAGAAACGCAAATAGCTGCGTTTTGGTGCGTTTTGAAGACCAAAAACGCAGCTATAAACGCAGGAGGTGGGTAGTAAAGTGACGTGTACAGGAAGAGGATTCCTTCTGTCAGTATATACAGAAGCGTGAATCCTCCCGGTACCGTCACCGCCGCTTCCACCTCCCGTCCTGTGCATGTATGCTGCCGTGCGGCGCCATGTCTGGGCGGGAGATGGAAGTGGCTGCGAAAACAAAAGTTAACAGTAGAAAAAAAAAAAAAGTTATACTCACCTGTCTGCAGCCTCCCGGTGCCATGCCCGCTCCCAGATCCTCTCACGGTATCGCCACCCCCGCTCCAGCTGTGTGCAGACGGCCGGGAAAGCTCCGATGGATGCAGGACCTGGCGATGGATCACCTGATGCAGTCACCTGACGCATCATGTGATCGTAAGTATCGCGGTGACGCGGGCGCCCGGCCGGTATCAGCGGATGCGTCAGGAGACTTCATCCCTGATTACCGACAGCTGCTGCAGCGATCGGACGGGATCAGACTCCGCCCCATCGCTGCAGGAGCTGCCGGTAATCAGCACATAAGTGAGTATTATTTTATTTATTTTTTTTTGCACCGATGCATCAGCTGATGGTATAAACTGCTTTTATACAATCAGCTGATGTGTGATGTGATTCAGGCCTTGATCCTGACACATCATCTGATCGCTTTGCCTTCCAGCAAACCGATCAGATGATATTGCTAAATCTTTGCGTCTCAAGCTGATGTTTTTAATGGTACCATTTTTGCGCCGATGCTACGTTTTGATCGCCTGTTATTGCATTTTGGACAAAATTTGTAACCAAAAAATGCAATTTTGGCATTTGGATTTTTTTTGCAGCTATACCGTTTACCGAGCAGAATAATTGATTTTATATTTTGATAGATCGGGCATTTCTGAATGTGGTAATACCAAATATGTATATATTTTTCTTTTTTTAACCATTTAATTTTCAATAGGGCAAATGGGGGTGATTTGAACTTTTATTTTTTTTATTTTTTTAAATTTTTTAAAAATTTTTTTTTACTTTTTTTATTTTACTAGTCCCCTTAGGGGACTATAAGGATCAGCAGTCTGATCGCTCATTTATTTCTGCTGCTCACAGCTACACAGCTGAGAACAGCAGAAAAACTCACCTCTTCTCTCTAGAAGCAGCCGGCCAAGTGAAACATTGAGTGACTTATGCTAGCTTCAGGAGTCATCACATGACCCTGTGTTACTATGACAACCATCGGCTCACAGGTATCACATCATTGCGAAGCCAATGGAGCCAAGTGAGTAAAGTTTTACCGAGAACGGCAATTAAATGGCGCTGTGACATTTTCACAGTGCCATTTAAAAGGTTAACAAGCATGGACGGAATTCGGATTCACTTGTGCCTACTAGGCACACATGTCAGCTGTACAAATCAGCTGACATGTGCCCAAATCCCTGCCGGCTGCCGGCAGCAGCCTGTGGGGATTACACTATGGTAGTTTAGGATGTAATATTAGTGCCCGCGGTCGTTAAGGGGTTAAATTATCAGCATCACTTTGTATTCTTGCACTTGTTTTCATCTCTAGGGCCTATCACTATAAACAGTATGCTATCATTACCCATCAGAACACTGTTAGTTGTGGTAACCTACTATGTCTGTATCCACTGTCAATCTTCTATGAATTTTTTTTTGGACCTTGTTCACACACATTTCTGCCTCATTCTTTCTGCTAATATTTGTGGTGGAAAAAACATATAGCATTTTACCTGTGCTAATGTCACAATCATGTGACTATAATGGCCAGAGCTCAGCAGAGAAGTAATGTTGAAGGATCTGTGGTGTAATCATTTACAATGCTGGGGGTGTGACTAAAGGCTGCTTTACAGCTTACGATATCACATACGATATCGTATGCGATCGTACCCGCTCCCATCGTATGTGCGGCACGTTCAATTTGTTGACCGTGTCACACAAACGATTATTTCCCGTCACACGTACTTACCCGTCCATATGACCTCGATGTGGGCGGCGAACATCCACTTCCTGGAGTGGGAGGGACGTTCGGCGTCACAGCGACGTCACGCGGCAGCCAGCCAATAGAAGCGGAGGGGCGGAGAAGAGCGGGACATAAACATCCCGCCCACCTCCTTCCTTCCCCATTGCCGGCGGGAGCCGCGGGACGCAGGTAAGATCTGTTCATCATTCCCGGGGTGTCACACACTGCGATGTGTGGTACCTCGGGAACATTGAACAACCCGACATGCAATTTTAAGGAAATGAACGACGTGTATGCGATGAACGGTTTTACTTTCAATCGCAATCTCACGTAGCTGTCACATGCTACAATAACACTAACGAAGCCGGATGTGCGTCACTTACGATGTGACCCCGCCGACACATTGTTAGATTTGTTGTAGTGTGTAAAGCCTGCTTTAGTTAAAAAGAATCCTGCCTGAACTTGAGTGACAGTGACTAATCCCAGCAAACCTCCAGCCCTATGAATGAAACCTAAGGTATTTACTGCATTCAACTAAGTACATAAAGTCTTTTTTAATATAAATTCATGGATTTAAAAAAACAAAAAAAAACAAACTTTTTAATGATGCACATTGCATCATTTAAAAAACATTGGGGGCGGTTTAACATAAAAAATTGACATGACAGGTTCCTTTTCTAAACAGTATTACAGAAAAATCAATCTGAATGGGTTCAGTTAGAAAAACTATTGCACCTCTTTCCCTGCCTGACAACAGAGGTATAAAGCCCTAGGTTCGGTGGCACCCCGCTCAACATTAGCTAACCCTCAACCCTGTCCCTCAAACTCACCCTGCCTGGGATATGAATACAAGGCAATATGGGTAAGAAACACTGTAGAATACAAAGATAATACTACTTAGCTCAGATGATGTACATTAGAGCAGGCTCCCATTGAAGTTGCAGGGATCCTCGTCCTGACACATTTTGATTAGGGTGAAAATCATTCTATACATTCGCTCTGTCGTATTCAATATTTATTTATATATCACTGGATGATGTGTATTTGGATAATTTTACATTCATATGACATGGTTTGCAAACCTTCTACCAGCCTGGTTGCTCTTCTCATTACTTGCTCCAATATATAGTTGTCTTTCTTGAATTGGGGCGCCCAGAAGTGTATACAGTATTCTAGGTGGGGTCTGACCAGGACAGAGTATAGGGGAATAATTACTTCTCTTGATCTAGATTCAATGCTTGTCTTGGTACATCCCAGAATTTTGTTGGCCTTTTAAGCTGCAGCTCTGCATTGTTTGCTCATGTGAAATCTGGGATCTACTATTATGACAAGTCCTGTTCCCCGGAGCTTTCGCATAGTTGTATTCTACCCATACTATATATGCTTTTTACATATCTTTTACCCAGTTTCTGTATGAAAGTTATAACCAGGCTAACATTTAGCCTTTGTGTGGGACATATATGAGCAGTATGAAAGTAAGAGTAGAGGGAGGAGCTATAGGCAGAGGGCGGAGCTAGAGGTAGAGCTCTGCCCCCTCCTCTCTCTTCTATCTACATAGAATCTCCTTAGTAATAACTGCCATCTCCTCTCAGTAATAGTAAAGTCTTCACTGAATACAGATTTTACCTCAGAATTGAGAATTTTGATAATGACCGATCAATTCCAGCAGAGAAAGAAGCAGATTTATCTGATAAGAAATATTATAAAGTTGCTTATTTTCATGTGTATTATAGATTTATAAAATACAAAATAACACGAAGGTTACATTTTATATATCCATAGTCCTGTGTAGAGTTGAGCGCGGTTCACGGTTCGAGGTTCTCCAGTTCGGGGCTCGAGTGATTTTGGGGGCTGTTCTAGATCGAACTAGAACTCGAGCTTTTTGCTAAAGCTCGATAGTTCTAGATACGTTCGAGAATGGTTCTAGCAGCAAAAAGCAGGGCTTTTTACAGCTACAGTGTGCAGGAGCCATCGCTGGCAGCCTGACACAAGCTGGTAACCAAAGCGCTTTGGTTAGTAACCCGATGTTTATCCTAGTTACGTGCAGGAAGCCCACACTTCCCCGCTCAGCTCGCTCCGCCCCCTCCTGCCCACGGCATGTACACACGTACACACACACACACACACACACACACACAAACACACACACACTCTGCACACATGGTCCCGCTCGGCTTACCTGCAGTGATGAAGTCCCGCCATCCCGACCTCAGCGCTGTCACTGTCCTCCATGGCCGCCGCTTGTCACATCACCTTCTCTCGCTTCCGACCCGAGACTGACTAGCGGTGACGTCATGGGCCGCTCGCGATGCTTGGCTGTGAAGCCGGTGGTCATTGAACTCAGTGACAGGTGCTGTCAGCAGTGCAGGAGATCAGCGCAGGTAATGTACCTCGCTGACAGCAGCACTTGTCATCCCCTGCAGTGACCTGGGCTGACCCATTGATGTTAGCTCAGGTCACTGCATTGCTCTCCCGGCCAATGGGGAACATTCTGCTCTTCATTGACTGGGACAGTGTGGATCGTTATGGCAACCCCTTGGATTACACCAGACCTGGATTTGTTTTTCTTTCTAATAAATTGGTTAAAGAGGGAATGTTTTGGGGAGTGTTTTTTCAAATAAAAATGTGTTTGTCGGCTATTTTTTTTTATTACTGACTGGGTTGGTGATGTCGGGTATCTGATAGATGCCTGACCTCACCAACCCCAGGGCTTGATGCCAGGTGACATTACACATCTGGTATTAACCCCATATATTACCCCGTTTGCCACCGCACCAGGGCGCGGGATGAGCTGGGGCGAAGCACCAGGATTGGCGCATCTAATGGATGCGCCACTTCTGGGGCGGCTGCGGCCTGCTATTTTTAGGCTGGGGAGAGTCCAATAACCATGGACCTCCCTAGTCTGAGAATATCAGACCCCAGCTGTCTGCTTTACCTTGGCTGGTGATCCAATTTTAGGGGGGACCTGTTTTTTTTTTTTAATTATTTATTTCATTTAAAATAACAGCGTGGGGTGCCCTCAGTTTTGGATTACCAGCCAAGGTGAGGTTGCCAGCTGTGGTCTGCAGGCTGCAGCCGTCTGCTTTACCCTAGCTGGCTACAAAACTAGGGGGAACACTACGTCATTTTTTTTTTTTCATTTTTTTGGCTAAATACAAAGCTAAGCACCCTTAGTGCCACATGAAAGGCACCAAAGGGTGCAAAATTACAAAATGCAGGAGAGTGGGACATTATGTGTCTTTCTACCATTATAATGACAGAAAAGACTGATATGAAGTGCACAAGCACAAAAAAATCACCAGAACGATCTACGCTGTGAAAAGCAGTAGAAAATGGCACTGGAGTGAATATGTGACCGCCTCATGTAGGATGAAGCTATGGATCCTGGGTAAAATTATGCATTTACCCTCCTTCAGTTTTTTTGCAGTACACAAAAAAAAACGGAAGGCACGCGGACGACAAACAGATTACATACGGACCGTCTACGGAACGGAAACAGATGCCACACGGATGCACCCGTGAAAAAAAATGGACTGGTTTTTGCAGACCGCAAAAATCGATCGGTCGTGTTAATGTAGCCTTATTCTGATCTGCTGTTTATAAACAGCAGGCAGAAATAAGTGAATAACGCCCCCCGGCGTCAGAAAATCTCCGGGGTTTCAGGGCTAGCTGAGACGCTGGAGATCATGATTCAGGACGGTTTTTCCGGTCCCCGCTCACGAGATCACAGGTATACACCGTACACCAATGATCACGTTACAGTAAATGACAGCGCCGGTAAAAAATTATTTATCTCCCATCTGGCACGAACAAACACTTCTTCTCCACTTCTCCACTTTTTCTCCACTTTTTCTCCACTTTTTCTCCACTTTTTCTCCACTTTTTCTCCACTTTTTCTCCACTTCTTCTCTACTTCTTCTCCACCTTTTCTCCACTTTTTCTCCATTTTTTCTCCACTTTTTCTCCACTTTTTCTCCATTTTTTCTACACTTTTTCTCCACTTTTTCTCCACTTCTTCTCCACTTTTTCTCCACTTTTTCTCCATTTTTTCTCCATTTTTTTCTCCACTTTTTCTCCATTTTATCTCCACTTTTTCTCCACTTTTTCCTCCATTTTTTCTCCACTTTTTCTCCACTTTTTCTCCATTTTTTTCTCCACTTTTTCTCCATTTTTTCTCCACTTTTTCTCCACTTTTTCTCCTCTTTTTCTCCACTTTTTCTCCACTTTTTCTCCACTTTTTCTCCACTTTTTGTCCATTTTTTCTCCACTTTTTCTCCACTTTTTCTCCACTTTTTCTCCATTTTTTCTACATTTTTTCTCCGTTCTTTTTCTATGGTCGGTCTACCCATTAGCTCTGCCATGCATAGTGTAGCTCTACACCTACTGCACATGTTACTTTATGATTGACATCTCTTTCGTACCAGAGCTGTCTAAGCCTACTCTGACCCCATATTTGTCATTACTATATTGTCCTTGTACTGTATTATGACATTTGTATCATGTGTTTCATTTCTTGCTGTGTTGCAATTTTTTTGCTGCATCCCAATTGTACCTCTACATTGTTCGAGTTTATGTTATTGTTCTCTCACTCTTATGTGATACTGATTATTGTCATTTTTCATGATTACATGCAGATAAGTCCAATCTGATGAAGGCTCAGGCCGAAACGTCATTTGTAACTTGTTTTGGACGAAAACATATATGCTTATGAAAAAAAAATTTCTTAATACGGACCAATAAAGAGTGATTTTGCATTACTATCCGTTGTGACTTACTGACTTAGTCTGGGAGATTTAGAGTGCCGAGGTTACTCACTAATTTTATCTATTATTACCTCTGAGCACCTATATACCAGTGAGCAGAGCTTCCTCTACAGTAGTTCTCCTGATTAGGCATGCCCTTACCTCATGAGCAGGGCATTGCAGCTTTGGTAGCAACCATTACGACATGGACTCTGCTGCTGTGGACCCGGGGAGAGTGAGTGCAGATTGATTGCACCCACACTCCTCACATGAAGGGTCCGCACTCCTAGAAAATGGGGGATACATTCCCTGAGTGTCTTCCCCCCATATTCTAGACGGTCCAGAGTCGTCGTGGGATCCCTTTATTTTTTTCTTACAATAAATTGGTGAAAGAGGAAATGTTTTGGGGACTGTTTTTTCAAATACATTTTTTTTGTCGATTTTTTTTTTGTTAGTACTGACAGTTTATGATGTTGGGTATCTAATAGACGCCATGACATCACAAACTGCTGGGCTTGATCTCAGGTGACTCTACAGCTAGTATCAACCCGATTTATTACCCCATTTGCCACTGCACCAGGGCACGGGATGAGCTGGGGTGAAGCGCCAGGATTGGCGCATCTAGTGGATGCGCCACGTCTGGGGTGCCTGCGGCCTGCTATTTTTAGGCTGTGAAGGCCTATGGACCTTCCCACCCTGAGAATACCAGACCACAGCTGTCCGCTTTACCTTGGCTGGTGATCCAATTTGGGGGGGACCCTACTTTTTTTGTGTAATTATTATTTATAAAATAATTATAAAAAAAGAGCCTGAGGGGACCTCCACATTGGATCCCCAACCACGGTAAAGCCGCCAGCTGTGGTTTTCAGGCTACTGCCGTCTGCTTTACCCTAGCTGGCTATCAAAAATGGGGGGACCCAACGTCATTTTTTTTTAAACTATTTTTTAAATAGAAAAAATTAATGGGCTTCCCTGTATTTTGATTGCCAACCAAGGTAACGGCAGGCAGATGTGGGTGGCAAGCCATAGCTGTCTGCTTTATCTGTGCTGAGAATCAAAAATACCGCGGCGTGCTACGTCATTTTTTTTAAAGATTTATTTTTACAGCACTGTGATGTCCAGCAATCAAAATACAGGGAAGCCCATTTTGTTTTTAGTTATTTAAATAAATAATTAAAAAAAATATATATGGGCTCCCGCTGCATTTTTTGTATTGCTAGCTAAGGGTAATCCAAGCAGCTACTGGCTGCTAACCCCCACTGCTTGGTGTTACCTTCACTGGCAATGGAAAATCCAGGGAAGCATTTTTTATTTTTTTTGCCAAAAAAACTACAAAAAAAGGACGTGAGCTTCACCATATTTTTGTATGCTAGCCAGGTATAACAGGCAGGTGCTGGAAGAGTTGGATACAGTGCCAGAAGATGGCGCTTCTATGAAAGTGCCATTTTCTGAGGCGGCTGCAGACTGCAATTCGCAGCATTGGGGCCCAGAAAGCTCAGGCCAACCTGTGTTGCGGATTCCAATCCCCAGCTGCCTAGTTGTACCTGGCTGGACACAAAAATGGGACGAAGCCTACGTCATTTGTTTTCTAATTATTTCATGAAATTCATGAAATAATAAAAAAAGGGCTTCCCTTTATTTTTGGTTCCCAGCCGGGTACAAATAGGCAACTGGGGGTTGGGGGCAGCCGTACCTGCCTGCTGTACCTGGCTAGCATACAAAAATATGGCGAAGCCCACATAATTTTTTCAGGGGGCAAAAAACTTCTGCATACAGTCCTGGATGGAGTATACTGAGCCTTGTAGTTCTGCAGCTGCTGTCTGTCTGTATGGAGAAGAGCAGACAGCAGCTGCAGAACTACAAGGCTCAGCATACTCCATCCAGGACTGTATGCAGAAGTTTTTTGCCCACCAAAAAAATGACGTGGGCTTCGCCATATTTTTGTATGCTAGCCAGGTACAGCAGGCAGCCACGGGCTGCCTCCAACCCCCAGTTGCCTATTTGTACCCGGCTGGGAACCAAAAATATAGGGAAGCCCGTTTTTTTAAAATATTTCACTTATTTCATGAAATAATTAAAAAACAAATGACGTGGGCTTCGCCCCATTTTTGTGTCCAGCCAGGTACAACTAGGCAGCTGGGGATTGGAATCCGCGGCACAGGTTAGCCCAAGGTTTCTGGGTGCCTCTGCTGCAAATTTCAGTCCGCAGCCGTCCCAGAAAATGGCACTCTCATAGAAGCGCCATCATCTGGCGCTGTATCCAACTCTTCCAACAGCCCTGGAGCCGGGTGGCTTGTTGGGTAATCATGAGTTAATACTGGCTTTGTTTTACTAGCCAGTATTAAGCCAGAGATTCTTAATGTCAGGCACGTTTGACCCGGCCATTAAGAATCTCCAATAAAGGGTTAAAAAAAAAGACACCACACAGAGAAAAAATACTTTAATAGAAATAAATACACAGACACATTAGAGACTCCATCTTTATTACCCCCTGTCAGCCCAATAAATCCCCAATAAACCAGCGCGGATAAGAGGTTTTTTTATTAATATTTTATACTTTTTATTGCTATCCTTGTTTTAGACACAAATTTATTCAAAACAATGCACACAATAGAACAAGGAAAAAGAAAGAAGAATAAACCACATATGGTAGAAATAAAAATAAAAGTAAAAATAAAGAATAAGTAATTGATAGTGCAACAAACAGATACCAGGTGTCTGGTTGCAGTACCCCGGCCGGTAGTAGAGCAATTATTAAATCTAGTATAGTATATTAAGTGATGCTTCAAGGCATATGATATTTAATGCCAATTGAAACTATCACTGCAATATGATTTTTCAGATACCTGGAGAGTTTTTTTCAATCCATAAGCAAAAAGGTTTTTAATAGAGGCTTAAATTATAAGCAGCAATTTCAGCATTCCAAGTGCCTTTAAATGAATTTTATAGAAACTGCACTTCAGGATTGTAGTGAGGATTGTAGTGAGGATGAGGTGCCCCAGCTCATCACTTGATGAGCTGGGGCACCTCATCCTCACTACAATCCTCACTAGTGTAGTAGTAGTGAGGATTGTAGTGAGGATGAGGTGCCCCAGCTCATCACTTGATGAGCTGGGGCACCTCATCCTCACTACAATCCTCACTAGTGTAGTAGTAGTGAGGATTGTAGTGAGGATGAGGTGCCCCAGCTCATCACTTGATGAGCTGGGGCACCTCATCCTCACTACAATCCTCACTACAATCGGGAAGCAGCGTGCAGCCTTCACTCCGTGAGAGATCAGTGCTGCTGGCTGTCAGCGGTAACAGCGGTAACGCTGACAGACGTGTTACCATAGCAATGGTGCTCTTGGAGCCGCGGTTAGCGGTGACGTCACCGCTAACTGCGTTGCTATGGCAACGGTGATCTCCGTTAATGACCGGCTGTATCAGCCGGTCCCTAACGGAACGGGGAGTCGACCGTGTGCTAGAGCATGTTGCCGGTACACGGCGATACACATATGTGCACCGTGTACCGGAGAGTGCAATGACAGGTCCTACATGACGCGTCATAGTCATGTGACCAGTCTGTAGCCAATGAGATAATAGCCACGTGACTGGTCACATGGTTATTTTGACGTCACGATAGGTCCTGCATCACTGCATCACTGATTCAGCGATCATCGGATGGAATAGCTGCAGGAGACAGAGTACAGGAGGGATCGCGGGGACCGGTAAGTGTTATGGCAATGTTTATTAACTGTTTGTGTACATTTATCATGCATTTTTATGTTTGTGATTGCCTCCCATTATAGCCTATTGGTTCGAGTTCGGTTCGTCGAACGTTCGACGAACCGAACTCGAACGAACCTCCGGTTCGCTCATCTCTAGTCCTGTGTTCTCCATATTAGAGAAAAGCGACAAATGATCAAATACCAAATCATTTTTTTATGGTATAACGTGGAATAAATTGTACCTTTCTCATAACAATGTGAAAAAGTAACAAATAGGTTAAATATAAGAAAAAATAAAAAAAAAATAAAATAATTCTTAGCCACCTTCCCATCAACATATAAAGAGTTACATATGCCAGAATTATAGGCTCTATCACGCTAATAAAAAATAAAAAATCTGTTAAGTGCAAGAAATATTTTTGGAGGTCACATGAGGTTTAAAGTGAACCTGTGACTGTCATTCCTGCTACATGAGAGATGACGTTATTTCCTGCTATTATGTAACTTGCATTCTGCGTTTTCACCATTTTTAATTGCCAGTTTCAATTGCAGGCTTCAATTTTCAGTTTCCTCTGAACTAGTGGGTGGAGACTAGCGGCTATAATGTCTCCCATACGCGGCACACACAGATGTGAGGTATTCCATCTCTTCTTTCTCTGTGTAGGATTTTTAGAGAAGTTTCAGTAGAATCAAGAACAACTTACCAGCATTGAGGTGAAATAAAATAATTACTAGACACTAGATGATTAAATAATGAGTTTGGTAGGCGGCGGGAGGAGGAGAAAAAATGGCTAATGAGTGGAGAAGCATATTTCCCTGACCAGATACATTACATTGCTTCTTATATTTGCTTGTACTATTACATTATGCAGGATTTGTTAAATCGACAATAAAAATGTAACTATTATATTATCCAGACATGTTAAAGGGTTTGTTTCCTTTACTTAACGTCTTCACTACCCGGCGATTTTCCATTTCTCATTTTGTCCTCCCTTCATTCCCAGAGTGATAACGTTTTATTTTCTCCATCAATATAGCCATACGAGGCTTGTTTTCTGCAGGATGAGTTGTACTTTTGAATGACACCATTCATTCGGCCTCATATTGTACTGGAAAACAGGAAAAAAAATCCAAGTGTGGTGAAATTGAAAAAAGAAAGTGCAATTCCATGATTTTTTTTTTTAATTTACCATGTTCCCTATATGATAAAATTGGCCAGGCAGTATGATTCCATTGGACAGAACACGTTCATAGATCCCAAACAAATATCATTTTTTTTATTTAAGTGATGAAAAAAATTCTGAAATTTGCCGCCCAAAAGAATAATTGTGCTTTTGTTGCCATTTTCTAAGACTCATAACAAATTTTTCAGGATCTGGGGTTGTAGAATAGCTTATTTTTTTGCATCTTCCCATTTTTGGGTAGATGCGATGTTTTGATCGACTATTATTGCATTTTATTGCAAGTTGCGGCGACCAAAAAACTTTAATTCTGGCATTATGATTTTTTTCTCATTGCACCCTTTACTGATCAGATTAATTTATTTAATATTTTGATAGATCAGGCATTTCTTAACACGACAAAACCATATTCTTTTTATTGTTTTATGTTCAATGGGACAAAAAGGGCATGATTTGAACTTTAGATTTTTTAACACTAGAAGTCTCAGAAATTTCAAGCTCCTCCCTGACGTCCCGAAAGAGGGTCAAATGACCCTTAGTCCAAACTGAATAGAACTAACTAGAAACTAAATGGCTAAACTCAATGGAAAACAACAACCTTCTGTGGTGCGACAGTAATGGCCTTAATTACAGAACAAAAGACGGTGATTATAGGATGTTAGCTAAAATCCTTCAGGCCATTCGACCCGTCTCTGGGTTTCAAAGGTAGAAATGTTAAATGACCCCTCTCTGGGACTTCGTGTTAAATTTTTTCATATTTTTAAAAACTTTTTTTACATTTTTTGTACTAGCCCTCTTAAGGGACTTGAAGCTGATATATTCTAATTGCTTCTGCTGTATCACCAATAGAGATGAGCGAACCTTCAGTTTTGAGGCTCGGAGTTTGGGCTTGGAAAATGACGTGAACATCCCTGTGGTGAGTATCGTCCCGTGCTCATGTCTGAGTGCTGCGCAGCATTGTGCAATCTTCAGGAAGTATGTGATCGGCTCAGATTTGACTTACATTCTGCATTCTAAGATGTATTTCACGGATAAATTAAAAAAAAAAAAGCACCGCCCACCCATCTCTGGAAATGTTTTGCTTTTAGCTCACAGCAAAACACTTTCGGACATGGGTTGGTGGTGCTTTTTTCTTTTTTTAATTTTTCCATGAACAAAACATTTTAGAATACAGAATGTAAGTCAAATCTGTGCTGATCACACACATCCTGCAGCTCGCACAATGCTGCACATCACTCAGACACGAGCATAGCGAGATACTCACCACAAGGATTTTCACGTCATTTTCCGAGTGCGAACCCCAAGCCTCAAAACTGAAGGTTCGCGCTCTTCTCTAATCACCACCATGCTTCACTGATGCCTGCAGTGTTGTATCACTCCACAAGATTTCAGTGAACAAAATGCCTTCTGTTACAGTCAAATAGTTGAAAGTTTTACTTGTGAGACTAAAGCACCTGCTGTTATTTTCTTCCCCAAAGTTCCCATGTTTCCAAACACAGTTGAGTTCCTGAGCTTGTTTCCATCTCAAAAGTATAACAATTTGGCCACGATTATTACATGAACACCACTTAGGCCAGACATTTCTAAACAATAGGTTGCTGCCTGATCTGAGCTGATCACCTGAGAAAGGCGAAAGTGCACCGAAATGCGTTGTCCTTGTACTCTGCCACCTGTACAGTTAGCATACAATTGCCTATGTAATCATGATCTTTTAAAGTTTAAATAAAACTTATTTCTTATATACATCCGGATGATTCCTAGCTGGACTTTTTCCCCCTTTTTTCCCTATGAACTTTACTTTTTTAGTTTTAAAATCCTTTTATCTGACAAACAAGCGATTAGCTTATTGCCCAGGATGCTTAGTAGACTGTATTACCAAATTATCAGGAAACGCGTGTTCCAAGGAATGCTGCAGGTATCGGTAATCAAGCAGAGTGAATTCAGCTTACGTCCAACCCAATTTTTAGTAAAGTGATGGGGCCAACACATTTTTAAATATTTTATATATAACTTCCCACTAGAATCTACACAGATGTTATCCTTGGTTATATATGAATATGGGATCCCAGCATTGCCTTGAGCCACTCATCTGTCAATGTTTCTGAAATTTTCTAAAGAACATGATATACTGAATATTTACTTTTTTACCCTTTTTATTTAACCTCTCTATAAATGGCTGTATAGTATTACAATGGCCTATAATGTAGCTCAGTTACATATAGTCACATCCAAGTCTAGAGATTTATTAGACTTTTCCTATACGTTTACATAAGAGCTGCAGGCTAATCCTTGACAGATACAGATGGCAAGCTTTCCAATTTAACAAAATGCTGCACTAGGAACATATGGAAAAACCTCAATCAAAAGGAACAAAATAACCAGTTCCTCTCTTCAGTAGGGCTCAATCAGCCTTCAGCGATTATCATGTATGTGCTGACCACTGAATATACACACATTAATATCAATTGGTATATTCAGGTCAAGTTTTTCGCAGACCGTTGTCCTACAAAATAAAAAAAACATATCAAGCTATTTTAATTATATTTTTTTGATCAAAGTGACCGACTCAAGTAAATGTTTCTGTATAAACAATGCTGTCCACGTTCTGTCCATATTTCACTGAACGTTGAAAGGAGAACCTTTCATTACATTTTTTTAATACAACGAAAAAAAATGTCACAAGGATTGTAAAAACACATGGACTAAAAATTGATCCATTTCTCTGGAAAAAAAACCAGTCCATTTTGACAAGTGAAAAAAAATTGACAAGTGAAAGTGGCCTTACAAAAAGATTAACCACTGATATAGATAACAATGGTACATGCATTGTCTTTAAAGGTACCATCACACTAAAGGTACCGTCACACTAAACAACTTACCAGCGATCCCAGCAACGATACAACCTGATAGGGATCGCTGGTAAGTTGCAAGGAGGTTGCTGGTGAGAGGTCACACAGTCAGACGCTCCAGCGATCCCACCAGCAACCTGACCTGGCAGGGATCGCTGGAGCATCGCAACACGGGTTGCTGGTGAGCTGTCACCAGCAACCAATGACCAGCCCCCAGCCAGCAGCGACGCACTGAAGCGATGCTGCGCTTAACTATGGTAAATATCGGGTAACCAACCCGATATTTAACTTGTTTACCAGCGCACGCAGCTACACGTGCAGAGAGCAGGCAGCAGCGCACACCGCTTAGCGCTGGCTCCCTGCTCTCCTAGTTACAGCACACATTGGGTTAATTACCCGATGTGTGCTGGAGCTACATGTGCACAGAGCAGGAGCCGCGCACACTGCTTAGCGCTGGCTCCCTGCTCTCCTAGCTACAGCACACATCGGGTTAATTACCCGATGTGTACTCTGCTACACGTGCAGAGAGCAGGGAGCCGCGCACACTGGTTAGCGCTGGCTCCCTGCTCTCCTAGCTACAGTACACATCGGGTTAATTACCTGATGTGTACTCTGCTACACGTGCAAGGAGCAGGAGCGGCACTGACAGTTAGAGCGGTGGAGGCTGGTAACGAAGGTAAATATCGGGTAACCAAGGACAGGGCTTCTTGGTTACCCGATGTTTACCGTGGTTACCAGCCTTCCGCAGAAGCCGGCTCCTGCTGCCTGCACATTTAGTTGTTGCTGTCTCGCTGTCACACACAGCGATCTGTGCTGCACAGCGGGACAGCAACAACTAAAAAATGGTCCAGGCCATTCAGCAACAACCAGCAACCTCACAGCAGGGGCCAGGTTGTTGCTGGATGTCACACACAGCAACATCACTAGCAACATCGCTGCTACATTACAAAAGTTGTCCATCAGCAGCGATGTTGCTAGCAATGTTGCTTAGTGTGATGGGGCCTTAAGCGACGCTTCAGCGATCCCACCAGCAACCTGACCTTGCAGGGATCGCTGGAGCGTCACTACACGGGTTGGTGGGGATGTCACACAGGCAGATCTCACCAGCAACCAGTGACCAGCCTCCAGCTAGCAGCAACGCGTGGAAGCATGCTGCGCTTGGTAACTAAGGTAAATATCGGGTAACCAACCCGATATTTACCTTGGTTACCAGCGCACACCGCTTAGTGCTGGCTCCCTGTACACCTAGCAACAGTATACATCGGATTAATTACCCGATGTGTACTCTGCTACGTGTGCAGGCAGCAGGGAGCCAGCTTCTGCGAATGCTGGTAACCATGGTAAACATCGGGTAACCAAGAAGCCCTTACCTTGGTTACCCGATATTTACCTTCGTTACCAGCGTCCGCCGCTCTCACGCTGCCAGTGCCAGCTCCCTATCCAAAGTACACGTTGAGTTAATTACCTGATGTGTACTCCGGCTACGTGTGCAGAGAGCAGGGAGCCGGAAATGGCAGCGTGAGAGCGGCGGACGCTGGTAACGAAGGTAAATATCGGGTAACCAAGGACAGGGCTTCTTGGTTACCCGATGTTTACCGTGGTTACCAGCCTTCCGCAGAAGCCGGCTCCTGCTGCCTGCACATTTAGTTGTTGCTGTCTCGCTGTCACACACAGCGATCTGTGCTGCACAGCGGGACAGCAACAACTAAAAAATGGTCCAGGCCATTCAGCAACAACCAGCAACCTCACAGCAGGGGCCAGGTTGTTGCTGGATGTCACACACAGCAACATCACTAGCAACATCGCTGCTACATTACAAAAGTTGTCCATCAGCAGCGATGTTGCTAGCAATGTTGCTTAGTGTGATGGGGCCTTAAGCGACGCTTCAGCGATCCCACCAGCAACCTGACCTTGCAGGGATCGCTGGAGCGTCACTACACGGGTTGGTGGGGATGTCACACAGGCAGATCTCACCAGCAACCAGTGACCAGCCTCCAGCTAGCAGCAACGCGTGGAAGCATGCTGCGCTTGGTAACTAAGGTAAATATCGGGTAACCAACCCGATATTTACCTTGGTTACCAGCGCACACCGCTTAGTGCTGGCTCCCTGTACACCTAGCAACAGTATACATCGGGTTAATTACCCGATGTGTACTCTGCTACGTGTGCAGGCAGCAGGGAGCCAGCTTCTGCGAATGCTGGTAACCATGGTAAACATCGGGTAACCAAGAAGCCCTTACCTTGGTTACCCGATATTTACCTTCGTTACCAGCGTCCGCCGCTCTCACGCTGCCAGTGCCAGCTCCCTATCCAAAGTACACGTTGAGTTAATTACCTGATGTGTACTCCGGCTACGTGTGCAGAGAGCAGGGAGCCGGAAATGGCAGCGTGAGAGCGGCGGACGCTGGTAACGAAGGTAAATATCGGGTAACCAAGGTAAGGGCTTCTTGGTTACCCGATGTTTACCGTGGTTACCAGCGTCCGCAGAAGCCAACTCCTGCTGCCTGCATATTCAGTTGTTGCTCTCTCGCTGTCACACACAGCGATCTGTGCTTCACAGCGGGAGAGCAACAACTAAAAAATGGTCCAGGACATTCAGCAACAACCAGTGACCTCACAGCAGGGGCCAGGTTGTTGCTGGATGTCACACACAGCGACATCACTAGCAACATCGCTGCTACGTCACAAAAGTCGTGCCTCAGCAGCGATGTTGCTAGCGATGTTGCTTAGTGTGACATGGCCTTAAAATAGGAGCACAAAGGCTCTTATTCCTTAGTGCTTATTTACTCCAGCAATCTGGCAGAAAACATGTTAAAAAATTACAATATTTTTGCATAACTTGAAAAATTGTGCAAATTATTCTGACTTTTGCTGTTTTCATAACAGTCTCGGCCACCTAGGCCAAAATGAGTGGAGCATGTGCAGCCGTGGCTATGCCTGGCACCTACTTCATTTAGAATTAATTCTGAATTTTACTCCAATCTCTGACTGGAGAAAATTTAAGCTGAAGGCATGTGGCACTTGTAAGATGCGCCTAAGGCTTCAGTCACGCTTGTGAGTGATTTGTGCGAGTGTCACATCGGCATCGCCTGGCATGGCTGCACACTCTCCTATCGGGATCAGGTCGGCTGCATGTAGTTCTATGCAGCTAAGGCGCTCCTATCCGAAGAGTGTGCAGCCATGCCGGGTGATGCCGATGCAAGTCTCGCGCAAGTCACTCAGAAGCATGACTCCAGCCTAAATGAGTAAATGGCATGCGCTTCTTAATGAATTAGGTGCATGTTACTGCAGAGGTTTCATTAAGACTGACATGCAGAACAGCAATTAATGAATGAAATGTTTCTTGTTATGCTTTGCAATTTATCAAGATACCAGAGCATCGTAAATGTAGGAAGAAAAAAAAAACCCTAATATTTACCTCACTTTTCTGGTTTCACCACTTCATGTTTGTCAGTCTGATCCACTTCTTTCCATTGTTGCATGCTACTTCTCCGTCCTCTTCACTTTAGGCCAGGACATCGGGCCCACTTACTGCATATTAGAAGGTCAAAGCTCAAAATGTGACATCCTGATGTTCAAACCTTATGGCACTTGGTGACCTCCAAGACTTGTTCACAATTAAGAAGTCTTGGCCTATAATGAAGAGACCAGACATGCTGCAACAACGAAATCCATATTCTGACCCTAAATGGTTCATAAAAATGGAGTTGATTCTTTTTTTTTTAATCAAATCGAATAGTGTTTAATTACAAGTAGAACTGTGAATTTCAACCAATGTGTATCAAACTCAATCCTCTGTGGGTCACTCCACTCAACTCTACATTGGTATTTTGTTTTCGAAAAATAAAAGGTATGCTGTAATTTGTTACTGTGGACAACAAAAATAGTATTTCATTTACACAGTTTCATAAATCTGCTCAATGTCTGCAGCATTTTTATGAATAGATATTTTTGCCTTTTAATTGATTTTTTAAAATAATACCTGGTGGCAGCAGCATTGCATAAATATTTTTCCTCCATTTTTTTTGTAAAGACAGTTTAGCAGTGTATGATTGAATTATGGCACCTGAAATAAATGGGAAACTAGTTACCAGTTTCTCTCTATAAACCAGGGAGTGAAAGGGCAAAAAGCATCTTATGAGTGTATGGAGTGCCTGTATACAGTGGGGGAAAAAAGTATTTAGTCAGCCACCAATTGTGCAAGTTTTCCCACTTAAAAAGATGAGAGAGGCCTGTAATTGACATTATAGGTAGACCACAACTATGAGAGACAAAATGAGAAAACAAATCCAAAAGATCACTTTGTCTGATTTGGCAAGATTTGTTTTGCAAATTATGGTGGAAAATAAGTATTTGGTCAATAACAAAAGTTCATCTCAATATTTTGTTATATATCCTTTGTTGGCAATGGCAGATGCAAAACATTTTCTGTAAGTCTTCATAAGGTTGGCACACACTGTTGGTGGTATGTTGGCCCATTCTTCCATGCAGATTTCCTCTAGAGCAGTGATGTTTTGGGCCTGTCGCTGGGCAACACGGACTTTCATCTCCATCAAAAGGTTTTCTATGGGGTTGAGATCTGGAGACTGGCTAGGCCACTGCAGGACCTTCATATGCTTCTTACGAAGCCACTCCTTTGTTACCCTGGCGGTGTTCTTGGGATCATTATCATGCTGAAAGACCCAGCCACGTTTTATCTCAATGCCCTTGCTGATGGAAGGAGCTTTGCACTTAAAATCTCACAATACATGGCCCAGCCGTCCTAGTCCCTTTGCAGAGAAACATCCCCAAAGCATGATGTTGCCACCTCCATGCTTCACAGTAGGTATGGTGTTCTTTGGATGCAACTCAGCATTCCGTCTCCTCCAAACACAACGAGTTGTGTTTATACCAAACAGTTCTACTTTGGTTTCATGAGACCATATGACATTCTCCAAATACTCTTCTGGATAATCCAAATGCTCTCTAGCAAACTTCAGACTGGTCCAGACATGTTCTAGCTTAAGCAGAGGAACATGTCTGGCACTGCAGGATCTGAGTTTCTGGCAGCGTAGTGTGTTACTGATGGTAGCCTTTGTTACGGTGGTCCCAGCGCTATGCAGGTCATTCATTAAGTCCCCCATGTGGTTCTGGGATTTATGCTCACCGTTCTTGTGATCATTTTGACCCCACAGGGTGAGATCTTGCATGGAGCACCAGATTGAGGGAGATTTTCAGTGATTTTGTATGTCTTACATTTTCTTATTGCTCCAATAGTTGATTTCATCACAACAAGCTGCTTGCATATTGCAGATTCTGTCTTCCCAGCCTTGTGCAGGGCTACAATTTTGTTTCTGGTGTCCTTCGACAGCTCTTTGTTCTTCACCATAGTGGAGTTTGGAGTGTGACTGTTTGAGGTTGTGGACAGGTGTCTTTTATGCTGATAACAAATTCAAACAGGTGCCATTACTACAGGTAATGAGTGGAGGACTGAGTAGACTCTTAAAGAAGAAGTTACAGGTCTGTGAGAGCCAGAAGTCTTGCATGTTTTTAGGTGACTAAATACTTATTTTCCACCAAAATTTGCAAAAAAAATCTCGCCAAATTAGAAATGGTGATTTTCTACATTTGTTTTCTCATTTTGTCTCTCATAGTTGTGGTCTACCTATGATGTCAATTACAGGCCTCTCTCATCTTTTTAAGTGGGAGAACGTGCACAATTGGTGGCTGACGAAATACTTTTTCCCCACT